>NW_013525281.1:6700043-6700742 GCF_000836215.1 Papilio polytes
ATGGCCTAGTCACCCTAACTTTAGGGTAGGCTCCGAGCCCCTCGGTGGGGACGTATAGTGAGCTGGTGATGATGATGATATTGTTTTACTTATAAAGATATTTAAACAATTAGAATTTCAATTTCATGCGCATTCGATGGTATGATGGAACTTCTCTGGCTTCTCTCTACAGACTTTTCTTATTGTATCCGTGTCAGGAGCTGCGGATAAATACATCCATAGTGGTGGATTATCCGGAGTACGCGCACCGCGGGCTGCTACTGGACACGGGCCGGCACTACATCTCGGTGGCCAACATCCTGCTCACGCTCGACGCAATGGCCATCAACAAGATGAACGTCCTCCACTGGCACATCGTTGACGACCAAAGCTTCCCATACCAGAGCGAGATGTTCCCCGACCTTAGGTTAGTCATTGGTAACATCCTGAATGTACTGCTTTGAATAATTCGTAATTAATTTAGAAATTTTTAAACTACGTATTTTTAATATAAATACATTCTATAATCTAAGCGTAATTTATATGTATTTGTGTGACAGCCTGCATGGCGCGTATCATTCATCCATGGTATACACGAAAAACAATATTGCACAAATTGTGGAGTACGCTCGGCTGCGCGGCATCAGGGTCCTGCCAGAGTTTGACGTGCCTGGTATATTTTAACCTAAAAAACTATCGTCAAAGATAAATTATTACAGT
>NW_013525281.1:6700765-6701840 GCF_000836215.1 Papilio polytes
ACCCAAATATCTTAACGCCGTGCTACCACCAGAACAAGATCGTGGGTCTGGGTCCTATGAACCCCACCCGGAACGTCACCTACAAAATGATCCGCGACCTCTTCAGCGAGGTACAGAGCTGGTTCCCAGACAAGTATCTGCACATCGGCGGGGATGAGGTCGAGATAGACTGCTGGTAAACTGAACTTAGTTAAATAAAACGAAATATAATTACTATATTAGCGAATAGAATTGTTGTGAAAACTGTCAAGAAGCATTGTTTATCCGTTTTATGGTGATCTGTAAATCAGCTCTGAGCCGACTGAACAGTTCAAGTCTGATTTGTGACTGTCCTCAGGCGGTCGAACCCAGAGATCCGCGAGTATATGCAAGAGAATGGGTTGTTGGTTGGGGAGCTGCACGCTCTTTTCATGCAGAAAACCATACCTCTGCTCGCCGATGGATCCAAGATCGTCGTCTGGCAAGTGAGTACCAATGGAGTCCGGAACTCCTACGACGCTTATAAAGCTAACTTCTTCACCGTATATTTTGTACTAAACATTTTTTGTGTTTTGTCCCACATACTTCAAATCATTTAATTTTCACCCAGCTCTCCTCCGAGCGCACGAGGAAAATTTTTTATAGCGAAAATAACCCATGTTGGCTTGTGTCAAATCTTAAAATATTTCGCCGATTATATTGAAACGAAAACAAATTTAACAGGATTTATGAATCATTTATTGTTAATTTATGAATTTGTTATATTTTGCGGTTTTTAGCGCACGAAATAAAGACGAACCGCCACCGTACACGATGCACAAAATGTAACTAACGGGGTTTAAATTATCTTTCTTGTACTCCAGGAAGTGTTTGATGAAGATGTTCCTTTGACAAGCGACACACTCGTCCAAGTTTGGAAGAGTATGTGGATCGATGAAATGGTGAAGGTAATATTATTATAAACTTAATCATATCGAATTTAAAGAATCATGAAATAGTAAGTTTTCTTTATGTAGTATTGATTCACGTGTATACACATGTATGTTTGTATCTGTTAATAGGTTTTGGAGGCTGGAGGCCGCGTTCTTTTCTCGTC
>NW_013525281.1:6702225-6709883 GCF_000836215.1 Papilio polytes
AAAAATGAAATAAATATAACTTTAATTGTGCCTTTCCCGTTATCCTGGGCCTGTACAGTATAGCATACTTGACAATAAAATTATGCGTAGGTGCTTGTTTACGTTAAAGTCATAATCATATAAGTCATAAATAAGATAAATCATAATCGGTCAAATGGGAATACGACTTCTAATTCGCTCGATCGACCGACCCAACGGGAAATACTCATCGAATACAAATTTTATCGATGACGTTACGAAACGATCCCACGAATATTCATAATATGTCGCCGCTAACGCATTGCCCCCCTCTTTTAGTATGAACACTCGCTTATATCATATTCGTTGTTTGAAATTTCGCAACCATTCCCACTATTTAATATGAACAAGTACTAATATATTTGTCTTTTAATACAGAAACAGCAGTCAATGTTAGCAGTTGATACTGTAGGTGATAATTTTGTATGATTTATACATTTCTAGTATATTTTAGTACATGTTTTTGGAAGTATCCACTTCAATGAAGTTGAATATTTTGTCCATTTTATTTTTGTTTGATATTTTGTCTTGTACTTATTGTCTGGACAGCAAATATTGTTTTATGTAAATCCTGTCTTTTATTTCATTTTAATTCCATGGATTATTCCTTAATGCCTAAAGTTTAGGCTGAAAAGCTAGCCATGAATTTGTAATTCTACTGGTATTTTGAGAGATAGAGTGGTGTTGATAAGCAGTTTTTTTTATTTTATTAAAATGTCTTATAAAAAAAAATCCCTTGTCTAACAGGGATTTTATAGGTATTTGATGTGGCATGGAAATTGCTGTTGCCCGCAACTTCGCTTGCGTAAAATTAAAAAAATAATAAAAACATAGCCTATGGTACTCACCAATAACATAGATTTTTAATGGTGAAAGAATTTGCGAAATTGGTGAAGTAGTTTTTGAGTTATTTCAATACATACAAAAAATACAAATCAGTCCTCTTTATAAAATTAGTATAGATTTGTTAAGGTTATGTTATATTTTTTATATATTTTTGTCCCATAAATAGGCAGTGCTTCCGAGACTTATTGGGCTGTGTGGTGGTTACTTACCGACAACTAAAGAAACACCAGAATTGATTAAATACTTGTGTAGTGGAATGGAATAGGTATAAAAGATTTAAATGAACGTCACATAAATTAGATAATAATTTAATGTTGAACATAATGTCTAGAAAACAAGAGGATTACTATAACCTACAGTACAATTATAACAAACATCATTGTCGCTTCTTAATTTGCTTAGCTTTGGATGTGGACGATTTCGTAGTAGTGCCCCCACTGAACAAGTTTGTAAATACTTCAGACATTTCAGGAATTTCCGACATCTTGGCCAAATTTGTGATCTGTTTCAATTCGTCTTTAGTTTCAGGATCGTTCATCATTTTTGGCAACACCATGATAAGAAGAAGTGGTAATACCATCATAATAACCATAGGGTTGAACAAGAAGTCGGTTAACCTCCATTGTTCGCGTATTTGGAAATATCTGAAACGAGTCAAGGCTTTCATTCTAAGTGGATAAGGCACTTGGATAACTTGCGATGTCTGAATGTAATTCACTCTTCTAGCGCGATATTTTCCTTTAGAGTTTATTTCCACGCGTACCGGATCGTACATATAGTCCGGGTTAACAACTTCCACCACGTAAGATCCTGTAGGAACGTTGTGGATTGTAAATGATCCATCTTCTTTGATGAACCCGATGTACTCTCCGCCGTTTACATGAATCCGTGTTTGTGTTTGCCAATTCTTTTGTTCCTGTTCTTCAGGCGGCACGACGCGACCCTCAATAACATATCTTCCGTTGCTAATATCTTCTTCAACGGAGTTAACTGCATGTGATATAGAAGCAAATGAACAAATGATAAGAATAATTGAGGATATTTGATTCATATTTTGATTTGTATTTGAACGATCGATGATAATTTCTGTGACAAAAAGTAATTAGTTTTCATATACTACGAAACAATTTTACATTATCATCAAGGATAGTATTCAAGATTCACAAATCGTTCACAATCACAAGTTTTCAATTACAATGATCAATGAAAATAATGGCATAAGACGTCAAATTATGTTGACGTTGACGTGACTTTTTAAATAGTTGTTGCCATATGCCGCACTGACCTCTACAAATGGACAGGCTATAGTATTATTTGTCTATTTGATTTTCGCTATTTTGGCGCTGATAGTTGTGGTTGGTCGCGATGTACAGCTTTCAAATTTATAATAGCGGTGGACCTAACTGTACTTAACATCAGCTTAATTAAGTCACAACCAAGCAAAAGCCGTTATTTCCAAACAACCGCCTATCTATTTATAATCATATACAGCTAGACACAAAAGTAATATATTTTCATGCTAAATTGTAAGATTTTTACAAAGAGAGGGCTAAATTATAATGCAATGACCTCTTATCATACCTACAACGGCTAAGTAAGACTTGGTCTATACAAGTGACGTTTTGAGGTTCAGCGACGCTCTCGACTATTGAAAACGAAAAATAACTATGAGGTTTGGTATGTTAGGATTGAATGCTCTTGGCAATCAGCCACTAATTCGTTGATCAATTAAAACAAGAGTTGGACAATTTGACACTCTCCTCTAGACTGTAAGCCGAGTTTTCTCTGTAAGCTGCGCTGTTCACATGCGCAGTATTTCATAGACTCAAATAAAACCTTAGTAGACCAAGTTAAAACGAAAGTAAATATCGTTATTTATAGCATTACGTCATTTATGTATTTCAAATAGAAGAAAAACATTACACTTGATTTCGGATTGTAATTCAAAAATAGCATTTCTGTTAAACCATATTTACTGTAATAGTTACGTACATTGTATTCCTACATCCATACAGCACGGGGCGTGTCGGAAAGGTTATCGATGTTATCAGTAGTTATTTTATTATTTTGTTTATAACTCGCTAATGGTCCGCTGGCGATGTATTCAAACAGCCGCAGCCATAAGAGTCTCACTTGTATATCGATCGTAACTGCTCGCGACGACTGAACATTTCCCCGGAAACTAATTTTATGTTACAATTCTTGTGATCAAAATGTTACGCTCTTTATCAATACTTCTGATATTAACTGTAAATGTTAACTCAATGTCTGTTGTTAACCCCGGACCCAAGTATCCACCGACTAAAGGAGAGGTTTGGCCGAAACCCCGAAGTGAAGTTACGGAATTTACTTACTTCACCTTTGACCCTTCTAATTTTAAAGTTAAAGTAAGTAAGAAATATTATTTTTTAATTAGTTGAACTGTTAAATATTGCAACTTTTATACGAAGTATGCTACACAAGAACGTAGCTTGTTAAAATTATTGATTTTTATTTATAGAGTTCATAAAAATAATGAAGTAAATATATAAATGTGGGCCTCGATCGCTCAAGGATTTCCAATTTGTTTCTAGGTGACGAATAACACATGCGATATACTTACTTCGGCAATCGAAAGATACTCGTACATCGTGAAGAGCAGAGCACCGCAGCAAGACCAAACGTCGGCCCCGAGGAGCGAGCGACATGTAGAGGAAGTCCAGACTTTGGCGCGGGGCGTCTTGCGGGAGCTACAAGTGGAACTGACAGAACCATGCGAAGACTATCCTTATTTAGAAATGGACGAAAAATGTAAGTTTTTATGTTCAACATTGTAACTACATGTAAAATGTCCAACTCTGCTAATCTGTAATTTACACGTACATTAGGCCCAATTACAATCTCTTAACTTCCAATGAGTTGTAATACAAACTATTGAATCTACATTTCGCATCGCAGGTCATTTAACATAGTAAGATGTCCAATTATTCTCGGGGATTTTTTTTAAAATTAAAGTTACCTTTGTTGTTTATTAAATGTCCTGTCTTGTTTATTAAATCTAGCAGTAGCTAGACAGTGTACTGGCTTATGATAGTACTTATTGTGGCGTGATAGTGCGCCTCAGGCGTGACGCCAAGATTACGGAAACAAACAAAATTAATTTTAGATTATTGTCTAAATAACTTCAGACTTTGACTGCATTGAAACTTTTACATTTCGACGTCCCTTACATTCTCTTTGACAAAACAGGGATAACAATATGTAACGCAATTGTTACTGCAGTCAAAACACAGTTTTATTAACCAATGCCAAAATATTTTTCACGTTAAGATGACTGTTACTATTAATATACGATAAATATTTTAAACTAAAATCCGTCACAGTAGTTATGTTTTATACAGTGTTTTTCCTCTAACCGCTGTGAAATATCAACAATAATAATACCAAATATACGAGTACAATGTTAATTATACATATGAAGATGTCGTCATAAAAATATAACGGCTGATAGGGATGTTTGGAAGAGTATAAGAGTAGTACATATTGTGCCTCGGGACAAGGGCAGGTTGATTATTACATAAATCGTTATAAATACTTTTACATTTTGCGGTAAAATAAAATTAACAAATAAATACAAATGCACTTAAAATACAATAGTGTTTATTTTGAAGGCCAATAAACATCATTATCAACAATACTTTATATCAATCAGTAATTATGATTCGCGTGAATGAACCGTGAGCGTATTGGCCTTTAGATTCAATCGAGTGGCTATTTAAGATTATTATGTGCTTCATATATGTTGCCAATTATAGTAATACACACAAATATACAAAATCGTAATCCACACTTACCTCTTTTCCTTTCTTTGTTTTCTAGACGATATGAATATCTACATCTTACGTATTCCTGTTTAGTGTTGTCCATTGTTGACATATTTATGCGCTTTCGTATTCAATGATTTAATATTAAGTTCGGGTAAGTAATTATGATGACAATGAAAGCATAATGTCAGTAATTTTATTGTGCACTGCGAATGAAGGTTGCATCGCTGCTTACATGAGTCGCAATTTTATATTGCTTCTATTTGCTCTGGTCTTAAGTCCAGCGCTTAATTCGTCAAAATAGAGATATAAAAAAACAGATACTGGTCTATGTAGTCGTGGTATTGCACCGGTTGATTCGGTGTTTCTGCCGCAGTATGATGATACAGTGGACTTAACCACTGTCAAATTTTAACATGATTGATCTGCTTCCAGACACATTGACGGTATCAGAAGTGTCAGTGCTAACGAGCGCCTCCGTTTGGGGCGCTCTCCGCGGCCTCGAGACATTCGCACAGAAGTTCTACCTTTCGAATGACATGAATGTAAGACCAAAACCGCTATTTTTTGAATTGCTTGACCTACGCGCATCACTTGAACTTGAACTCTGACAACTAGTGATGACTTGTCTAAATGTAAAAAACGGTAAAAGTTACCGATAGAATTTAGAGAATAAAAGGTCATTATCAAATTTTGTTTTAATTTTATACATACTTAAAAATAAAACATTTAATTTTTTTATTCGCATTTGACGATGTCCTTGCAACGGGAACTTCTTTTCCGGCTACTCTAAGGTCTTGTCAGACTTGTCTTATTGTATCCATGTTCCATGTCAGGAGCTGAGGATAAATACATCTACAATAGTGGACTTTCCGGAGTACGCGCACCGCGGGCTGCTACTGGACACGGGCCGGCACTACATCTCGGTGGCCAACATCCTGCTCACGCTCGACGCGATGGCCATCAACAAGATGAACGTCCTCCACTGGCACATCGTCGATGACCAGAGCTTCCCATACCAGAGCGAGAAGTTCCCTGACCTTAGGTTAGTCATTGGTAACATCCTGAATGCACTGTTTTGCGTTATTTGTGATTAATCCTTTTTACAAATCCCACGCTCCTTTATGAAATACAAAAGTATTGTAAAGAATATACTACAGAACTAGCGGTCGACCGTGATATCGTCAGCTCGGAATTAGACAAAAAATGGGTTTGTCCAAAATATTCTCGAGTACTTCAGTTACCTTCTCTGTCAAATTTCCCTCTAAATAGTTTCACCTGTCTCCTTCTTTTGAATTGAAGTTGTAAAGGATAGTTTAAGTAAAAATGTGATTAGTTACTAATGAATTAGAAACGCATTCCTTCTAATGAATGGGTAAAATAAAATATCTAAACGTTTTCTTATCAAAAAATTTATTCGCTTAATTACACTTATTATATACGCAGTCAAATAGTTGTTTTCTTTGTTTATTTTGTAAGTTACTTGTAGTTTGTCTTCTAACAAAATACCTTTTCATTTATCTTATTTATTTATTTATCTTATAAAGTATAGTTAGAATCTAGCTAAAATGCAAATTTACTAAATTTATTTATTTATATGTGTGTGACAGCCTGCATGGCGCGTATCATTCCTCCATGGTGTACACGAAAGACAATATTGCACAAATTGTGGAGTACGCTCGGCTGCGCGGCATCAGGGTCCTGCCAGAGTTTGACGTGCCTGGTAATTGTATTTTTATTTTAAACTATTCGAAGATACATTATTACAGTTATAAGAAAATTATTGAAAACGAGACTTTCGCGAACAGGTCATACGCGATCGTGGGGAAATGCGTACCCCAATACCAGAACGAGATCGTGGGTCTTGGTCCCATGAACCCCACCCGGAACGTCACCTACAAAATGATCCGCGACCTCTTCCACGAGGTGCAGACCTGGTTCCCAGACAAGTATCTACACATCGGTGGGGACGAGGTTGAGATAGACTGCTGGTAAACTAACTTTATAGATAATCAAAATTAACTATATTCAGTAAAATATAATTAAAACCTTAACTGTTTTAAAGTAATTTAAAAAAATAAACATTTCGTGCGATTAAGTAGTTTCGTTTTTGAAAGCATTTTTGAAACGGAGATAATCACTCTCACTGAAGTACCTCGTATAATTCCTAAATTAGTTGGGGTTTAATTATAACATTAATGGATCTATAGCTGTGAATGATGTGAGAGCATCATCTGATCTTAGTGGATCTCCTGGTGCATTAGTAATGATTTGTAATTGTCCACAGGCGTTCGAACCCAGAGATCCGCGAATACATACAAGAAAACGGCTTAAAGGTGGAGGAGCTGCACGCTCTCTTCATGCAAAACACCATACCACTGCTCGCTGATGGATCCAAGATCGTCGTCTGGCAAGTAGGTATACAAGAGAACGAGAAAATTTATTTCCAGCAAAGAGTCGTAAAAATAACTAACTTACGTAACAAATTAAAATATGTTTTGTGTATTTCAGGAAGTGTTCGATGAAGATGTACCTTTGACAAATGACACACTCGTGCAAGTTTGGAAGAGTATGTGGGTTGATGAAATGGTGAAGGTAATATTGTTAGGAACAAAGCCATATCGAGTTTAAAGAATCAGAAAAGTCATATATTAGTGTTTGTTTGCATAGGTGCTGGAAGCCGGTCACCGTGTGCTCTTCTCGTCGGCGTGGTACCTGGACTACCTGGGTAACGAGTGGTCGCAGTTGTACATGGTGGACCCGCGGCGAGTAGTGCGTGACGCGACCGGCAACGACACGCTGCCCGCCGGTGTGCTCGGTGGCGAGGCTTGCATGTGGGGAGAGATGGTCGACAACAGGAATGTTATATCGAGGTACCTTAACTTACATGTAGTGTACGATTCGTTTATTCGATTCGATAAAGATGTAAAGTTTGTTTAGAAATAATTGCTGTTCACTATCCTCTACTGGCGTCAATAATATTGTTGTGGT
>NW_013525281.1:6710176-6712583 GCF_000836215.1 Papilio polytes
CATTAGCCGCCAGCCGTTGGTCTGAATGACCATTTTAAACTTGTTTAACTTAGAAATTAAATCGCCATGTTAACCCTCCCATATAACATCCTAAGGTTGATATTGTTAGATGTACCGTGCGCGACTGACATATGTTGTCTGCATACGCATAGTCCAATGTAGAACGTAAGCCTTCTCCTTCGATTGCTACAATGCCGGATCCTGTGCTACCCGCATCCTGTGCACTCCCGCCACCTTTCGAAGGTCTTGTGAGAGGGCTTCCTACTATTCAATATTTTAAAACATTATAATTTTAATTAAAACTTTTCTGATTTTTATTTACACAACACAAAAAAAATAGGATTCTTACCATTATGCAACTATTTTACCTCTCGATTAGCACTGTTGCAAGCGTCAGAGTCAGTCAACACTCCCGTCTCCGAATCGCGTTTTTCACGAACGCGTAATATTCAGTTTCGTACTCAGTATTCGTATAGTTAGTTAAGTACATTGTACTATAAAATCAGTATAGCAAGGGACGGCGGAACGGTTTATCGATGTTATCAGCAGTTCTTTTGTTTTGTTTCTTTTTTTGTTTACAACTCACCAATGCCCCGCTAGTGTTGTATTCAAACTAATTAAACATCCGCAGCCAAAACAGTCTCACTAGTATATCGATCGCTGCCGTTGGTGACAAAAGAACCGTTGCAATTTTTACCTTACCATTTGTGTCATCAAAATGATTGGTTTTTTAATATTTCTGATATTATCTTCTGTAAGTGTTTACTCCATATTCACTATTAATACCGGACCCAAATATTCAGCGACTAAAGGAGAGGTTTGGCCGAAACCTCAAAACGAAATTACGGAACTTACTTTCTTTACCTTTGATCCGACTAAATTTAAAATTACAGTAAGTAAAAAAGTTGTTTTTACCTATTAAAACTAGTTATTTATTTAAAGTGTTCACTGCAGAACTTACTTTGTTAATAATATTAATTTTATCTAGTTTACTATATTGTTTTAAAAATGATTACCAACTATAGAAATAATTGTTAACCTAGATCAATTAATCAATTTCCAATTATTTCAATTTATCAAAAATTTTATTCAAAATCTAATAATTTAGGTGACGAATAACACCTGCGATATACTTACTTCGGCAATCGAAAGATACTCGTACATCGTGAAGAGCAGAGCACCGCAGCGAAACCCGACGCCGGTCTCAAGGAGTGAGAGACGGCGACACGCAGAGGAGTTCCAGACCCTAGACATTGGCATCTTGCGGGAGCTACAATTGCAACTGACAGAACCATGTGAACACTATCCGTATCTAGAAATGAACGAAAGATGTAAGTTAACATTTTTATCCAACTGACGTGATATACACATTAATTAATGTGTCTCGAAGCCTAAACTTCTGAACGCATTTTGAAAAGTAGTCCAAAACGATATTTGTCTTCCTCAACTAGTCCGAAACGATGTTTGTCCGAAGTCTCACGAAAGTACTACTTTTGTTATAATGTTAACTTTCAAGTAGTAGTCGTCACAGTCACTTTTAATTGTATACTCAAAAATCAATTCCAATATGTATTAGTATTATCAAAATAAGGAATGTAAATATTAGTTGCTATTAAATTTACCGCTGACATTGCAAATTATTGGTCTGCTTACAGACACTCTTACGGTGTCAGAAGTGTCAGTGCTGGTGAGCTCCTCCGTGTGGGGCATCCTCCGCGGCCTCGAGACATTCGCGCAGAAGTTCTACTTCTCCAATGTTATGAATGTAAAACCAAAACCGGTATTTTTTATTTTTCTGACCTAGGCACATCACTTGAACTGTAGTAACTAGTGATGTGCTGTGTTAACGTCATTTTTAAACGTTGATTTTTATTGATATTTAAATAAATTTATTTAACTAATTAGAATTTCATTTTTAACGCTCTTTTAACGGTGTTAATGCAACAGTAAGTTCTTTTCTGACTACACCAAGGTGCAGACTTTTCTTATTGTATCCATGTTAGGAGCTGCGGATAAATACATCCATAGTGGTGGACTTCCCGGAGTACGCGCACCGCGGGCTGCTACTGGACACGGGCCGGCACTACATCTCGGTGGCCAACATCCTGCTCACGCTCGACGCGATGGCCATCAACAAGATGAACGTCCTCCACTGGCACATCGTCGACGACCAGAGCTTCCCATACCAGAGCGAGAAGTTTCCTGACCTTAGGTTAGTCATTGGTAGCATTCTGAATGTACTGCTTTGAATAATTCGTAATTAATTTAGAAGTTTTTAAAGTACATGTTTTTAATATAAATACATTTTATAATCTAAGCGTAATTTATATGTATTTGTGTGACAGCCTGCATGGCGCGTATCATTCATCCATGGTGTACACGAAAGACAATATTGCACAAGTTGTGG
>NW_013525281.1:6712765-6717563 GCF_000836215.1 Papilio polytes
ATCACGTACAAAACAATCCGCGACCTCTTCCGCGAGGTACAGACCAGGTTCCCCGACAAATATCTGCACATCGGCGGGGACGAGGTCAAGATGGACTGCTGGTAAACTAATTTTATACTATTAGAATTAATACTAAATTTTAGTAATATTTAATTTCTAGCTAAACCATACCGATACTTCTTAAATAGTTGGTGATAAGGTAGAATAATAATAGGACTATAGATGTGAGAACTTACATTATTAAGAGCATCATCTGATTGTAGTGGATCACCTAGTACGTTAGAACTGATTTTTCACTATCCACAGGAAGTCGAACCCAGAGATCCGCAAATACATGAAAGAGAAAGACTTCAATGTGGACAAGCTGCACGCTCTGTTTATACAGAACATCATACCGCTGCTCGCTGATGGATCCAAGATCATCGTCTGGCAGGTATGATATAAACCACCACCAATGGATATGAACGGAATGACATAAAGCCATAAAAAACGAACACAAGACCAGTGATTTGTCGATGATGAAACTGGTGATATGCTCCTTACTTGTTAACCAAATCTAAATTCAGTCAAAGTTTGAGTAAAATCACATTTAAATCTTAGTCTCACTAAGAAACGACTAAATGACCTCTATTAAATGTACAGGATCTTGATAAGTACTTGCTTCGTTCCGAATTAAACGCGTCTGTTAACGTTTCCGATAGATTATTCTATCTCTTTTATCCTAAAATAAAGAAAATCCTTCGTTTATCCTATTATAGAATCCTCACTACCCGTTCCATACCAACTGTTGCTGTCAGAGCCAAAATGGATAAAATAATCACGTATTTAAGCATTCAGCGTTTAAGTTATAATTCAATGAGTCCGTAGATTTCCTATAGCTGCAACCGAAAAGACAAGTTTAAAATGTGTCAAATTGAAATTTTGTGTTCTTCAGGATGTGTTTGATAAGAATATACCCTTGCCAAATGACACACTCGTGCAAGTTTGGAAGGAATTTTGGGCCGAAGAAATGGTGAAGGTAATGTCATTAGAAACTAATTCGTAATGTCTTTAAATAGTCATAATTTCCAAGTATCAAGTATATATTGCAAAATTTAATTCACTACGAACCATGTATTTATATTTGTGTTGGCGCACAGGTACTGCAAGCTGGCCATCGCTTGCTCTTCTCATCTGGTTGGTACCTGACCTGTCCAAGAAATCAGTGGTGGGAGTTGTACATGGTGGACCCGCGACACACAGTGCGTGAAGCGACCGGCAGCGACACCCTGCTCGCCGGCGTGATCGGCGGCGAGGCCTGCATGTGGGGGGAGATGGTCGATGACAGGAACGTTATATCGAGGTGCCTTAACTTGCTTGTAGGGTACGATTTAAAGGTGAAATATTTAATTCTAAACGTTTTTTGTTTACTAAAAATCATCATTGCAGAGTGTGGCCGCGCGCGAGCGCTGTGGCGGAGCGGCTGTGGATCGCGCCCTCGGCGAACCTCGGCGTCAGCATCAACTCCAGTTCGCTTCCGCCCATCGAGGCCTACCGTCGCATGGAGGAGCACGTGTGTCGCATGAACAGGAGGGGCATTGCTGCTCAACCAGCCAACGGCCCGGGCTTTTGTCTCTTTTAAAACTAAAATAGATGTAAAATCGTTGTACTTTTCCTGTATTCCTGGTCATGTACACTTGGCAATGAAACATTCTTATGTTCTATCGCGCAGAATCCATTTTGAACGCTTGGAAAACAGTATAAGAGTCAAATTGAAGCATTAATACTCTCGTATTAAAATAACGCCAATACAGAGTGTTAAAATGCGCTCATTCAAATAAGGTATAAAGTTCAGCTTATCGCAATCGGTGTATCAAACATTTGGAGATATTTTGATTATTTGTAAATATGGTAATAATTCTATCCATTTAATTAGAATTCAGTTCTTTTAGACATTTTTTTTCAATTTTGATCGTTATTTAAAACACCTTATACGCGAGGTCCCTCGAAGCGTGACGATAAGATCTGATTTAAACTTTACGATACCCAAACAACAATCAATGTTAAAAGTCAAAACTGTAGGTGCCAATTTTATATAAACAGTGCAGTGCATAAATTAGTACTAGCGGGGAATCTAGTGGTGTTCTTCTAGTTACAGTCGTTTCAATGCTTTATCTATTTCTATCTTTTTATTTTTATCCCTTCGTTTGCGAAACTCATTACAACCTAATTGGTTATTTGTATGGAGTTTCGTTACGAAAAACAAGATATTTTTATGTAAGTGAAACATCGCAGAAACCTGTGACAATGAAGTTAAATATTTAATTAAGCTAACATTAATGTTTTATATTTTGTCTTGTATTCTTGTCTAGACAATAAATGTGTTGTTTTTAGTCTTCTGCCTTATTTCAAATTTCTCCACCGATTTCCTAAAGAAAATATTTGTTGTGATCCCATAATTTTTCTGATATTAACAAAAAATTACAATATTAAATTCCACTTTACCTGATTTGTTATTTGATAATTTTTGATGTTTTTTAATGCAGAATATTTGCAAAAGCAAAGTTTTTATGGTTATTGTTAAACTAAAATAAATAATAGCATTAAAATGGCTGAAATCAAATAGGCAGAAATTTTGGCTTTATAGCCTTCCATTTGTGGAGGGTAGTGTTTCCACTATACAAAAATTCGTCCTCAACCGGTAACTATTGTACCGTTTTTTACAGGCCTTCCCTAGCCGTCACTATATTGAACATATTTATTATCTGTACTGTAACGATTGGTAAACAATTTTTGTTTGAATACATGTGCACGTCGTGTCCATAATCTTTACCGTATATCTTTTTTAAAATAAGCGATATGCGACTCGTTTTCTAAAAAAATAAAAATTAATAATGTCGGGGTATCTAGAAGTGAAGTACCCCTTCAAATCAAACCTTGGCCTAAATCCTTTCAAGGTAAGTTCTGTTTCGAAAACGAAAACTTGAGATTGTAATTTTATTAAATACTTACTGTTGGGTTTGTTAGTCATGGAAGAAACAATGGTGTATACTTCGGCCAAGTGCAACTTGTGGTGGTGGGTCCCTGGCGGTATATTGCAGCGAGGCAGGAGCTCCCGCGGGCACAGTAGATCTGCCCTCGGGTTGTATTGTGAAGCGGGCGAAGTCTCGCACTCGCCCCCATGCGTTTGCCGTGTTCTCCATTGAGGAGCCCTGCAAACCTCGTGTACTGCTCGCAGCGACGTCACACCATGATGCTCAACACTGGATGGATAAGATTCGGAACTTATTAAATACTGAAAATTTGATAGGTGAGTTTATGTCACTACCTTCATCCACGCAATGTTTAAGGTTTTTGATATGTTTGAAGACTGGACAGTTTTCTTTACCTTTAATTTTATGGATACAAATATAATAAATTAGATAAGTAATTACAATCTATGCATGTTAAATTCAGTTTTAAGTATATACACATTCACAAATTATTTTGTATATATTTTCACTCATCTACAAATTATTTTTTAAAATGGGGATAACAAGTGCTTAAACAATTCAATTTATGTTTATTTATTTGCTTTAAAAAAACCTGATTTTTTTTTTTATGTTATATCTAAATTATTTAAATGTTGTTTAGTATAAAAGTGTAATTTTGCATAAGTTACACCTTAGGTCTGTTCAGTAAAAACTATCAGCAAGATAAGATTGTCCAGTGTGAATTAAAAAGATTTGTAA
This sequence comes from Papilio polytes, assembly GCF_000836215.1. Classification (NCBI taxonomy): domain Eukaryota; kingdom Metazoa; phylum Arthropoda; class Insecta; order Lepidoptera; family Papilionidae; genus Papilio; species Papilio polytes. The sequence goes on from NW_013525281.1 coordinate 6,716,476, forward strand.
TAGCTAAAAAAAATCATCCACTTGGGCTTATCCCTTATGGAGGGTCGACAGTATGTGCTGCTCATCCATACATCTCTATCAGCTGTCATATCTGAGTCAAATAGTTAAGAAAATAGAAGCCAAATAAATTGTTAGGCTTTCTGTACATATAAGGGGTATAAAGGAAAATGTAGTTCAGTCCATTTTTTTTAACTAAGCATTCTAAAATTTAGCTTATTACACATATAATATTTTAGTATGACTAGTTTAAAAAATAAAAAATTACGACGAAAGTATATTTGCCATTAATTTTTTTAGACATAAAGTAATTTTCTTATATTTCCAACTATGCTTGATGAAGTTATAGAAAAAGTAAACTTGATAAATAAATTGTTTACTGAGTACTTTAGTCATCTATATAACAGGTGATTTTCATGTTTATTTTTAATTTATATAAGTTAATAATAATGTTATTTTTATAACTGACACAGATGTATATTTGCAAACAGACGTCAATGAAGGGCATTTCCAGTGACCCGTTGAGTCAGTGCCATTGTAAATTATTCAAACTGAAATGTTTAAATTATTACTCGCAGTTATAAATAAGACATCGTAAAGATGTTTGGGTTATCCATATTTTTCTAAGACAAATAGTGGATTATTGTTTATGTACTAATTTAATATATTATGGTTTGGAACAAAAAAATCAATAAGCAAACATCAAGTAGTGCCGCCAGCCATACAATGATCTTTTAGGTCTAAAAGAGGTCCGCTACCATTAAAACATAATCTTACTAGCTTTTGCATGGGTCTAAATTTATGCCAAATTATATCCAGATATGTTAAGTTATTTAGGCTACAAACCCTAAGAAACATCCTAAACTTTCGCATTTATTATATAAGTAAGATTAGATGACAGTTTTATAACTATTTTATTATCTCGGGGTGAGGGAAGCTGCATTCTTCTACCTGGTAATAGCCATGCTATAGCCAAGATATATAGGAAAAAAAAATATTTTTTCAAATGGTATTACAATGTTGATTCTTCTATATCATGATAATAATAACTATTGAATAGTTTAACCAATTGACAGCAGATAGGATTTATT
>NW_013525281.1:6721653-6732340 GCF_000836215.1 Papilio polytes
TAGTAATTTATTTGGAAAGAGTAATTTTAAAATTCGCAAAGAACTGAATCTGACTGCCGTCGTTTTGACGGATATTAGCAATTTGTATGACGTTTTAAATATGCTTTTCGTATTTAGCAATAATTCGCTCATGGTAATGTAATGCTCATAGTGATATGATGTAGGGAAAGTAATGTTGCGAAATTAAACTGTGATACTATCTGACATCACAAAAATAACACGAACAAAATGACAGAACATTTTTCTTAACATACAAGGTAATAGAAAAATGAAGAATCTCAAATGTTTTTTTACATTAGACATTAAAGATAAAACTCGTATTATTTATTGGTTTAATTTAATTATAATATGCTTTAGTTCATATATCTAATAAGTAAATAACGGCATAATAAACTTTTTAGACTGAAATTATTTGAAATCTCCGTCAATAACCGTCCAAGTATTTTGTGAACGTCAAAATTGTTTAAAAAAATAAATAGAAAAGGAAAAATTATAGCGAAATAAGCTTTTTGATATGTAGGTTTCTTCGCTTCAAATTCAGCCTGTATACATATTTATGTAGTTAAGTGTACACAAACATATGTTTTAAATCTACGTCGATTTTAAAGTAATGTGCAGCTATCTCTCTTACACTTCATCGGTAGCACGAGATAGATTATCCTTTCATTTGGCATACTGTCTCTGAAAGTGATGCAAAAACCATACTATTACATAATTTATATAAAAAACGCCTACAGTATTTTTATGAGCTTAACCAGACACAATTTTAAAAATATCTTCATAATACATATCGAAGCTGAAAATTTTAAACATAAGTCTATTTTACTGAATTTTTATACCATTTAAAGTGACATGCTAAACGCTAAGAAATTAAAATTCTACAATACTACTTTAGTACTTTACTATAATACTTTAATCTTGAAGTATGTATAAAAATCCAGATCCATTAACCTTTCGTATGTGAACTCTCAAAATGTCAAAATTAGCGCATCTGTGGTCCCAATACAGGACGCTCTCACAGACAGGGATTTGAGCACTAATTTTTGAGACTTAGATCTGGAAAAACCATTTTATTTCAAAATCCAGATAAAACTTATGAAAACCACAGTTTATTTTCATTAAAATTTTATTTTATTTATTTGTTTTTACTTTAAATTTTAATTATTTTCACTCAAAACTAAACACTGTCAACGCAGTGTGTAATCGTCCCGAAACAGGACGCCCCACAGACAAGAAAAAAATTCAAGCGTCCCAAATCGGGACGCCCCACACACGTGAGGTTAACATTTTTTAACTAAATTAAGTCGTCAGTAATGTTATAATTACGTTTTTAGAACGTTAGCAGCTACAAAATAATCCATAGTCCATAAACTTTCGTCCTAAAAATTGTAGAAAAGCAGTATTATTGTCAACATTAATTAAATAATTTGATTGTAAAAAAAGATCTTTTTTGATGTATTGATCTATTGTGAGCGTAATATTTTTAATCTATATGCACTGCCTTGTAAAAGTAGGAAAATAATGCGCGGTTTACATTTGACCAGTACAGTTGGTTAGTAGCGCTCTGATTGGACTGTCAAGTAACTAGCAAAGTACGAACGCTAACAGGCGCAAATTATTGCGCTTGCCGTCGGAACAATCCAATTGTACTGGCCAAGTGTGAACCGGGGATAAGATTGATACCATCACGGTGTTATGTTCGAAGTATCGAGTTATATTTAGGAACAGGATGTGAATTATAATTAAGTTAGATTCAAAGCTAGTTCTTAGTTTATAAGGTAAAAGGCGAGACTTAATACTTCGTCACGACTGAAATAAACTTTGGTTATGTAGATTTATGCAAATAACCTCTAATAAGTCTTAAAGTTACCTGAATTGTAAAATGTGATGTTTTGGTGAAAAAGTCTTTGTCATTTGACATTAATTTGAATTTGGAATCTTTGTATCCTGGACATTTTCGAATAATGATTCAAAATGGCCGCGTTACAATTCAGGTGACGCGCGAGTGAGTGATCGAATTATAAGCAGCTTTATTGTACTAAGTATACGGCTTTATTTGCGCTGACGTGTTGTGATATTTAATGTAACTTGTTATGTATTTGGCTTTGTTGGTTATTGAGATAATATGTTGGTTGCAAGTATTGGACGATTGGCAAAATGCCGCCAAGTATTGGATGGGAAATTGTATGGCAAAAAGTTTGCGAGCTTAGTGTGGCAAACAAATGTTGCTTTAGTATATCAATGTTTTGTCATGTTTTGATATTGGAAATATTTGGCCAGTCTTAGCTTAATTGCGTAGCTTATTTTCTAGTGTATTTTATTGAGATTAAGGTCACATTATTGATCTGACCAATATGTTATCGTAGACTAGTACTTAATTGTAGCGTCCTTACATCATTGCTTTATATAAGAATACTAAGTCGATCTCTTTAGGTTTCCAATTTGTATTTATTTTAATGAATAACCAATTTATTGCTAAGTATGGTAGGTTTGACGTCAAAGTATTATTTTTGTATAAGTTTTAAACGTTTTTTTTTGAACATTTTTCTTTGTGCAATGCCTATCCTCTCTTGTTTCAAATATTTAAATCACAATTTTGTTTCTTATAATATTTATAGTAGCTGTTTTTTTTTATATAATCAGGTCTGTATGTGAGTAGTAAAGGGGGCGAAGCGACTCGACTTGACATATCGTGAAAAAGAAAGCAATAAAATGTTTATGTACAAGTGTCGAGGGAATGGAAACACTAAGTTTCATGTGTTTTTGTCATAATATAATTTCTACTGGGTATTGGTAGTGTTAAATCGCGTCGCTTCGTTTCGCGTTTACTTTTGACGTAGGACACCTTAATTTTGGTGTCCATTTCTTATAATTTGTACTAATGAGATATTATATTCATGTTTTGTTTTACCTTAAAAAATCTTGCTAAAATCAGTGTAAGGTGATTAATTGTATTGACAATGTGTAGGTTTGAATTGAGTAGATCATATTATGTATATATTTTGATTGAAACGTAACTGTTGTGCGAAACGCACGAAGGGATAGTTGTTGGTTTGTTTGTTTAGTTTATTTATTTCGCGGCTGGGAGTTGAGAGGAGCACGATCTTGTGTTATTCAAATAAAGTTTGTACGTGTATGATGTTTTATATTTTATTACCTTCTTCATTAAAAACACTGATAACGATATTTTACCACGCAATATTCCAGGATAAAATCTCAGTGGTAAACACAACGCATTCGACACTGTACTATTTATCCTAATATCATAAAGAGGAAAGATTTGTATTTTTATATGTATTGAAATAACTCAACTACTGGGCCAATGTAAAAAAAATCTTTTACCGTTAAAAAGCTACGGTATCCGTGAAAAACATAGGCATTATTTAATTTCACGCGGGCCAAGTCGCAAGCAACCACTAGTTAATTATACAATACACTAAAACATTTGTCAACTGATTGCACAGTGTTACAAATATGCAATGATCCAAGACTTATATATTATAAATAATATTACATAGTAATGCCTAACATTAACACCTTATTAACTACATTTTAAAATTTCTTAACAGACCAGACCTCAAATGCACCAATCGCCATTCGTCCGTTCTTGTCCAAACCAGAAGTCAACGATATACAATGTTAAAAAAAAACCACTCAGACAGCGACAGCGCCCCACTCTCCCCGCTTGCGCGGAGAGCGAACGATCATCGAGGGCTGGCAGCGAGCTGCTGCCGCCCGCCTCACGCTCAGGACGCCGCGCCACGCCTCATCAACGTGGTTGGCACCATCTCACATGTTGTGAAGGTCTCGTGAAGAACTTACTATAGAAATGATCCTATGAAGTAAGGTCTTGCCGGAATTTGGCTTCCGCGCGCACCTGATTCCAGTGACACCATTCTCTACATCGCGTTTCTGATTTTTAACAATCGCTTCTTATGACATCTAGCGGTAAAGTAACTCAACATGTTTAAGACCAAACTTTTAAGTTCCGATAGTTATTTATTTATATGAAATTGTAAAATGGCTTTATTTTTTTATTATCAAGCACTTTATACTTACATACTTTTTTGGTATTAAAACGTTAACTTAAAACCAAAATAATAGCTGCATGCCGCTTAGAATTTTTAACAGCGCCATCTTATTTGTAGTTCAATAAACAAAAAAAACTGCCTGCTCGTATTTTCAAGAATTACGAAAATGAAACTGGAAATTTTATTTTGCTTATGCCATATGCCAGGGGTCAGGGGTGAAGCATCTTTATGCATCAAAGTGCCAATTTTTAGTAAATGTTTAAGCGGTCGAAGATGTGCCATCAAATAGTTTTCACTGATTATTACGTCAATTCCATGGTGCATGGTAATGTTCGGGTTAACTTTTTATACATATTTGCTAATAGGTTTTCGTAGTGTTTTTATGATCATACACGTACCCAAAATACTGTGCCATGTGCCATTAATGACACGTGTGCCGGTGGTTCATCATCCCTGCCCTATGCAGTCAGTCTGGGATAAATAAAAATATTGCATAGTGTTGATATACTTTTTATTACTTTACAAACGGCATTTTTACTATATCACAAAATAAAACATGTACATTGTACACAATAAAAAGCATTTTTCTTTAATAATAATGTGTATTGTGCAATTTTTGAGATTTCAATAATTTAATACATATTTCGTTTCGTCAATCGTTAAAAATATATGATATAATTTTATCAAATAAGATTTGCTTTATGCTTTACTATTATTAATTCAAATTAACAATTCTGTTCTGGATCTGTTAAATATATATAAAGTTAAAAAAAAACCACTCAGACAGCGACAGCGCCCCACTCTCCCCGCTTGCGCAGAGAGCGAACGATCATCGAGGGCTGGCAGCGAGCTACTGCCGCCCGCCTCACGCTCAGGACGCCGCGCCACGCCTCATCAACGTGGTTGGCACCATCTCACATGTTGTGAAGGTCTCGTGAAGAACTTACTATAGAAATGATCCTATGAAGTAAGGTCTTGCCGGAATTTGTCTTCCGCGCGCACCTCATTCCAGTGACACCATTCTCTACATCGCGTTTCTCATTTTTAACAATCGCTTGTTACGACATCTAGCGGCGAAGTCACTCAACATGTTTAAGACCAAACATTTATCAGTTCCGAAATAAAGATGTAAATTTAATTTTCTTACTAGCTTTCGCCCGAGAATTCATCCGCGCGGAATTAAAACAAAACAAATGCAAGTAGCAGTAGCCTGTGTTCTTCCAAGCTATCTAAAACCAAAGAGGATGTAATTTACAGACTACATACAAATTCTAACAAACATCCATCCATCAATCTAAACTTTCACATTTATAATATTAGTATTAGTATGATTATCAAGCAAAGTGTTATACTTAGATACCTTTTTCATATTAAAAAGTTTGAACAAAAATGATAGCTGCATGCCGCTTAAAAGTTGTAACAACGCCATCTTGTATGTAGTGCGAAAAACAAAAAAAACTACGTAATTCCAAGAAATGCGAAAATGACACTGGAGTTTTTGTTTTGCCTTTTGCCATATGCCAGGGGTGGCACACCTTTATGCTTCAGGGTGCCATATTTAAGACATGTTTAATGCGGTCGAAGACGTGCCATCAAATAGTTTTGACTGAATATTACATCAATTCAATGGCGCATGGCATCGGGTTCGTTTTTTGTCCATATAATACTTACTTCATACTTCACAAAGTTTGTAGTCTTTTTGTAATCATCGACGTGCCCAAAATATTATGTCAGTGGGTTGCCATCCCTGCATAGCAGTAACAGTCTGGGATAAATTAAAACATTGCACAGTATTGATATATTTATTACTTTATTTTTACAAACGGCATTTTTTACTATATCACAAAATAAAACATGTCCACAATAAAAAGCATAGCATTTTGTGTTGATTTGAAAACAGAATATCGTTAAAATGCAATGATGCTTAAAACTCCGATAACTTTACTTTTACCAGGAATTTAAAAAAAATACCTACATCCATTACAAAAGATTATTTATAACTACAAACGGACGTATTTATTCACGAGCACAAAAACATATTTTCTAGACAATATAATGTATTGTGCTATTTTTGAGATTTCAATAATTTAATACATATTTGGTCAATCGTTAAAAATACATAATTATACTTTTATAAATAAGATTTTAGCGGCAATTTTTATACAAACTGTAGTTGCTTTTTTTATTTATAATAGCAACTGACCATATATTAATTCTTTTCTTATCCAGCGGAGTTTCTTATCGAGAGATTCTTATCAAAATTTCACATTCAAAAAAATTATTATAATACAGTTTTGTAATACATTTCTATTTTATATAATTTAGCATCTTAACAAACGATAAATGTTTAAATAATTATTTGTGTAAAAAAAATGTATAAACTATAGCTATAAAATAATAATTGCCTCTTTTATATTTAATTACTACTCGAACTTAATAAAAAATCTGCTACACGATAAATAAACGCAATTTAACTCCTGCACTCACAGTATGTCCACTAAGGGAGACACTAAGTGTTGATTTCTCGTTGTTTTTTAATCTTACTTGTAAATTTAATTACATATTAGATCTTAGGCTTCAACAAACTTTATAGCCTCATATAAATGCATTTAATTAAAATTATAAAATAAGTCTAAGGATTCGAAAATTAAAGCCACATTCTAATAATCATAATTTTTTGGAATATAAAACACAAAACTCACAAATTTTTAGGAAAATTGGAATACAATTTTACTAGAAAAGGCAGAAACTGAGAGTAAATTAACATAACGTCTGTCTACATCTAGCACGAAATCGAGAAAGTATTCTAGACATAGCCTAGCTCATCGACTGTAATCGTCTAAAATTTGCTTACACTTGTGCTAGGAACCTACGACCTCATTTCTTACTCCACAGCGCACGCCACTGAGCTATTGGTGCTTGTTCATATATTTGCGTGTAAAACTATTAGCTACATTTTAAATAAACATTAGTGCTAATAATTAACTTTCTTCGCCGCGTTGTTGACGCATTCTCGATGTAACATTATCTGAAATGTTAATTATTTTATTAATAACTATAAAATTAGTCTAGATTATAAAAAGGGAAGACTTGTATTTTCGGATTTGTATGTATTCGATTCACGTAAAAACTACTGGGCCGATTTTAAAAATTCTTTCACCATTACAAAGGTATTTATCTGTGAATAACATAGGCTTTATATTATTACTTTATTGAGGAACCATAAACAGCGTATTTCTGGACCGTTTTTGAAAAAAGGGGCAATCGTAAGTTTTGAACTTATAAATTTCACGGGGAGGAATATTTTGTAAGCAATAATAGTATATCCTTTTATGCGTTACTTTATTCGTTGATTAAATGTAGGCAACGCAGTTACCAATGTGGATATATTTGGACAGTGTGCGCTTCGCTATTTTGGCGAATCCAGGTGGCCGCTTACTCATTTACTACCTTATAATAAAAGTAGAGGAATTTCAAAGTTTTTTTTTTCATAATATAGAGTGGCAAACTCGCAAGCGGCCACCTGAATCCACCGAAATAGAAAGCGACCGCTACCAATAAACATCCGCAATTGCAGCGTTGCCCTTCATTGACGAAGGAGGAGACGCACATAAAGAGGATATTTCCCCTTCCTATGCGTCTCCTCCACCGTCAAATCCACTTTTCCTTTCCATCATTTCCTCTTAAGAAAAAGGTGGAAAGGGAAAGGAACTAAATTAGGCCCTTAGTATTGGTACCCTGTTTGGTCTAATAGTGAACGCGAGATTATCTCTTATTTCTCCCCTCCCCTTAAAAAGGTAGGCAACAGTAAACCCTTGACAGTTTTAAAGGCCTGTCTCATTAAATTGTAAATTGCCTGATAACAATCCAATGTGTGAAATATCGGATTTTGTACCCTAATCTGACAGTGACGTCAATTTTAAGTTATCTGACCCTTTATCAGCCAGTGGTGGGACAGGCCGTCTATTAAAAAAAAACTTTATTCACCTAAATGCGTGCACATTGATCAGATAAGCTCCCACTCGCTGTCCAAGTGCTCGTCCGGAGAAAGGACATCTTTAACTCCGTTTTTCAAATCTAACCTCAATTCTATATTCTCTAGGTTCCAGTTGTTCGGCAGCTGCACCACTTTAGGCACTAAATCTATTACATTAGGCTCCATTTTCACTTGAACAGGTTTTTTGATCGGTTTCTCTTGTTTTTCTATATGCACCGGTTTTTCTTCGTACGGTTTGAAGTATTCGATCTCTTGAGGCTCTTTTATTGTGTTTTCTGGCTTTGTTATATGACTCGTTATACTAAAAGATTCGAGATTCAATAACTTGGCTAGGATTTTCTCTTTCTCTTCAATCTCTTTTTCAAGTAAATCGTCGCTTTGTGTATCATTACTGAAAACAAAAATATTTACTATCGATTAAAAGTATTTTGTAAGATATTTTTTTTTGGTATTGAATAATTAAGGGGTGAATTTACATGCCAGTCATTGGGAAATGTAACTTGCATGCCAATTAGAGTTTAAATATGTCAGTAGCTGCCATTTAACTTGCATGGAAATGCACCTTTCCACCCCAAGATTATTGCACAATATAGACAATCAGTATGTATTGGTAAGGTAGGTAAATCATTATAAAAAAATGTTTTTTATCGACATTTTTTGAACCATACTAATATTATAAATGGATAAGTTTAGATGGATGGCTGGATGTTTGTAAGAGTTTGTAGCCTATACGCCTAAACAGATTTCGATTAAATTTGATATAGATATAGAGGATAGTTTGGAAGATAATATAGGCATAGGAACATAAGAACATATAGTTATTTTTTTTAATTTCAAGCAGACATAGTTGCGAGCAAAACATAGTAATATTTAACATACCTGTACACACTGACGTTCATAACACAAGGCGTGGTGTAGCAGTGCGCGGGCGTGCGGCGCGCAGGCGTCCTGAGCCGCGGCGTGCTCGCGCCGGACCCCGTCTCACGTCTTCGACTCCTTTTACTACTGTGTATCACCTCCTCATCGCATTTCTTCTCCATTATCCTATTATACATACTCAATTTCTTCTGCAATTCTTCAGATTTCACTTTCCTTATTTCCTCAGCATCACTTGATACATCTTTAAACTCATTGACAATAGACTCTAGGACATTATCTGCGATGTCTATGGGCAGATTCTTTATGGGCGGTAATTCGAAGCACTCCTCAGCGCTGGCCACGACTCCGCTGTCTATGATCTCGTTCCTGGTCAGCAAGGACAGTGGCTGTTCCAGTACACTGTTGATGTACGGCGCGGTGCTGTCCAGCTGCGTCAGCTCGCGCACCGTGTTCACAGCTTGCTGGATAGACGTCGTTAGCGAACGAGTCATCAAATTTGATTTTTCGTCTGTAATTTACAATTCAGTGTTGATACAAATATTGTCGTAAACATAATAAGTACTCATTTTTAGGTTATATTGTGATGTCAATCCTGTTAAAATATATTAGCAATGTTTCGTTATAGAATGTTTGCTGATGTCTGAAAGTAGTCACATACATTTTAGTTACAATATTTAATTATTGTAATGCAAGTGAGTTATTTAATATAATAAATCATTTTAAAAAAGTAGATTCATCTCCAACGTTTACTCTCCAACAATAAAGCTAAAGCTATTTTCGGTTTAAATCGATATTTATCCCTTTTTTTTTCTTAGTTATCAGTATTCTAAAATTACTAAGATTATTTCTAAAACAAAAATCTAATCAACAAAAAAATATGACAAAATTTTAACAATAAGAATAAGAAAATAATTATTATACACAAATACACTGAATGCAGCCAAACCAAAGCAACAAAAGCACAAAAGTGTAGCAAAGCAGTGTTGCTATGCGCAAAAATGGTGAAATAAAAAAAACACAAAAATTATTCTGCAAAAAGTATATTTATGTATAAGCACAATACTCAATATCAGACCAATAAAGTTTATTATTGGTCCTTGACCTAAATAAAAAACAAGTGTTGAAGATTGTCCAGTTTTTATACTTTTTGTTTTTAAACTTATTTAAAGTAAATTATCGTAACAAACAAAAAATATAAAGCCCAAGATAATTTCAACTAAAACATTAGTTATAGTTACTATATGGAAATGATGAAATATCACAATATTAATGAGAAATAAATATATTGTGTCTACAAAATGGTTCATTTTTTTATCGTATACTATAACAAACATGACAAAATAAAAAAAAATGAATTTGTTGCAATAAAAATCATAAATGTGTATAATAATTTTCTATGTTTTAAGTACATACGTCACAATTAAGTAAGTTTTTGTACACTGTATTAGGCTTAACGGCTTACTCACGTCAAAAAACTATGACGTGAGTAAGCCGTTAAATAATTATAAAATGTCTCGCGAAAGTTTCAATAATTTAACTGTATTAGGCATTTATTTTGAACTTAAAACGTGTCAACAAAAAAAAAACAAAACAATACAGTCAACAAACCTAAAATACATAGGCACACAAAAATAATCACTACTTACATAAAAAAACTCAAATTAAAATGTTCTAATCTAGTCACTCACTTTGGGCACAACACACAACCCTTTAAATTAAAAAATAAAACAAGCAGGATAATCATTAACTAAACCAATTATTCATTTGTTTTTTTTTTTTT
>NW_013525281.1:6732360-6734413 GCF_000836215.1 Papilio polytes
AACTTTACGGTTAATTTCGGTTAAATCATTACTACAGATAATAATTGATCGGATCGGACAAAAACCATTAAAACCTGTGATTGTTTTTCACCGTTAAAAAATTATGGCACGATTTTTTATCTGTACTCAAAAACTTGTATCTAATGTTCGGAAATATATTTTTACAAAATCTCATCATACCAGATATTGTCCTTACTACAAAATATACAATCTATTGGTCCAAATTTGGTATCTGTTAAAATTTTACTAATTAAAAATATATTTAAACTTAAAAATATAAACAAAACAAAAAATAACCTAAAAAAAATTAAGTACCACATTCAATAGACTAAGTTTAACTATTTTTATTAAGTAGAAATGAAATAGGAATGTTTATTTAAGTCTGTTATTTAGTATAAAGTACTTATTGAATTATAATTCAATTTTATTTACTTATTAGTAAGCAAATCTTATTAATTTTCGTCTACGTAAACTAAATTAAAATTTCACTTAGACAAACATTTCTTAGCAACATGGCACTAAATACAACTTTCTTAGCGAATACTTCAGTTAGCAAATATCGACTGATCTTAAATCATTATTAGTATGAATTTTACTAAATAAAACGAGACAATGACAATAAAATAGAGAATATAAAAATAAAAATCTATTGTTTGCTTTGATATAATTCCTAAGTATTTTAAATCATGTATACAAATATAACGGAATATGATCAGTTTGTAAAAAAAAAAACTGTATCTAGGGACGGAAATTTTCACAACATTATTATAAAAAGTTTAGCACCCATTAATAAATAATTGTTTTAACACTTTTCACAGTTCATAGAAGTAAATCATGGAAATGATTTTTTTTTTTCACAACATTACAGTCCAAATGTGACCAGATGTATACAATAAAAAAAAACTAAACATCTGTCAAAATATGACAGTTGTGCGTCACGTATAGACAACCCTATCTGTGCTGTATTATCTATGCTTAACAGTGTTGCCAATGCTACGGAAATTGCCGGGTTCTACGGCTTTCGGGCCACAACCCTAACGCAGTAGCAGATTCTACGGCTTTTCGAAAATCTACAATTCTTTGATTTTCTATTATAAATTTATTAAAAGCTTTTGAACGAATAATAAAAATTGCATTGGTTAACAATGATCTGTACCACATAATGAAATTCAAATAAATTATTTACGATTTTATAAAACAAAGGAGGGACAAATTTAACTCAATTTATTGCAATTAAAACGTTATAATAGCGACATTAGCTAATGTTAAAAAGTTTAACTTTTTTACTCCTGGTCCTACGACCTACCAGTAATCTTTTCTCATACAACACGGCTTCTTTGACCGACTTCCCAAAAGAAGGACTCACTTCGACTGTATGTTTTTTTCATTACACGATGTACATGGACGGGTAAATTTTTTCATTCGCAACACTGAAGCTTAATCTTGTTTGTCAAAGTAAATGTATGTCAGAGGTTACCTTGTGCGCGAGCGAGCGCGGCGGGCTCGGGCGCGTGCGCCAGCCGCACCAGCGAGCGAGGACCCTCCAGCACAAAGATCTCATCCTTGTTCACGGACACGGACAATATTCTGAAACAAACTTTATCAGATGAAACTCGAGAGCGTTGGCGCTCAGGGGTTTGAGCACTTGACTTGGAATCTACAGGTCTTGGGTTCGAATCCCGTCGTATTAATGTGATTTTTCATTTTCGAATTTTATATGAACATAATTTACCAGAGTTCTTAACACTTGGTGTGCGGGCACGTCTTTTTACGTATATGCAGTATGTCGCTGAAGCGCGGGTCACGTTAAAATATGTATTTAGAACGTGATAAATATAGTAGTTTTGGATTCACTGTGATATTTCTGGAGAACCATATTTCCCCGTGATTTACTGAAAAAACACACGTTGTACATTTACTTCGCTGCGAAGTATTCCCGCATGCTAAGTGTTAGTAGGCGCCGAGCCCCTCAGTGAGGACATGAGCTGGTGATGATGTCACTTGTCATAGTAAGCAGAGGCACTGACCGTCTGAGATCATCCACGACGGCGAC
>NW_013525281.1:6734816-6742136 GCF_000836215.1 Papilio polytes
AATAATAATATTCAATTGCACAAATTACAACAAAGGTTTTACACATTGGATAACAATTGCCATTACTATGGCAACCTCGTTTTTTTGATGTGGGCAGCTAGTAGTTATGTCCCATTCCCGCATGATGGCTTTTTCCAATTTATTTATTCCCCAAGTTTAATAGCGTGAAAATATATAGCCTAAAGCGTGACGTAAGTGTAGTACTTTGTAATAAAAAAGGATTATTTTAAAATATACTGTGATTGCTGACATGACACCCTACTTAACAAAGTAGTGAGTATATACACTTTATTATAATAGAATAAATACATATATACATAGACACGTAAAGCAAGGTATTTAGCAAAGGTTGTATTACCTTGAAGAGCAGCGTGTGCAGCACGTTGCCCTGCGCGTCGGCGCGCCACAGTCGGAGGCCGGCGCGCGCGCAGTACGCGGCCGCGCCGCCGCCGCGCGCGTACGAGTGCTGGAACACCGCGCCCAGCCGGCACAGGCTGCCGCAGTAACATAAACGATTGGAGCTAATTTCATTTTGAATTACAACTAGTTGTTACCCGCGACTTCGTCCACATGAAATTTAAAAATAATAAAAAATGTAGCCTATGTTACTCACTGATAACGAAGCTTTTTAATGGTGTAAGAATTTTTAAAATCGGTCCAGTAATTTTGGAGTTATTTTAATAAATAAAAAATACAAATATTTCCTCCCTAAAATACTAATACAAGTAGATAAATAGTAAACGCAAATTAAATTTTAAGTTTTTAAAGTATTAATTTTCTTTGTAATAAATGATAAAAAAATCTACGATGCAATTTAAGTAGCACAGACGAAAGTACATTTGTCTCTTTCTCTCAGACTCACCTCTTCCTCTCCTTCTTGCCGAGCTGGCTGACGTGCCAGCGCGCGTCGCGGCGCTCGCAGAGTATAGTGCGGTACAGACTGGACACCAGCAAACTGTTCTGGTGGTAACTCATCTGTACTATCTCATACTCTTCATTCACTATTTCCATTGACTTGCATAAGTGCTGGAAAAAATCATCAATTTGTAACGTTGTTTAAAATTATACAAATAACAAAATTAAATAACAACGCATAATACATATTGTGTCATTTAAACCTTTGGCATAAAGTTGTTATGTTTCATAAATATGTCATATTATGTTATGAAAACAACAATTACCACTATCTCAGTGCAACGCTCTACCACTATCTATGTAACTCCACTATATACATTTGTAATTGTTATGATAAAAAAATACATGTAAACAATAATTATTCATATTTGTTTTTTATTACAACATCAAAACAAACACCTGCTATCCATCAACAAACAAGACTTGATTCATTAACATTTTTTATTCAGGAATTTATAACCAATTGGAATAGTGTTTTTAAATTTTAGGGAACTCTATATAATTGTTGTTGCTATGTCATTAATCAGGACAAAACTTGATAATACAGAGTACATATTTAACATAGTCCATTGTAATTAGATAACTGTAACTAACAGACAATATAAATGTAAAATAAATACATTACTAGTGATAATAAAAACACACTACAAAATATTTCAAAGTCAGAACATTGTAAATTAATTTTGTACATTCACTGCATAATAAAGTGATTCAGTTTCCTTTAATCCTTTTTTTTATATTTAGTACTCAACTTTATATGCAAATACAAATGGATAGATTATTTCCTTTTGTATAGACAAGACAATAACATTTGACCACTCTATTAAGATAGAGTTTTTAAACATTACTGATGCCATTTTAAATTGCAGTAATGCAACATGTTGAGAGCTCACCATATAGAAGTCAATCTCAGTCATAATGATGATGCCACTCTTGTCTCCGGAGAACAGCCGCATGCCATTCTTTGACCACTCTATAGACGTGATTTTACTCTTGTGGAGATCGCCAATCGTGTACCTGACATACAGACATTATTAAATTGTATTTCCTTATCTATATCTATACTTACATTATGAAAGATTTGAATTTTTTGTATGTAGTGAAATAACTCAAAAACCACTGGACCGATTTTAAAAATTCTTTCACAGTGAGAAAGTTAATTTATCTGCAAGTAATATACTTTTTTATTGTATTTTTAATTTGCACGCGGGCGAAGTAGCGAGCAACAGCTAGTAGTTTATACTTTGTTTCACTTACACACTTACCTATAAAAACCACACAAAGTAAAATGTATAGTTTATCAGGCCTCTAATATCGGTTATTTTTCCAAAATAGATAAATACAGCAATAGTTATCACCTCACCTTTCCACCTTTGGCTCGACCTTTGGTTTTAGTGTGTCCGGAATGTTCTCTGGATGCTCTTTGGGGATCTGGAAGACGGTGACCTGACCCGCAGCGTTACCAGCGCCCACCATATAGTCAACTGTGCTTACTATCTTCACAAATGTTATGGGGGACGTAGACGCCTGAATTAATTTTGTTTATTGAAAAAAAAGTAATCTATACTGTAAATATAAAGAGGAAAGATTAATATTTTTGTATGTATTGAAGTAACTCAAAAACTACTGGGCCGATTTTACAAATTGTTTTAATGTTAAAAAGGTAATTTATCGGTAACATAGGCTATACCTTTCTTTACTTCTTTGTTTCACTGGGACAAAGTCACGAGCAACAGCTAGTTTATAATATACTGAATATTTTACCGTGATTTGATGGTTATCATTTCAATAAACAGTATACATATTTAATTAATCTAACTAATATTATAAATGCGAAAGTTTAGATGGATGGATGGATATCCATCCGTCCATCCATCTAAACATATCCATCCAGATGGATGTGGATCCATCCAGATGGATGTGGATCCATCCATGGATGTTTGTTAAAGTTTGTAGCCTAAATGGATGAATGGGTCTCCATGGAATTTGGCACAGGTTTAGAGTGTAGTCTGGAAGAACACATAGGGTACTTTTTATCCCGGGAATAGTTACGGTTCCCGTGGGATTCATTAATTTAGTTTTTTAATGTCTACTCGATCATTCTGCAACGGTTCAACATATCTTATTGAAATTTGGCACAGATATAAAACAAAGTCTGGAGTACACATTGGATAAGCTTCATCCCCGAGAAATGTCCGGTTCGCGAGGGTTACGTAGCTTTTTGTAATTTATATAGTTAGTATGTTTTCTAATATCACGCGGACAAAGTTGCGGGCAACAGCTCATATTAATATAATAAAAAATCTACACATAAGTGTAGACACAGAATTGAACTTGTATAAACAAGTTCAATTCTGTGTGTATCAGTTATAAAATTCCCCTTGATTTATTTACTATCATTATATATCCTCGAATTGCATTCCTTTAACTTTGTCCTCAATACAACAACCTCTTTCAGTAAACATGACTCACAGTTTCTATGAGAGGGAAATACCCGCGGACAATGCGTCGTGGTTTTGTTAGTCTAGCCACATAGATAAATATGTCTCAAAAACTACAAGGCCGATTACATAAATTCTTTCACCATTAAAAAGTTATATCTGAGTAACATGGGCTACTTTTTTACAAATTTATAATTTCACAAGGATAAAGTCGCAAGCAAAAGATAGTATTTTGAATTTGTTCTTTAAGTTTGTGGTTGAAACAAAACTACAATCAAAGCAACAAATTTTAGTGTTTAAAATCAACCATTTTATTTTAAATCTACAATCCTACTGGATCTTTAAAGAAAAAGATCTTTAAAACATTAATTTGAAAAAAAAAAAACAAATTTGCACACAATGCATATTGATATTAGAAACTGAAACATATTAAAGTTGTAAAGGCAAAGAATTTGAAGGTCAACCATAATTCTCGTAACTGTTTTGTATTCAGTTGCCAAACCAGTTTTAGACTGGTCGTTAAAACCCAAAACTTTTTGGACATTTTTTGCAACGATTACCTTAAAAACTGTACAGTGCGCTACATTAATAATACATATATAGCTTCAAAAACTTCTCACCTCTGGTTTAAAAAGCAGAGTCCTGTCCATTTACCTCTAATGATTTGATTGATGAATAAGCATACATATGTTTGAAACCAAACGCCTACATTAATTCTAAAGTTTGTAGATGTTTATGCAGCTGACTGTACATAGACAAATTAATATCAACATTAAATATAAAATCACTTGAAAATTTTGTATTGCACGAACCATTTTATATTCTCAGTATGTTGAAATAAAATGCCATTTCCTTCCACTGAACCACCAAATACTCTGTATATTTTTATATATAAGCATGCACACACCAATTTCATAAATACAGTCTAAACACTTATATATTTAGGAAACCTTTGGGAAAGGAAGTAAAATATTTTTTTGAACTGTTCACACACAGCAGATTATTTAACAATTACAGTGATTACAAAAACTTATTCGTTACTGGATATATCTTATCTCTGAATGATGTAAAATTGAGATTATAATTGTAAGCAATAGCAGTTCAAAACTGTAAAAAGTAAAGTTGTCATATGTTGTCTGTTTATTATTATCTACTTTTGCTTTTAAGTGTAATTTTATTTAGACCAATTCTGTTTATTTCAATATATATGATTTTTTTACAGGTAAAACAATAAGGTCATAATATTTTATGTTGTAATCTTCATATACCACAATGAATATGTTAATGTTTTCTACAATGATGCATATGAAATTATTAAAAAAAACCTAGTGCATTATGTATTACTTTAATAGACTAATATATACTATACACATTTGTAAAACAAACATAAGAGCACTTAGGATAGAATAAGTAGCCCAAGGTAAAAGAAAGTAAATCTGTAGTTGCTTCTTACATCATATTGAATGTATTCAGACATTTTTTCAGTTTCCTAATATTAACCTACACAGAGAAACACGCAAACATATTTCTTAATTTAAAATGTCGTACATAATATAATGATTCTTACCTCGCATCGCAATCTTTGAATGTTTCCTTTTTTCCTATCGTACCAATAAACCAAACCAACGTTTGTGCCAAGAGCTATGTATTCACTAACCGCATCAACACATGTTAAGGATAATTCCGTAGAAAATATTCCCGTTTGAATTCTAGGAGGAATTAAGTTCAAAATATGGGAACAAGGGGTCCACTCGCGAATAAATCCTTCCTCTGCACCACTAGTCACTTCCATTTTTAATCAAAATTAAAACCGTTTGTAAACAAACCGCAAAAATTAACTGAAACACATAATCGCGTTATACAGGGATTAACATCAATGCTAGTTAGTTAAATAAAATATATGTATAGCACTAGCATAACTTGTGTCGAACTTGCTTAATTATTAGACGTTTGACGTAAACTTGACAATTTTAAACTGAAATTGATTTTTTTAAAGATTATATGACCTGGATACTGGACTTTTGAGCCAAAATGAAGTTTCATTTCTTTGCCATATTTTTGAATACACCATCCAATCGTAAAGGGCCCTCACTCAGATGTGCCAACATTTTAGTTTCCCCGCTTATATTCAAATTGGTTGAACAAATGGTTAGTGGCATTCTATGTTATTTTTAATTTAGATACGTTTTTGTACTTCATTTTATTTTCTCCTTTTAATTAAATATTTTTATAAAGAATAGAATTGAATATTAATTGTTTGTCATTTACTTATTGCTCTTCTAAAATGTGATGCTACCAACATTCTAAATCTTAGTGTACACTTGTCATTTTCTTGTCAAAGTGCCACTGAAACAGTGAAGTGGTACGAGGAGAGCTATTGTGGTTTTTACATTTATTGGCACAACAATAGTTAGTAAAATGGCAGAACCTTTGACGGAAATACCGCTAAACATCGAGGAAACTGTTAAAGATGCTGTGAAAAATGTTACGGATAAACCACCAACGAGTATCGAAGGCATTGCGATCGCCTACTTGAGTTTGGTCATTATGGCTGTCTTACCCATATTTTTCGGCTCCTTTCGGTCTGTTAAATACCTCAAGGAGCAAAAGGTAAGTTCTATAACATACTTCATTTAGAGAACAATTTGAAACCACTCAAAAGATGCTATTGCAACTTATTCCAATTGCTATGTTACACGTCTTGTCATCGTGGCATTACGAAGCAATGCAGTAAATGTAGTCATAACAGATTTATGCGTTTATCACATTAATTTGACCTCATTTTATGTCAACAGTATAAGTAACCAACCATGTAACATATTTATAAGTCATAAAATTAGTAGATGAATAAAATTTCCGCAGCCTGATACTGATTCTGCAATTAACACTGCAGAAACAACGAAAAATATTCCAATCATAAGTCTCAATTGTTCTTGACTCAACTCCAATTGTTCCAGGAATCAGGGGAGAGGCACGAGACAATGTCCAACAAAGATGCTTTGATGTTCCCACTGATAGCCTCCTGTGCTCTATTCACACTTTACATCTTCTTCCAATTCTTCTCCAAGGAGTACATTAACCTCCTTCTAACAGGATACTTCTTTTTCCTTGGTGTGTTGGCATTGAGTCATCTTCTTAGGTGAGTACATTAACTTTCTATTCCAGTTAAGATCAGATAAGTTTAAAATCTATGTAATATAGAATGTGAACTAGTTGTGGAGTTACGGTAACTACAAAGTGCCAGAGACTTTAATAAAATGAAGGAAAAGGCTTGTTTGGTATACTTTTGGAGTTCTGGTAGCAAGGAACTCCCTTTACCAACCTTTATATCTTCAGTTGGTACAATTAACTATATAAATATGAAACTGACTGTACCAACTAAAGGTTACTTTACCATAGAAACCTGTAAATGCCTTCAGTTTCAAATTATTAATGCACATAATCATGAATAGCAACAATTAGTAGTCGGAATCATAAGAAGGATCCATACATTCATATTTTAAACCCAAAGTGTATACTAGTTTATGAAACGGACTGTATACAACATAACTTAAAGTGTAGAGTAAATCTCAAGTTGAGTATAAAAGATTTTTGGGATATGATAAAATTGCTGAATATAACTTTATAGATTATTTCATTAACTTGCAAAAACACCTTGTGTAACTTGTTCAAGTTAGCATGCCAAGGTCTACTCTAAGAATAAATTTCTTAGTAAATAAGATTACAAATACATTTCAATACATTATTGTATTAGTGAGTACTCAATATGTAAATTCATAAAGTAATATGATAGGCTATGTAATCTTACTAATATCTTACTTCTTACTAATATTATAAATGCGAAAGTTTAGATGGATGGATTTTTGTTAGCGTTTGTAGCCTAAATGGCTGAACGGATCTCTATGAAATTTGGCACAGGTTTAGAGCATAGTCTGGAAGAACACATAGGCTACTTTTTATCCCG
>NW_013525281.1:6742161-6746626 GCF_000836215.1 Papilio polytes
GTTTAACATATCTTATTGAAATTTGGCACAGATATAAAACAAAGTCTGGAGTACACATGGGATAAGCTACATCCCTGAGAAATGTCCGGTTACGTAGCTTTTTGTATTTGCTATAAAAAAAGTCAATTTTTTTATTAGGATATTTACTTAATTTTTCCTTTCAAAGACTTACACAATAAGATGAAAAACAAATATTGTAATTAACAAAAACATTGTTAAAAACCAGTTTTATCAGAAAAAGTAACAAAAGTTTTGCTTAGGTTTTTTTTTCTAAAATAATCCAATTATTTTAAATTAGAGTGTCTATGGCTCTAGGGTTTAAGCAATTGATAAGTAATCTAGATCCTTGTTTGTATCCTGCCATATCTTTTTTTTGAATTTCGGATGTACATAATTTACCTGACATTCTAATGGTGAAAGAAAACCTAGTGATGTAACACACACATGGACAAGGAATTTCAAATATATTTGTGAAGTCCACCAACCTGCAATGGGCCAGCATGTTTGACTAAGGCCTAGTAATTTAGGGTACGCTCCAAGCCCCTCAATAGGGACAGTAAACTGGTGATGAATTAATTAAATTTACTTTTTTGTCAGCCCTATTATAGCACTGGTGGTCCCCGCGTCCATCCCCAACATGCCGTACCACATACATTTTACGCGCGGCGATGGCGACGCGCGCTCCGACATCATCAACTACAAGTTCACCTCCTATGACGTCATCTGTCTGCTCATTTCACTATGCCTCGGCGCTTGGTATCTACTCAAGAAGGTGAGATAAGAACGCCGGAAGACTAAATTTTAGTTCCTACCTTATTGCACTTTTGTATAAGGAAAGCATGGGAAGTGGAGTAAAGCTGTTGTTGAGATTAATTTAGTTAATGCTTATTTATTCTGTAGTATTTAACAGTTTTTGAAAAAGGGCATTTGAAAGCAAATTTTCAAATGCCCTTTCAATTTCAAAGTTCAAGTTAAAATTTTATAAATTACTTATCTTATTTTTTATTAATATTATAAATGTGAATTTGACAGATGGATGTAAGCTAGAGTTTGTAGCTGTTTAAAATATAATTATCAATAGTTAATTTAATAATAATAATAATATGTAAAGTAAAAAACTACCAACATTAGACAAGATAAATGTCGGATGCCTGTGGCAACACCAGCTTCCGGGAGATACTCACCCAACGACCGACATCAAAGAAAGAAGCAAAAACTGACGGCCGTCCGCCGTTAATCAAAAGCGTATTTTGTACGTATTCGTCCCCCTTCTGCAATTTAAACCGAAACAAGAATCAAAAACAGTAGCCTAAACGGCTGAACTTAATGAAATTTGGTATACATGTAAAAATAATCTGAAAGAACACATAGGCTTACTTTGTTTTTTTAAATTGACGGACGGAGTTGAAAGCCAGTATTTAACAAAATTAATAGCAACACAAAGAGATCTTCAAATTTCCTAATATTGTGATTGTACAGCACTGGATCGCCAACAATCTGTTCGGTATCGCTTTCGCCATCAACGGTGTGGAGCTGCTGCACCTCAACAATGTGGTGACAGGCTGCATCCTGCTCAGCGGTCTCTTCCTCTATGACATCTTCTGGGTGTTCGGCACCAACGTCATGGTAACCGTCGCCAAGTCATTTGAGGCGCCTATCAAACGTAAGTAACAGAATTATTTTACTTACAGGTTTTTTCTGACTGACTGTATCTTTTTGACACTCAAGGAAAGAACAGGAATCAAATCAAAACACATTAGTCAAAATTAGTAGGATTATCTATTTCTAAGTTAGATTTCATAATGATGCTTAAAATAAACAGGGAGCCTATGTAACCCATAGACGTAAAAGCAAATTTTTACTTGCAAAGCCTACTTTATAATTGACAAAGGAAATGCACTGAAAGCATATATTTGTCTTCTTCTTCCAATCCTTATCAGAAAACGATAGGAAGAGGAATAGAACAAAATTAGACCTCCAGCACTCATACTTATTTCTTATTTAATAAATTATATTTATATTTGTATTTCAATTGTGTGCAATGTGCAGTGGTGTTCCCGCAAGACCTGCTGGTGAACGGCCTGAGCGCGAGCAACTTCGCGATGCTGGGGCTGGGCGACATCGTGGTGCCCGGCATCTTCATAGCGCTGCTGCTGCGCTTCGACAAGTCGCTGCGGCGCGGCTCCGAGCTCTACTTCCGCGCCACCTTCCTGGCCTACGTGGCCGGGCTGCTGGCCACCATCCTCGTCATGCACGTGTGGCGCCACGCGCAGCCCGCGCTGCTCTACCTCGTGCCCGCCTGCCTCGCCACGCCGCTCACGCTGGCGCTGCTCAAGGGCGACATCAACGCGCTCTTCAAGTTAGTACACACACGCACCACATACACCCCTTCTTCTCTTTCACACCATCCATCCATACTTTCTTGCATACACATTCTTAACTTTATCCATTCTTGTCACACCACACATCTTAACAGACGCATCTCAGCCACATGCAATCTCCTTTCACCACCAATCAATATATTAGGATATTTTTCTATTGAATTGACTCGATAAATTGGAAAAAATCCTGTTTATTAAAACACTAACTGTTATTTGAACCTTTGTACAGGTGGAATTAAAAAAAAAAAAAACAATGTAGGCAATGTTACTAATGACATGTGTATTGGTGAAAGTATTTTTCAAATTGATCCAGTAGTTTCGAGTTACTTCACATACAAAAATACTAATATTTGCTTTTTATATGATTAATCTATTTTGGAAACGTCATTTCACGCACTGCATCTATAATTTAGCATGTTAAATTGCCACATGTTTTCAACCTAATTGCGTCAAATGAGACTTCTCAAAATGGGTAGGTAATAAACTTCCTCGACTGTATACGTTCACAAATAGAGACAGAACTTACACTACGAGTGTACAATACATAAGCGCACAATATACATAATGTACATGAATACGGACAAAATAAAAGAAAGAACAAGGAATTTTATATCGCAATAATAAATGCGCATGTTTTCAAGGTCAGCTAATCAATGTGAACGTTTCGCGTAATTACATTTATTTCTTACTTTGTATAATACTTAGGTTATGAATCGGTAATATTATAAATGAAATGTAATTTGCAGCTACGAGGACCAGGCGGCGGTGTCGGAGGCGGAGGACAAGGCCAAGAAGACTGAGTAGAGCGCCGCGCGCCCTCCGCCCCCCGCCCCCCGCCCCCCGCCGCACAAGTACATGCATACAGACAAACTTTATATTATTATTATTTACTGGTGGGATAATTGGAACGGTATTTGCTTGAATTTGACGTGTGTAAATTGTGCGATTTTATTTGAACTTCCATATTTAAATATCTTCCATTCATTATATGATTATCATATACATTTTTATGACAAATGTTCAAATATTCGAAATGTAATTAAATATGCGCATAATAGATGTATTTTTTTTAAATTTTTTAAATCGTTTTCCTTTTCAGAGTTTTTTTATTTTCACAATCATTGTATATATTGTATTTTGTTTAGCTTCGTGTAAATCTTAGCTGATTAAGTTTTATAATTTTGTTATCTGTACCTTGAATGTTACCAATCTATACATTTCCGTAGCAAATCTTTTATTGTATTAACTTTGTGCTGTCTCATATAGTTGTTTCCAATTGGTATACAAACCCTGGTTTAATGTTAGATGTCACAAGGCAGACGAACTTTGATGATCGATCGGTGTACGACTTATACTTAATAAATGTATTAAAATTACCTGTTCTTTCATTTATACTTATATCCTTAAAAAATGAGTAATGACGAAAAATGAACATGTACTATAAGTATGGACTGCTTTCTCGTGTTAATTCTTTAAAATTTTTAACGATGTTTAAATAATGATAACAGGAATATTTTTTGGAAAGGCATCTGTGGCGATGTGTTATCATTGCAACAGTCTGAATATATATTTAATTCCTTTGATGTATCTTCATTTTACAAGCAAGATTATTTTTATCAGCTTTTTAAAAATGCTCCACAACGTACATTTCTATTGTAGAGCGACATCTAGTGGTTATATTACGTTTTAAAAAACGGGGCTTTACTTTCATGAAAATAGATGTCGCTTAAATCGAAACATGAGTATTTTATGATCCAAATTATGTCTTATTTTCTTCTTCGATATGCGATCAATGTAATGTTTTAATAACTGCATTACAGTATTGCAAAATTATAACACGTAAAATTAATTTAAATCAAGAAGCAAGAGGTTGTTTTGTCCAAATCGAATGACGATTAAAATCATTAATGTTGAGTTACTTCTCCGCTAGATGTCATAACAAGCGATTGTTAAAAATCAGAATCGCGATGTAGAGAATGGTGTCACTGGAATGAGGTGCGCGCGGAAGCCAAATTCCGGCAAGACCTTACTTCATAGGATCATTTCTATAGTAAGTTCTTCACGAGACCTTCACAACATGTGAG
>NW_013525281.1:6746741-6753010 GCF_000836215.1 Papilio polytes
TTAGTAAATTTTAAGGTTATTCCAAATATTACCGTTACAGATAATTTTAACTTTAACGGTAACCGGCGATATGGTGCAACTCACCCTTAGTAACGAAAATGAAGTGGAAACAGTACAGCGGATAGTTAAAATTAGTCCAACCAAATTGTGCGTATGTGTAGATAGATCGTACACCGCTGTTATGTTGGAATTGAATACAAAATATACATCTAATCCATTCAACATGTATTTTGTTTCGGGTTTAAAACTTGTAATCAGGTCTTAGGTTCGAATCCCGCCATGTACTAATATTTTTATTTGTAATTTCATTTGTACATAATTCACCTGGCCTGACGGTGAAGTAAAACATCGTGATGCAATCTGCACATAACAGAAGAAATTCAAAGATGTGTGAGAGTCAACTAACTAGCAGTTTGCTAGCGTGGTTGACTTTGACCTAGTCATCCTTTACTTGGGGTAGACTCCGAGCACCCTCAGCGGGGATATAGTGAGCTGGTGATGATGAATTCATTAAAATAATCAAACAAGTAAATATAAATATAAATTTTATTTAGTAACAAGCTTACATACAAAGTATAAATAATAATAACTAATGAGAAATGCATCAGTACAATTTTTGGCATATCACATGATTTTTTAATAATATTAGGACTAACAAGGTCGGAGAGCAGAGCTGATTTTGATCGCAAATTAAATTGAACTCCACACGATTGTATTAAGTTTTAATTTTAAATAAATTTCTTTCATCAAGAGCAAGCGTAAAAGAGATGAAAAATAAAATTTAACATTTTTTTGTTAAAATTACATTTCAATTTTATTTGTGTTTATCTGTTGTGTCAATCTGCTTTACCACAACAGATAAACACAAACTTCACCATTGCAATAAATAATTACTTCACTTTATTCAACATTTCATACTTTTATAGTATTGCATTGTCTGTGGTATTTATGCCCTCAAACGTCAGTTTCATACAAATTGCATTAAATTTGTTAAATATTGGTACAATGTGTTATGTTGGTACATTATTATTGACGAGGCCGAGTCCTACACATTCGATAATATTAGTTTCACCTTCAGATTTTATCGTAAAATTCACCTGGAAAAGAAAACGCATGTTTATTAAAAAAAGGACAAAAATTGATTTTAATTTTGTCGAAAACCTTACAACATAACTCACGACCGTAACCCAGATGGGTTAATATTAACTGTTGCCCGCGACTCCATCCGTAAGGGATTAATTCTAAATAATTATCGTGTGTTCTTCCAGACTACTACTTTTGCTAAATTAAATCGAGATTTGTTAATGTTTTCGAGATACGTTGTAACAAACATATGTCCATATCGAATTATATGAATTCCATTCCAATATGTAAACATCGATCACTTAAAACTGTCTCATTTGACAATTTATTTATTGAAATCGGAGATAACCTGTTTTTTAAACTTTTTTATTATATAGTAACTGTTTTTGGCAACTTCGTGTGAAATTAATATATAAAATATATAGCCTACGTTACTTATAACATAGTTTTTTATCGGTAAAAGAATTTTTGAAATCAGCCCAGAAAATTTTGGGTTATTTCAATGTATACAAAAATTCAAATCTTTTCTCTTTGTAATATTAATTTAATAGCTATGACGTCAATGGTCATACAACCATACAGACCTTAGCAACGAGTTGTGCGACGTGCAGCGCGGTGCGCGTGTGCAGCGTCACCTGCGCGCACTTCACTGCGGACCGGCCCGCGCTCAGCAACATGTATATTATCACTTGGTCCTGGAATTCATTAGAACATTTATATTATTATCTAGAATTTATGAGGATCCAAAATTAAGGCCTAGAACTTTTGAATACGTCTTAATTATAATTTTTTCGTATACACAAAAAAAAACTAAAAAGTACACTATTATATACTATATATTTATGTAAATAATAAATACACTAATTCCTTTTGTACAAATTAGAAAGTGATATAATAAAAAAAGCGTGTGAAACATCCCCAAGTAAGAATTTCAATATTCTAGTTTAGAGTATAGATACCTGTGCGTGTGTGTCGAGACAGGCGCCGCAGCGCAGGGCGGCGGCGAGGTCCGCGGCGGCGCGGCGCCCCAGCGCGTAGGGCTCCGCCCCGCGCCGCCCCAGCGCGTCCCCCGACAATACGCAGCCCGTGCTGGTGTCGCACGCAACGCTACACACATTCACTGATCATTTCCAAAAACAACTCCGTTATTAATCAATTCTCTTATGTATAATTAACTAGCTGTTCTCGTGCGGCTTCATCCGCATGAAATTATGCAATTTTTTTTATTGTTTACATTTGTCAAATTATCAATAGCAAATGTCAAAGTAACATGACAAGACAAACCTTGGCAATCTTATTTTCTTGATGTTGGCAGCAGCTTATGGTCTCTTTCCCACATTAGGATTTTCATCCAAAATATTTACCCCCTAAATCTAATGGCGTGAAAATATATAGCCTAAAGCGTGACGTAAGTGTAAGGCTTTTTATTAAAAAAAGAATTATTCAAAACTATGCTGTACTTGCGAACATCTTAGGCAACAAAGCAGTGTGTGTTTACGCTTTATTATAATATTAGTAATATTAACACAAGAAATGTTTTAGTCCATTGTCTTCTAAGCAGGCGAGGTGTGGCGCCCGACCAGAGTGCAGAACATAAATGGGCGCCACATATGCCTAAAAAGGCGTTAAGGGCGCCTTTTTTATGTGCATTTACATTGCGAGGCGCCGGTAATGCTAAAACCAACCCTTAGCATATCATATTATAATTAATTTAATAAGCTAAAATTTTATATGCCTAGTATAAAACAATAAGAAACATGCATGAAAGCAATTCCCTTAGTTACTATTAGTGAATAAAATTCGAGAAAATGTGGACCAATCATGGACCAGAAAATCATTTAAACAACTCTGAAGTTGTGAAAGTACAGGAATATACTCACATGATACCGTTACAGTTGTCAGGGGCCGTGTCGGGGTCTTCCTTGTATGTATGGATGTTGACATTGGGCAAGTGAGTCAGCTCAGACCGCGCCCCGTCACTCATTTGATGCGCCATCTGAAAATGTTCACAAATAACGAATTTAAACATTACTCTGATATTAGAATGTTTGTTTTTTATGCATAATTAAATGTTGTATTTTATTGTTACGTAAAAACACTTCTTTATGAAATACAGGTTTTAATAAATTTGTGACCTTATTGTACAAAAAACGGTACAAGATTGGTACTTTAAGGTTAGATGAAAATTACGATACACTAGCTTTAGCTTGCGACTTCATCCACACTGGATAAAATAAAATCTAGTAGTAATACATTTACTGTAAGCTGATATAATTTTTTTAAATTAGTCCGGTATTTTTAATAATTAAATACAAAAATACAAATCTTTCCTAATTTTATTTTTTCTTAATTTTATTAGTATAGATATCAAAAATGGATCAAAGCTGTACCTTGATAGGCAGCCTGCCCGCCACAAAGCTCCAGCCTTGAACACTTTTGACATCTCCCTGCTCCGTAATATCCACACCATGCAGCTGCCGTACCGGCTTGATGTCAAATGTTACATGACCTCCTCCACGAGGGAAGTAACTGAAAAGTAAGGGTAGAAGATAAATTGAATGTTTCTCATTGGAATATTTGACCAAGTAACCAATTGGCTCTATGGTTTGATTCTTTGTGGGTCAATTGATTTTATGTATTTGAACAACCCAACAGGAAACAATCATATTAAAATAAGTAAAATATGTGGATTAAATTTTCTATTTACCACCTAAAAAGTGACATAAAGCTTTGTACACATTGACATTAAAATTTGTTATTGATAATTTTTTTCTACATTTGTACTTAAAATTTTTTTATTTAATTACAATTTATAATAAAATAATCACAATTTTATAAAAAAGAAATTGGAATATCTTTTCAAAGTATATTAACTTACCCCCTTTTATGTATTTTCCAAGAGAAATCTACTTTAAACTTAAGCAACAGTGGTCGCAGGACCAAAAACATGTAGTCAATCTGTGGTGCCATGTCCGCATTGGTGCCACCTTTCAGATCAAGTGTGACTGGTCCGTCTGCCATTAATGCACAGGGTAATGCCACTTGTAGCAGTAAACTTATAGAACTGTAAATAGTAAACAGTCAAGTTTAAGTTAAAAAAGTTTAAAACTAACTTTCGTAGCTTCGTTTGTGCAGAATCTATCTATACTAATATTTTAAGAGGAAAGATTTGTATTTTTGTATGAACTGAAATATCTCAAACACTACTGGGTCAATTTCAAAAATGCTTTCACCATTAAAAACCTATCTTATCAGTTTTATATTTTTATAAATAACATGCAGAAGTCGCAATCAACAGGTAGTCAAAAATAAAATTTGTAAGAAACCTATGTGTTTAGCTGTTTTGGAGATATGTAAGTTCTCACCCTGCTGTATGTGTGTCGGCAACATAATGACCTCCCCGCAGCTTACCAGGTATGAACTCAATATCTGTAGACCCAATACTGGCACCCTTCAGTTTTGCTCCACACATTTCTGCTACCAATTGAACACCTATACAAAAAAAATGTATAAAGACTTCATAAGTTACAAGGATCTTTATAATTATTTAAATTTAGTTATAATGTGAAAGTTAAAAATGCACCAGCTTTAAATGCAGATTTCAACTGTGAATATGGTAAATAGCTGACTGCCGTTCTCAGTTGTTTAATCATCATTAATTTTGTTTTAGTATGAGAAATGAAGCGCCTACTTATGTTACTTAACCTTTCAAATGCTGAGCCGCTAAGCCAGGCTTGCTACGCCCTGCTCGTATGTTAATAACTCGTACCGGTATTCCCAAAATAGCACTAAGTGATATAGAGTTTCGCAGGATTTGTCCACCCTGGAATGTTAACAGATTTATTAGAAAAAAAAGTATTCGTCAGTGAATTATTGCACAATTACATTTTAGTTTTACCCCTTCTAAAACACTGCCGTCGATCTCCATGCATTGTGACATAGCAAAGGTAGATTTACTTCTTTTAATTTTTTAAGTTAAGTGAGAATGAAATAAATTCAAATATCTATAATTTGAATTTGCTATTTTGAAACCACTGACATCTATCTGACAAATGACTAATTGAGCTCTTGCTCTTGTCGGAAAATTGAAGCCGAGCGAGACCTCAAAAACTGTCCGTTCTATCCCTTTCTGGCGATCGTGACTATGTCAAAATATAATTTAAGGACAGTAATTATGAAAAATCTTATTTTTGTTGTCTGACTTTAGCTGATTATTGCTTCAGATGGATTTTAACGTATTAGTATTATCAGTAATGTTTAAAAAAAAACAATACAAGACATATGATTCTAAATCAGAGTTTACTAAATAAAAGTTTTGTAAAGTTTATGAAGCAAACCTAGCTTTTTCCTAACATTTTAAATCTGAAAGTTATTTTAATAGAGAAAGGAAGAAATAAATCCATAATTGTTTGTTATTTGTTTTGAACTAGAATTATATAGTCATGCATGGTCACCGTAATTATTCACCAACAAATTTTGTTCAAAACTATTACCACCTGTGAAAATATGATCCACAATAACACTCACTTCGGCAAGCCTCCACGACATTTGTATACCCACTTTGACTAAAATTCTTCAAAAATATCACGAAATCAAAAAATACTCCATTAGAGTTTTGAGGTCATATGGGGTTATCACTTCAGGTGTTAGAATTTCAAACAAATAAAAGAAAACCTGCACGCAACTTGCAAAATTTTTGTGTTAATAAGGTTTTACCTTTAACCACAAATAATATTGCTTTAACATGCCGGTAAAAATTATAGTTAATATTTAGAAACATTTTAAAAGTAAATATTTTTACTGCATTACAATACATCAATTCCCTATTTTTCTACAAACAACAAAAGGATTGGTGTCTGGCAGCTCTTGGTCACTGTCAGAAAGGGAAGTAAGTAAGAAGTAAGTCGGACATTTGTAGCCCTCTCACTCGGTTTCAATTTCAATTTCATTTTGCGTGCAACAACACTCTTACACCCTTACCATAAGGTTTTATTTTCTTTATTTTAACTGCAAGATGAACAAATAGAACACACTCCTGTTGTATGTAGCACTTTTTACCTCCATGATTTTGACTTTGCATCAATCTGACGGATCTAGTGATGGGACTCGAGTGATTTTTTTTCACTCGAGTTACTCGGTACTGGTAACTTTCTCACTCATATGCCACACGAGTGAAGATAAGACTC
>NW_013525281.1:6755419-6762713 GCF_000836215.1 Papilio polytes
ACAGAAGGTGAAGAAGTGGGTCGCCGAGCAGGTGGAGAAGCAGTTCCCTGATGAAAGCTTCCACAAGGCGCGCTCGCCCAGCGCGGGGCAGGACCCCGCGCCGCCTAAACCTTAGTTATGTAAAGCGTTTTATTCCTTTATGTGATGTATTCAGTAGATTTCAAGTGGAAAATATGTTTAGGATGTTTTAGATGAAAGTAAGTGAAGTAGATGACAATTATAAAAGGACTATACATTTAACTTTGTATTGACTGCATTTTCTATCACTTGACTCAGTGAGGGTACTATTAACAAGATAATAATTTTTAATTATTTCTTTTTACCAATATCTGCATACTTTTATATTGTTGCAGAAGCAATATTAGTTAATAATTTCTTATTGAATGTAAACTTTCACTATGAAGTTAAAAAGGTTTTATGTCATTGATATTGTTTCAATGTTAAATTATATTATTTTAACATTGACTTGAAACCGTTCCAGAAAACTTATACATATCTATATATTGGTTTTTTAAAAGTTGAAATTTTTAAAAACTAGTGTGTTTATTAAAATCTGCGTAAATAAGATTTCATGGAAGTTTCTAGAAATATAATGGAAACTAGTGATTTAGTTTTTCTTGCCATATGACGTAATTTTTACTGTGTATTTGAGATATCTGACGCCATTTATGGCAACACTAAGTTGAAAGTGCATGGTTTGAAAAAATATTGTCTAAGATTTTAAAAAGTGCTGTGAAAAAAAATTGACAAGTGCCCCAATATATGTCTGAACACTGCCAAGTTTTACAGATAACACCTTTAAGAATTGTTACCAAAATCAAAAGGGTTATAGTTTGTAGTTTCCCTCTTCGATTGTCAATTGTGTTACCTCTAATGTTGCCATCAAGGAATGGGTGTTGATTAAACGAACTAGTTAAATCAACTGTTGATCACCCTTCAATGTTTCAACTATTGACAAAGTTACGTTTAACTAATTGAACACTGTAATCAATATATGATTAACTAGTTATCAAAATCTACTCAAAAGTAGATAACGGACTAGTTTTAAAAGCAAACTAAGGGTTTCGTTTAATTGACACCATCATCAATGACCTATCTCTTGGCTATCATTTAACTAAGCGGTTGGTAAATATGATAGCAACATTATTGGTTTTTATTACCCATATAATCCCACTGTTATAATAGCATTGATGCATATTGTAGTCCCTATATTGTCAAAGGAAAGAAAATATGTATTCATGCAAATAAGACAGTGAAGTTATATGGTATAATAGTTGTCAAATATCTTGGCGGCTCTGTTTGCGTGACAACGCCGATGGTAATGTCGAAGGTACTACGCAGCATACCGATGACCTCGAGCTGTTAAGATATTTGAAAAGAACTATAATTAGAGTAAGTGTCATACTGTATTGCTTGACAAATGCTACTTACGGAGCAATAAGCCTTAGCACTTGAAGTTAGTGATTCTATGTAACCGTTACGGAGGTATTAGTCATTTTTTGGTAAAACTAGAATTCTTAAACTATTTTTTATTGACTTTTTTCCAAGTTACTAGTGCTAGGAGTAAGTGTTTTTAGTGTGAGTGCTTTATACTAGGACGTGGTTTAATGTGTCATTCGAATTGTTTTTTTTTATAATTCACTCGTGTATTTTATAATGTAGTATGTAAAGATTTGTCACAGTGTTTTCCAATACTTGTTGTCATGCCAATTTTTTTTAATATAATGTCATTTAAATAATTAAATTATTTTTAAACAATTTTAATTATTATCGACGAGAACATACATGCATTATCCATACACTATCTTTTGAGCATTTGTTTTCATATTATATTTGTCTCGATTTATTCGTTTGGGGTTTATTTTTTTTTATAAGCAAAGCGGCCGGGATTTTCTGAAGTTAAACCTCTTTTAACATGTTTTTGGGAAACATTGTGTTTTGTCGATAGTAGTGAAACTAGCCTTCGATATAGAATTATCACTCGCCTCATTCACTATTATATATTTTAGTCTTTACACAAAATACTGCTCAAAATTCTCATTATTATAAGATAGCGTGAAATAAAGTTAACCAGTAGTTTGATATGAATGTTCTAGTTGTATTTGTGAGGAAACAATGTCGGAATGGAATTGTCAACACATAATAGGTTTTATGTAGACTTTAAAACCATATTGTGCGGGTTTTAAACATATGTTTTTATTGTAATAAATTGTTTGAAAACTTGAAAATGTTTCATTGAATTTTTTTTTTTACGTTTCGTTTTTAACCATACCATTATAAATGCTTTCTCTACATTTATATTTTCCCACTTATTACCTACAATACGTAAAATTGAATAAAAAAGCAATCATGTCACATAAAGTCTTTTAGGTTAAATTGATTATCCAGTAAAGTTGTATTTAAGTCGGTATAGATGGATTAAAGCGGCACTTGGTGCGCAGGAGGCGAGCGGGGCTGAGGCGGAGGCGGAGGAGGCGCGAGCGGAGAGGAAGCGCCGACAAAGACAGGCGCAGGAGGAGTTCCGACTAAAGCAGCTGCTCAAACAGAAAACGGGACCGGGTTAGCATTATTCTATCATTGAGAAACCCGAAAACACATGCGATACAATTTCGATAAAAATGTAATTTATAATCAAAAAAAATCATGTGATATTATGTGCCTAAGAACTAATAAATATGTAGGCATTAGTGATGTGTGGTTTTCACTTCACTATTTCTATTTTCTGTCCCTTCGTAGTTTGTATTTTAGAAAATATTGAAAACAAGCAAATAAAAACCCTGTTGTAAAGTATGAAGTTATTAACGGAACTTTTTTCGTAATCTACTTTTGTGTTATTTTGTCTTACTTTTCTTTTCATTTCATGATGTAGTTGTAGGTTTTTTTTTTATTAATTAAATTCTGTTTCTTTTGTAACATTCTTTTTCTTTTATACACCTTTAATGGCATATTAATAATACATTCCAAGATGAGCTACAAAAATGAGGCAATATAAAAAGACGTAAGTTACTAAAACAAACAACTAATCTATGGATTGGAAGCTCACTTGCTTTTCATAAATCATCCGTTGTCAACAGATGAAGTGCTGTCCAAAGACAATAGCAGTGTAGACAACTTGCTGATGGGGATCGCTACACAGGATATAGTGGTGGATGCTTCTGGTGCTGAGGGCAAGAGGAAGTCTCCCGCTCGCAACCTACCTGAAGCGCCCAATAAGAGAAGGAATAGCTTTATCAACAAACTGGATATATTGTAACCAGAGTGTAAAATCCGACTCGAAGGACCATGTTGTTAAATCATTATCAATTCAAGAGCAGATATTTTGCAGTGAAGCATATTTTTATACATTTAACCATCAAAAGGCAATAGTGTAAGGATGTATAAATAAAAGAAACATTGTCAATGAACTCAAATTTTAATCTCTAACTAATTAAGATTCTTACACACGAATATATACAAAAAAAACCTCGCGAACACGAAAATAGTCCGATTGTACTCAGGTAAATTAAGAACGAAAAAAGAACACCTTTTTAGGACGAACGATAAAACAAAACTTATCCATAGATATCTTAACTAAGTTAAACTAATATAAGGGCCAGTCCCATCAAAATTACAATTAAACCTACACAAAGCGGCCATTTTGTTGGCAAAATGGCGGACGTTGATAGTTCAAATTAAACGAATAAATCGTAAAAAGACAAGTTAGGTTGGCACGCGATTACTTATACAAATAAGCTTTCAAGCCTTCCGAATCAGGGGTGAACTGAGATATAAATTCATATCTCTAGTTCTATTTTGTTATTAGTACAAATAAGTGGGTAAATCGAAAACTTATATAAACCAAGCTTTCTTATAAGCCTGTCATTTCAATGCATGTTAAAAAACTCAACACGTTTATTGCTCGCCTTGTCTAAAAAGTTTACGAAAAATTATATTTGCATAAACTTGTTAAAAATTGTTCTTGTCACAGTATCGGTTAAGCACTTCTCTAGATTAAAAAATTAAAGCCGTCTCTATGGTCTTACATATTGTTAGAAAAGATATATGTATGCTGGCCAACACATATTTTACATATAAAACTTCTAATTGTGACATACATTGCACTACTTTATATGATTTTATAATAATAAAAAAATATACCGCGTAACATATGTAATGATTAAAATTAATGTTACCAATATGGGTTAGAAAACACAGATAACTTATACTTTACGTAAACAAAATCATATATTTTCTAGTTTGTTATGTGTATCAAATTTGTATTGTGAAAAAATCTATTTAATATTTACAATTGATAATTTTCATCGATTCTAATAACTTTAGTATAAAATATTAAGAGAATACAATCGAACCTGGATCAGTGAAACTCTGATTTGAGAGAAGCCACTATCAGCGAGACGGTCTAATTTTTGAGAAATCTTTCGAAGCGAGGAACTCAAATTTTTGAGAAATCTCTATAAGCGAAAACTCAATTTTTTGAGAAACTTCTATAAACGAGAAACTAATTTGTGAGAAATCTCTACCGAAAAACTCAAATTTTTGAGAGATCTCTATAAGCGAGAAACTAATTTTTGAGAAACCTCTATAAACGAGAAACTATTTTGTGAGAAATCTCTACCGAGAAACTCAAATTTTTGAGAAATCTCTATAAGCGAGAAACTCAAATTTTTGAGAAATCTTTATAAGTCTAATTTATGAGAAGCCTCTATTAGCAAGTAATATGTCGATCTCGCAGACTCGCTTCCGCAGGTTGGACTGTATACCCATTTACTTAAAGCGATATTACATAGGATAATTGGACATACATGACTCATATTTCTACGTCTATCAGTGAAATTACAACCTTCTAAAACATTACAAATATATAAAGCAGAATTTATATATTTCGAAAATATATTTTTACTATATCCACTACATACTACTGATAACATATATACATATGGTTATATTGATAAAAGCTACATATATTAATTAATATAGTATATAAATTGAATGAATTTTATCATAAATTCATGATGAAACTTCCTCTAAGAATAGTTTATTTCGACATCAAAACCTCAAATTAAATTTTTACATAAAAAATATTTTTGTATATCAACTGAAAAGACTTATTTAATCTACAATTAATCATTATATAAAAACTTTTTGTAGATATCTTATACTAAAGATATTATATGTTTTAATATACTCTGTTCAATATATGTACTACAATATGGTATTTATTTTAACCCTTAAAAGCCTGATTCGTGTGAAGTATACCTTTTACTGTGTTTTTACTGAGGAAAAATAGTAAAAAAATCAAAACGAAGTTTTTATATATTTTCGTTATTTATAGATTATCAATCAGAAGTAACATGAAAATTAAAATAAAACCGATTGTAGGTGCCCAAAGCAATTTATAACCCCAACATCAAATTTTAAACTTCAGGCATTTAAGAGTTAAATAATTATATGTATCTTTCTAATTAAAAAAAAAGATAAACTTTATTATAAAAAAATAAAATGTATAAGAACACATCTTAAGAATTAAATTAAAATAACGTATAATCTATTTGATAAGACGAAAATAGGTAATGTTTAATAAACAGAAGTTAATTTTAAAATTATTCTGTTATTAATTTTCTTCGTATATATATTGAACAGAGTTTTCATATAAATATTTATTTTATGTGTAGTAGTATTTGGATTTAAAGGCAGTATTTCGGAGTAGAACCTTAAAGGAATTTTAGCATTTAGTTATTTTTTATAATTACTGATTAGGCATTTATTTTGGGATTTATTTGATTGGCTTATAGATATAAGACTAGTATCAAATTAATGCATAATTTATTTTCATAGCAAGAAATTTCTTTAAGGTTCTCCCATTTGGTGTTACAAATATAACATATGTGCATATATTTATATAGACTGACCAGAAATATTAAAATTGCCACATAACAGAAAAATGTTGAATTACATTTTTTGCGTAACGCTGGGATTTTTATATTTAAGGTTAGGCTATATATTATCTATATACTAGTTTAGATAATTATTTAGGACTGCTATATTTTGATATACAACACTTGTCACGTTAATGTTTATATCTCCAAGATCAAAATCAATCATTCCTCGTATTCCCTTCTAAAATAATATTTTTGTAAACAGACAGTAAAAATAGTTGACATAAAAATAATGAACTTTGCCATATTTAGACCTGATTATTGACTGACTTACTTTTTTATTTCACTTTGTATTACAATATAGTATACAATTATATTTTCTTCGCATTTTTTAGCATATTAATGTACCGACTTAATATTGGTCTTCAGTGGACATTATTAAATTATGTTTGAATAACATTATACGATTTTGTTGACAATCTAAATGAAAATGTTTCTGTATTTTAAAAAGTTCTCTTTTGTCAAATTAGATTCCCCCTTTCTATTCATATAAGAATATGGTAGAAAGTAGAATGGAGAGTTAATTTGGCTTTTGTCATACTTGTATTGCGGACTGTACCAATGTCCACAAACATTCAATTCTAACAATTTTAATTGAAAACCGCACAGTTCAGTTACAACGTTAATCCTAACATTAACTGAACATTTTGACGGTTAAAATCTTGCTAATACTTGTCTAAACTGCTTCCCTACACAAAGTAACTTTCGAATATCGATATTGCTAGTAGAATCGACAAAATGTATAGAAATGTATGTGATCACGTGACTTATCATAAAGAGCGTCGGTGGCTTAGTGGTTTAATCTTCAGGACTTGGGTTCGAATCCCGTTATATACCAATGTGATTTTAAATTTTTCGAATTTTCATATGTACTTAATTTACCCGACGTCCTTACGGTAGGAGAAAACATAGTGATGCCTGCACATATCGGCGAAGAAATTCAAAGACGTGTTAAATCAACCCGCAGTATGCCAGCGTGGTTGAGTATGGTCTAGTCACCCTTACTCATGGTAGTTCACATCTGTTTAAGAATGTAGTTAGAGAACTGTTTTTTTTTTTGTTGGTTTTACTTATGGGGCGTTATCGTTGCTTCGTGACAAAGCCTCGTGTGAAGGTAAATTAAAGAAAAATAGGGTATGCTCCGAGCCCCTCGGTAAGGAAGTACAGTGAGCTGATGATGACGTGTCTTATCGAATATTATTGTAGTTTCCATAAGTTGTTTTTCAACCAATGTTTGTTGGGCATTGACAGTTGAGTTAAGAGTTAAGAGTAAATGTGTGGTTAGAGTATCGCAGCGCTCACACGACGACCTCCTCCTGCTCCTTCTCGCGCTGGCGCACCGCCACCGCCGTCTCCAC
>NW_013525281.1:6764509-6779135 GCF_000836215.1 Papilio polytes
ATACCTACATCACGAAAAATACAGTAAACAATAGCTTTTATGATATAAATCAAACTAGAAAAGGAAGATTACTTAATGACGTGTGAAAAGATATTTGTCGCCGACACCTTAGACAAAGTAACATTCGATCGCTGATCCGAGAATCAAAAACATATGGTACTGACAAAAACATTTGATAAGTCGCGTGCTTGTCACGTATACATTTTTATACATTTCGACTCATTTGGTCGATTTTACTAGAGATATTGCTAATCGAAAGTCATTTTGACTTGGGGCTGAGCTTTTTTCTCTTATCCTAATTGATATAACTATCACTAACAAACATTCTTAATATCTCGATCATCTATTTTATTCGTTATTTAATTTTAAAGATTAGTTATAAGTATTTTACAAACTTGCAACACAGTGAGGTTGGCTTCCTGGCTGAGTGTGAGTTTCTCCGCGTCGCTGGGGTACGCGTTATATCTGTGCTCGAACAGCCATCGTTTGAGGATCTTTACGGAGTGTTTGGGCAGGTTGCCGCGCCGCTTGCGCACCGCCACCATGCCGGGCGGCGGCGCGTGCGACAGCGCGTGTTGCAGCGCACGACGCGACCTGTCCGCCTCGCCATCGGTACCGGACTCATTCTCGTCCGTGGACGACGTCGATGGGAAACGTTCACGCGCTGAAACAAAAATTACTGGATTTCTAAATGCTTGAATTCAAATTACAAGTTTTATTCAAATTATTTTCAAATTACAAGTTATTTTGTACTCAAAAAGATATGTTTTGAACTATACTAATATTATAAAGAAAGGATTTTTGTATGTATTTGATTCACGTAAATATCGCTGAGCCGATTTCAAAAACTCTTTCCCCATTTAAAAACTACGTTATCAGTGAGCAACATAGCCTATACATTTGAATTTCAAGCGGTCGACGTCGCGAGCAACCTATACTAACATTATAAAGAAGATAAATTTGTATTTTTAATAGAAATAACTCAAATACTGGGCAAATTTTAAAAATTCGTTCACCATTAGAATGTTAATTTATCGGCAAGTAACATAGACTGTTCTTTATTATTTTTTATTTTCACGAGGTTGAAGTAGCGAGCAACAGCTGTAGTAAATAATCTTCTAGCACTAATATTTATATCGAAGAAATTAAGCAAACACTATACCAGAGTGTAATTTATATCTCGATAGTCATACATCAGAAAGCGATCTATCAATGCTGGTGAGGCATCGTAAACGATGGACGATCACTCACAGACAGCGAATTTACTGACGCTGTTGAAACATGACTCGGAAATATTTTGTATTTTTAAAGCATTCATCTTACGAGAAATATAACTGTTGAGAGACCGGAAATGTATTAAATTTAAAAATACTTTTCTCCGCTTATAAAAACTGTAACCTTTTTGACTTTTGAGTTCAATTCCTGTATATGTTTACCTTTTTTGTTTACCTTGTTTCTGACCATTTATTGATAAAAAGGGTAATCTTTTTACACGTATAGGTTTCTTTTAAGTACAACTTGGTTGATCAATATACCTCGTCACGGTTTGTTTACATTTCAAAACGGCCCTTTACATGGACTCAGGTAATATTTGACGATAGTAGACCTTATCTTGATATATTTAGATGCTAAAATTGTTTATCATCGGATACCTTTACTTACGTAAAATACGTGATGCGTATATTAGCACTTAGGAAATGACAAGTAAATATTAGTATATCCTGTTAAGTAGAAAATAGTATGGAAGTACGATTTATTGGTAATTTTGTGACTAATCATTCAAATATGTGCTTTGTTCCATTACATCAATAGTACAAACGACAGAATCGTATTACTTTGCTAAAGGTTAACAAGGTTTACATTTCGCCAAGTAAGCGATAGAGTATAAATGGAAACGCATAGAGTGTAAGTATAAACATAAGTATTTCTTCACGGGGAGTTACTGTAAGCGTCAACAGAGCGATATATGCCAATAAACGGATTGTTTTACTGTTAAAGTGACCATAATTTTGTTTATTCGCTTGATTTTCGAATTGGAACATTTATTTTTCTACTCATGTTTGTCACTTCGTTTATTTATTAGAGAAAATGATTATTTATTAAAACAATAGCTAATTTCCGAATCA
This sequence comes from Papilio polytes, assembly GCF_000836215.1. Taxonomy (NCBI): domain Eukaryota; kingdom Metazoa; phylum Arthropoda; class Insecta; order Lepidoptera; family Papilionidae; genus Papilio; species Papilio polytes. The sequence goes on from NW_013525281.1 coordinate 6,766,636, forward strand.
TTCACCGTAAACGTTTTATACATTTGTAATACTTAGCATTAAAATTGGTATCCAAACGAATTTTGGGATTATCCCTTTATTATTCAAGCCATGGTCACCTTAGTAACCAGTCAGCTACATTAATCCGGCGACTCAACACAACATTTGGAACACATGTTTCAACAAATACCCCTGCCTTCTGCCGCTAGCATTGTATTTACTCGGAAAAGCATATTTAGCACTGTTTGTTTTACACAATGGTTTCAGATATAAAAGCTATTGAAGCATTATGAATATAAACCAACAAATCTATACTACAGAGACGATGACAAGCTAGGGAACGAAAAAATGGTTTGATAGATAAATTCGTTAGAGAAATCTCACAATGACGTAATTGACCACGAGTAAAGTCGAAAGAGTGAAAATGTTATTGCTTTTATAATTTTTTTGCAAATATATTAAATTGCACTGCGGCAACTAAGAAACATACATTATCTATATTACTTAATACGAATGTTTTTATGTATAAAAGACTGCAATAACAAAGGCGCAAGGTCAGACGGACGCGGAAACTGCGTCGGAAGTTATTCGGAGGGCGAAGGGTGGGTGGGCTAGGGGGTTGGATCGATCGGGGTCGACGGCCACAGGGTGTCAGAGTAGCACCGCTAACCTCACCCCTTGTTTATGCACTCAACTTGCGAAATAACATTGTAAATACATTGTAAAAGTGAAAGGTGTACTTAATCTATTTCTTTACTACTTAAATTTTATTTGGCACTTTAAAAAAAATTGAATATTCAAGTTTTTACAACTGTAATTATTACTTCTTTTGATTTCTTATTACCGACTAGCTGTTACCCTTGGCTTCGTCCACGCAATATTAAGATCAAAAGTAGCCTATAATATGCCCGTCTATGTCAGCTATCTTTCAGGGAGAGTCCGATCGAAATCGACCCAGCCGTTTCGGAGATTACCCGGAACACACGCCACTTGCAGACAGACATTTTTTTAATTAATTAATTTAAAAAAAAAATAAAAAAATTGAAAATTAGTTTAAAATATATCAGAAATTTTTTTAAATCTTCGCAAATACATCATCTTCCGAAATGTGGATTTTTTTTTTTGATATTACAAAGAGACACTCCAATATTATTATTTGTACAGATAGATATAAATTTGACTTTGTCAATGGCATAGTATTGGTTAAAAGCACTAAATATACAATAGAGACGCTCAGTTTAGGTGAGACAATCAAGTGGAAAATCTACAACAAAAGCATATGTTGACTTTATTATTTAGATATTAACATTACATTAACCTACAAAGCGCGCAGCACAAACGAGCGTGTAGTCGTGTAGATTTTGCTTACAACCTTCATGAACAATTTTCTACATAATTTCCTTAGCTTGAATTATCTATATTGGATTGAAAACTAAATTCAAATACATAAGAAATTCATTTCTTCATAAATAGACTACTAAAATCTTCAAGATATTTTGTATTTAAGTTTTATTGCAATAGTAATTAGATCACAAAACATCAAATATCTTACTAACATTATATAGGCAAAATAGTTTCATTGTGCGTGCAAGCGCAAGCTTTAACAAAATCTGCAGGCATCACGATCTCGATCCATTCACGACGAGCGAGACTACTGCAAGAAGACGCTTAGCACTTGACTTTTTTATATAAAAATGAACTGTTACTAACATTATTAATACGTTGTGGCTATTGTATATTGTTATATTGTACCTAATTTATACATATTGTAAATAACTATTTGGTAGTTGGCAGCAGTACCTGCTGTTTGTTTCTGCTATAATATTGCTACAAGCGAAAACTTTTCATTGGCTCTCTGTGATCTAGTTTATAGTTACTTAGATAAGGTTAGGCTGTAAGTTTTCCATGTGTTAAATTAAATAAATAAATAAATAAATTATAAATGCGAAAGTTTAGATAGATGGATGGATGTGTTAGAGTTTGTAGCCTAAACGGCTGAGGGAATTTCGATGAAATTTGGTATAAATATAGATGTTAGTTTGGAACAACACATACTCACTTTTGTTTTTTTTAAATTCAACGCGGACGGAGTCGCGGGCCAAAGCTAGTTATGACATACTTTCCGTCGAGCCTTATAGCACAGTGACGTCACAGGCGTAAAGTCGCGAACAACACCGGGTCAGAACAGTGCGATGCTCTTTGTCTAAATTCCGTACTATTCTCGTCTGAGTACATTCTTATAGTAAGTAAGTAGTGTAAAGGTGTTGCATTAGAAAATATATCTGGCCATTAAGTGGTCTTGAATTTCGATTAAAAATTAAAAAGCATGTCTTCAGAATTTTGGCATCGATTTAAATTTCATTCATTTATATTCACCATCCATACCATCAGGGCCGAGTTTTAGTTTTTTCTTGCCTAGACATAATTATGTTAATTCATGCCAGTTCGGGAATAAAAAAAAAGGTTTTAGCCTATCGTTTCAGAATTAAAAAAAAAACAGACAATCGAACTGATTTAAAATGTGAACGATAAATTATTTCGGTTATCAAGCAATGCCGGTTATTGACCGGTATTACGTAAGATAAGGCAAGGGTTTTTATTTACTTTTATTATCTTTACCAGTAAAAGATCTAGACATGTGATTTTAGAATTTAAAAGTCCGTTTTTCTACTTAACAAGATTAAATACTGTAATGTAAACTATTAAAATTTATTTAGTATGAAATAATGCTGAGTCTGTATGTTATGTTTCGTCCAAAAGTCTCGTAACAAAGCGAAAAAAATTAAAATAAGTTTTACTGTTTCGTAATTTCAATTCAAAACCAACTTCATGGTTAAATTCAGTGCATCTAGATAACAATGTTTTCGCTTTACGACAATTCTTGAACAATACATAAAAGAAAAACCATTCAAATCGAAAGAAAAGGGTCAACGCATAATTGACAGCGCGGTAAACGACCTAACCTCAAATGTACGTCATTGTCGCTCGCACTTCGTTCTGAAACCTATTTCTTTTCAAAACGTAACACTACAGTTTTAAAAATAAACCGCTTATTAACCTGCCAGCCCTGTAGCTGACATTTCCACGGTATTCAATGGATCGCTCCACTTTCGCAACTGTGTCACTGGGCTCGCCGGGCACCCTGCCGACAAGTTTCGCACCACATCTGTTTCTAACGCCTTCTGTTCATTTAGTATACTGTGTCGCCTTACGTATGTTAGGACTTGTAAACTATATACAAGTGTCTACGATCGCGTCTAATCATGTAGATTATTTTATTAAAAAATACATCACAAAATCTTTATTTAAAATAAATAAACAAAAGTTTTTGTTTATTTATTGAAATTTGTAAATATTTATTATAAGAAATTTTGCAAAAAAATTTTCACATAAGGAATAGACTTTTAAAAGGACTATCAAGAAATATTTTATACAGATTAATTAATATTAAATTGTTACTTAACAATTTTTTCTCATAACATAGCATGACAAGAAACTAAACATCTGAATTCAATGTGAAAAATAGTAATGTGGCCACTGCTAAATTCGAAATTCAAATTCTAAAAAGCAAATGTGTTACCTATTTCTTCTACCCTATCATTTACTTGTAAGGAAAAGGTGGGGATAGAAAGTGGACACAAATTAGGCTTAATATGCTTAAGTAAACTGCATGTTACAAATAACTGAATATATTGGAATAACATAAACAATACTTACATGCAATCTAAACATTGTGATGTTATCATAGGTTAAATATTCTCTTAAAATATTTTCTAGAGATATCTGTGACCTACTTTAGAAACTGATAAAGGGACATTATCTTGAATGAGTTGGTTTTGATTTATTACTGAAGTTTATGATAAAATCTATACCTAAACATCCCTTCTTGTTATCTGCAGTACTCAGAGTCTTTTTATGGTTAGTTACTTAGTCTCATAGTGACAAATAGCCTTTAAGTGTATTATAAAAGTTTTATGTCCAATGCAGTTAGTTTTCAAAATGGGTACTGAGGACTAGAGATCAGCGATTTCTTATTAAAATAACTAATATTTGACAAAACTACATGAAAAACAACTAACATGTTTTTAATATTTATTATTTAAAAAGAGAGAGATGGATTAATTTAAAAAGAGCACCATGTATTAACTTATTAATTAAATTAATAATTGTTAGAACATAATTTATAGATGTATTATTTTATTAAAATATTCGTTTTTAAACATTGTGGTGATCTAAAGGAAAAGGCGATTTAACATATGATTAAACTTACTTATTTATAATATAATAAAAATAACCTCTGAAATTAAAACGAGATTTATGTAAAAAGTAACTATGCAAGCTGTCATGTCATTGATATCAACAAAACGACTACAGCGCCACCAACCGAAGCGCGTGATCAAACTATGAAATAAAACGAGGCGCCGCCATCTTGTGTGCCTTGAACACTGTCATTTTACTGTCATTGCGACATTTTAAGTCAATGAGATTTCAATAACAATAAACAAACAATATCACATTACACTTTGCTACATTTTTAGACAAATTTCCCTTATAATGTCCCGACTAGAAAAAACGTTCTAAATATCTAATGAATAACGAAACATGGTACACAAGGAGATGGTTAAAAATAACCCATGCACGTGCCAAGTTTTCTTTTTAAGCTTCGATACGGTATGGTAAAACGGAGGCTTTACGCAATAGGTCATATCAGCGTTTAAAGCTATATTTCTATGTTTTTAGTTATATAAATATAAAGAAAAAGGAAATCAAGCAATCAATGTGGCGCATTGGCGCCATTTTCCTTTTGTAACAGTAAGCTTCTAGGTGACGTAATAGATTTATAATGTTTCCCAAAGTGTGCCTATGTACAAATTAGGTAAACCTAAACTGATTTTTGGAAACATTTATAGCGGCAAAAGCATTGTTTTTATATACATGTCACCTTGACGTATGTCAGTATGACAAGCATGGCGGAAACGTGGCGTCGTTAGGCCGGCTTACCTCCAGGCGACATGGACTGTCGGTTATTGACGCGGGCGTCTCTGATAATATCCCTCGTTATTTCTCTAACGTCACGTCTCTGCTGGTATGCCATGTCAGGCCGGTTGCTATCTTCTGCTATACCGGCCGTAGGTGGTAACATCGTTATTTAATCCATTCGGAGACACTTTTCGTCGCTGTCACTATTGAAACAAAACAACAGCAGTCCACTGAATGTCAATCGGTTAAAGTTATTATTATCAACAATCACCAAAATGAAAATAACAGAGCCGAACTACGCACAGCAAACCGAACTGGAGCGCGACTGTCTATGTGCTGTACGGCGACGTTTGGGGGACGGCGGGAAGCTACAGCGCCGTCGCGCGGTCGTCTCTTTCTATTGCACTCTCAAATGCCTATGTCTTACTCGCTTACACGGTAACGCTTTAATGACAGAATGGAAGTGTATGTCAAAACAAAGCGTGGGCTGTGACCGCAATGTATTCAAATGTCAAAAAGCCAACCGTTTACAAAATATTGAAGCGCCATCTGTTATGATTTACATTAATACAATAAACCTTCACAACGATACCGCGAAAAACTGGTACTATCTACAAGAAATACTATATCCAAATGACTTTTATTATACTGTCTATAAAAAATGAGCCTGTTTCTTAAAAAAAAACAATTAACAGTGATATCTGCACTAAGACACATTTATTTTGATTTTGACTGAATTATACAGCGAAACTTGGGCATCTCCGAGACAAGGCTCTTCCTAGTTCAAATCCACCATTTCATTGCGTTTACAAAAATAATAACGGAACTTTTCATTTTAAGTTATTCAAAATTATTTTCATAACTAGCTGTTGCTCGCGTCTTCGTCCGCATGAAATTACAAAAATATAGAAAAATAGCCTGTGTTAGTCACAATAAATTTCCTTTCTACTAATTTTATAATCGGCCCAGTAGTTTTTTTTTTCAATACATATAAAAATACAAATCTTTCCTCTTTATAATAATAGTAAAGATTCCAAATAAATTTAAATGTAATACTCGTACAATCGTTTATTTTTAAGCGTTAGTTTATTTTTATAAATCTTGACTTGTTGAAGATTTACTTACGATAAATCTGATGTAAGTGGGAAATTAAAAATAATGCTAATTGATATTGGACGGATTTTTTATTTGCAAAGAAAAAAAAACTTATTAATAATCCAACGAACGATACAAAATTGTCTACACGAAAACAATAAATATTAAATAAGCAATATATTTCATCAGTTATCTTCCTTCATGTTGTAGATCAAGCTTTCATAGACGGCTTGGGGCGCTTTGTCGGAGAACAGGAAGTCCATATGACTGAACTGCTCATCGGCTACCACGCTGTGCGCCTTCGCGTTGGGGAGCTCCTTAAACAGCCGCATGACGTCATCGGGATGCGACAACCAATCGCTAGCCGCGGAATACAGCACAACGGGCGCCCGCACCTCTGTCATGTTGTACTTGGGCGGTTGTACGTGTCCGTACACCTTCTTGTTCACTTCAGGGCCGTGGTCGAACTTCCTGAAGTCATGCGAGGCGACGCCCTGAGCGTAGTGCTGCACCTGGCGCACAGACCCGCCCGCAGGCAGGTGGCCAAGCACGACCGGGATGCGGTCTACCGGCACGTCACCGACGCCTGCCATTACGAAGTTTATGTTCGAACAGACGTTCTTGCATCCGATTTCGTTCTGGCACATGTTTCCGCCGACCGTATAAATCAATTCCTTGGCCGGTTTGAACTCGCCCGCTCCTAGCTGCTCCTGGAGGCGCTCGTGGAAGGGACTGGTCGTGGTGATCATCCGGAATAGAGGGCTGCGTACCTTAGTCATGTACACCATGGGCGAGATGGCGTGCACTTTGCTAATCTTCTCATTGTATTCGGGTCGCGACGCCATGAGTGCGAATATAGCTGTGGTGCCCTGAGACATACCAACGTATTGAAGTTTCTTCTGTTGTGATGTTCTCAAGGCGTGGTCGATCATGGCGGGCATATCGTGGAGAGCGATTTCGTCGTTGCTGAACTGCCAGAAGTCCGGCTGGGCCTCGTGCTTGCTGGCGTGGTGCCTGCCGTACCTGCTGCCGCGCGTGTTGCCGAGCCAGACCTCATAACCGAGATCGGCGAGAATGAAGGCGAGCGATCTTTCGGGACCCATCAGTAGCCAGTCGTCGGAACTGCCGAGGAGCCCGTGGGCGAGGAAAACAACTGGGCTGTTTGTTTTATCTTCTCCACTCTGCATTAGCTTGGGCGCAACACGGAAGACAGTAAGTTGGTAGCCATCATCGGTGTGTACTGTGTGTTCCTCGACCTTGTATTGGTGTTTCTTCAAGAGCTGAGAGGAGTTTAAATGAACATCTTCGTTTTCAATTTTATTGGCGGCGAGGTAAGCTTGATGGAAGCTTTTCTTTTCTTCCTCGGTGAAGTGTTTCATTGTTGTGTAGGCGTCGTCGAAGATCCTCTCGATTTCTTTGAGCGCGGTGACGGGGGAGCGCGGGCCGGTGGCGATCTGTACACCCTTCCATGTGAGCATGTCCCCATGCAGGGGCCGCGAGTCGTCTCGGTTAACGATAAAAGAGGTGAGGGGTTTATCCCAAATGTTGTCGACGTTGAAAGTGATGTAGCCATCGGTTGCTTGGCTGTGAGTTCTCTCGTTGCTCTCGGAGCTCGCGCTGGAGGACTGGTGGTGATGATGCTTGTGGTGGACTTTGTGATGCGCTGCCTGTGGGCTGGAGTGGTGGTGCTGTGGCAGTTCCTCGAAGTCTTCTTGGCGCGGCGCCGCGGGACGCTCGTGGCGGAAGATACTGGCGGCGGCGTGGCCAGCGAGCGTGAGGGCCAACAGCAGAGCGAGGGCCTTCATGGTGGCAGCGGCGAGAAGTGACGACTGGCGCGCCGCCACATGTTTTATACTGAAACTATTGTTCACTCAGCACTTTTTGGCAACATGCGCGCTCCACTTGTTATAAGTGCTGGTTTTGCGTTATGCTTCAATATGGAAAATTACATTTTAACATTACTATTTTCGTTTTTAAGTATAATTTCTTTAAAATAAATAAATTAATAAAAACCTGACCTGATTTTTTTATTTACAGAAATAAGGAATTTTAAAAAGAATTTTATGCTAATAAGAATGATTAGTTACCTAGTTCATAACGGAAAAAAAAAATCTTGTGAATTACCTAATAAATATTTTTGGCACAAAAATAGAATCGAAATTTCGATATTTAGTACTGGTACAGTATAAATAAAGAGTTAAAGTTAAAAATAAATTTGGATTATCAATATGTACATATTCCATTTTTTCGATATATCAAGGTAGCTACTGCCATCTATCATTGCCAGTTAATACTTTTCTAAGGCGTAAATGTTTGGGTTTTAGCAGATTTACTTTTGTTTATTAATTTAATTCAGTAATTAACGTAAACCGTATTTCTTAATAAGAGCATCTCCAACATATTTAATTTACTTATAACGATATGTTAACTTTAGAAAAAAAAGTATTACTCTCAAAATTTTAATTCTTTCTACGATCATAGATGGCGTTTTTTTGAACACCCAATTTAAACAAAAACTTTTTTAAAAGCTTATTTTATGTCTTCAAATGATTTTTTACAGATTTTTAAACAAGTAATTTGATAATGTTTACTGAGTGATATTGATTTAGTTGTCTCAAAAGTCTGGTTAAAACGTTTGGCACACAGTATTCCGTACTTCTTTCTAAAGCTAACAGATGGCACTGAGTAAGTACGGTTTTTAAATGTCCAGCTTTCAGTACTTTTCATAAAACTTGTTTTTTCCACAAACTCTCTACGTTTACAAGCTTTTATATTAATTTATGTATATGGACTTAACATGTAACAAATAACTTCGGCGATGAATTTGGGAGATAGCAACGTTCAGAAACAAAACAAAATTGGAGAGTCGTCGTATTTTATCCGTATAATTCGCAATAGATTGTAGCTTTAACAATTTATTAAATTAAAACCTATTGTTATTATTTTACTTAATAGTGACAGTAATAATGTAAGAAAATATAACATTTGAAATACAATGAGCCATAAAAATACTGTTTTTTTTCTACGTTGTATATAAAAGTAAATAAAATGAGCACTGTTTCTAGATGTTAGCACCCAACTTATTTTACTTATACATCTGTGTATATATTACTTACATAGTAAACAAAAATAGAGTGTATTTAACTACATGTTTCCATTACTCGTAAAAAAAAATATTTTTAACGTTTTTATCTGTCCATCTCTCTGCGTTTGTCATTGAAAACGAGGGGAGGGTAATTGATAGGTAATTGTTTTTTTTTACATTTAAGGATCAAAATAAATTGTTTCTGATTAAAAAAAGAATATCTAATATCTCTAATTTCTGGTGATTGAGAAATTAGTATTTGGCAGTGTAATAATATATTTCTTTTGCAATCAAAACTATTGTACTAATTTATTATGCGAGTTCATCGAAATATTTTACATGTTTTTTTGTGAATGTAGGTCAAACGTGTCTGATTAAAATTGTTAACATTACATTATTAGGTAACTGGTAATCAAACTTCAAGCTTATTAATCAATTTATTAGAATATCTATGTAATAAGGTTCAGTAATTCGTTTTTGAAATCTAAAATTAACTGTATGTTTACTTTTGCACTTTAAACACGTAGTTTATTGCTTGAGATGTCATCATAACCAATTACGTCCTCACTGAGGCTGAAAGTCTACTAGAAGCTAATGATTATGTCTTCTTCTTCTTCTTATGCCTCTCCATTACTGGAGGTTGGCCGTCAGTTCAGCGAATCTCTCCCTGTCCTGCGCCAAGCGAAAAAGTTGTTCGACGCTGGCGATACTTGTCCACTCTTGATTATGTCTATGCGTTGACAAATTGCGTAGATGAAAGTATAAGAGGCGAAAAAGATATACAAAAGCTGCTCAAATACATTGTTTCTATATCTACTTTTTACCGGAGTGAGTTGATGAAGTCCTAATTTGGTCCTCCGAGAAGATACTTTAATATCCTTGTTATATGTACATAAGTTAAAACCCACTGCTACCTGCTGGTTTGAATTGCAAACTTTTAGTTGCACGCAAACGTTTTTCTAACTATGAAAAGGAACCATAAAAATTTAATGCAAACAAACACCTTGATAATTGCAGACTCGAGAGAACGAAGCAGGTTCTGTAAACAGGTACATAATACATTTAAAATTACCTATTTTATGTGTTAACAGTAGGGTTGCCAACTCTTCAGATTTAACCAGAATTCTTCGGGTTTCAAAGGCGTATATTTTGAGCCATTTACATCTTAATGATATTTTCGAGGAAGTTAATCATAACGGACGTAGTGCAAGGCGTGGTGGAGCGATGGCTCAGGGTTCCAGACATAAAAATTCGCTACAGACACATACAGACGGGCGCCATTTCCTTATGAGTTTATATTAGGGGCAGGGTCGAAATTTCGCCTATGTTGGTATACCGATCCTGATGTTAATTTTACCTTCGGATGCGTCAATTTCAGTTACATGTTTGATAACGATTGCTTCTGGTTAATAGATTAAAGGTGTTACTGAAGACGGCTGAGAATTTAGGATATAAGTTTTTTTGTCAGCTTCCTATGAGTGAAGGTTTGACAAATCACTTCGTTTTTTTGGGTTCGGCGCGGGCGCCTACGTTGTGTAATGTTGGCAGCCCTAGATAGTCGACGGTTGTTGAATGTGACGCAAACGGCGTATAAAAACTGCATGACAATGCAAATGATATGAGGAAAAATGAATATTGTGTTGTCGTTCTTTGCGTGAAAATTCTTGCTTCTTACTTAATTTTATAAATTCGAACGTTTTGATGGATGGATGTTTGTAGAGCTTCTAGTCTAAAGGGCTCTCGACAAAATTTGGCATAAATGTAGGGGATACTTTTTAAAAATACATAGGCCATTTAGTTTTGTTTCTTTTTTAATTACATGTGGAAGGAGTTGCTGCCGAAAGCTAGTTTAATAATAAATTCTTATGGATTACTTACTTTGGGTAGACAATAATTCATATGTTTACACAAATTGCTTAAGAAAGCTTGAACATTATATGACTGAACTAATTTGAGTAGTAAAGTTCTTTTAAGCATTCTTCTATGTTATAGCAGGAGTATAAAAGTTAAGTCAAGTTACGTAAATTAAAAAAAAATAATTAGGTAACCAGCCAGGTATAATAGCATGGACTATCTACAATTAAACCAATTTACGGAATCCATGCCATATTAATTTTCTCAAAACACCACAAGTTTGTTTACTTTTCCGCGCCTGAAATATAATATTACTTTATTTATTTAATCATTATAAAACAGACTCGTAGATAATAATAACAGTTTACAATCTCTAACACACACTTTTTATAACAATTAGTATTTGATTTGTTATAAAAAATTATGTAATACGAGCTGTTGGCCGCAACTTCGTCCGCGTGATATTATAAAACAAACTATATAAATTACAAAAAGCTACGTATCCCTCGGGAACCGGACATTTCTTTGGGATGAAGCTTATCCCATGTGTACTCCAGACTTTGTTTTATATCTGTGCCAAATTTCAATAATGATATTCATAATTTCAATAATAATGATATGTTAAACCGTTGCAGAATGATCGAGTAAACATTAAAAAACTAAATTAATGAATCCCACGGGAACCGTAACTATTTCCGGGATAAAAAGTAGCCTATGTGTTCTTCGAGACTACGCTCTAAACCCGTGCCAAATTTCATGGAGATCCGTTCAGTCATTAAGGCTACAAACGCTAACAAACATCCATCTATCCATCCATTTATCCATCCATCTAAACTTTCGCATTTATAATATTAGTAAGATTAGTAAGATAGTATAAATTGATATTGTTTTTAATTGATAATTTGATGAAATAAAATTTTAATATGTCCATTTTTAGACAGTACTTTTTCAACAGACGTATTTAAATAGCTAAGCAAACATTCGATTGTTCTATAAAAACTCATGTTTAACATCGACAAAAAGTTCCTGACAGAACTATTTAGAGATAAAAAAATCAACACTCATGTAAGTAATTCTGATGCTACGCGTAAGTGAGCGGGTCTGCAGTTCCTTACGGAATCCTTGTTGAGTTCAACGTTGGTCTATGGCTCCTCCTCATTCACAGTCGATTTTCTGCTTTTCTTTGATACGAACTGTCTATTGATGTAATTTACAAGTGAAGTTTCCTGATGTAATCAACATATTATATGCTTAGCTTTATTAGAGACAATAAAACACTAATTGAACGGAACTAAATCTCGAAAGATGTCGGCCATGTTTAATATTTTGCACAACGCTGCTTATATTTTACATTTTCATTTGTATACATTCAATAGAACAGACGTCAAAACATTGATAATATACTTTGTTTTTACTTAAGAAAAAACAAACGGAAACATGGTAAAACCAAGGCCGAGAGCATTGGCAGAGATCAGTTCGACGGAAGCCAATGTGCTGGCAGCCGGTG
>NW_013525281.1:6780202-6784193 GCF_000836215.1 Papilio polytes
GAGAAGCGGCCGCCGAGCTATGCGCTGGAGAATGTGCGCGCGCCGGTCGCCATGTTCTACAGCGAAGCGGACTGGTTAGCAGATCCGCGGGATGTGGACCAGCTTTACAACAAGTTGACGAACGTCATCGACTTGTATAAAGTACCGTACGAACAATTTTCACATTTAGATTTCGTTGTAGCAAAAGACTTTAAAACGTTAATTTATTCCAGAATACGCAAACTATTATGGACGTTTCAAAAATATGATTTTGAATAAGTTACACGCAATGGTGTGATTGTACGGGAATTTATTTATTGTAGCAAACTAAGTTTACGCTCAAATACTACCGATATCCAGGTAATGACTGTAATTATGTATGACGCATATGCAATTACTTAATAAGTGAGTCTGTTAATTTATTTGAAATGTTGTGAACTATACTTTTATCTATAATTGACTAATCTAAATAATTGATGACAAAATAAAAAATATTATTTTGTTACATAACATAGCATTTTATTCAAACCATTTGTATTACTGAGCTGTTCCTGCAAAAATTGTAGCAAAAGCTTTTGACATTTTTATAATTGATATTAGAAAATGACAGGCATTTTACACACACAAATTAAGATTGTATTCTAGAAGTTAGTTTATGTTTAGCTATCAGCATTGTAAGTTTACATTTCTTGGTAATGCAATAAGAATAGAATAATAAACTATAGAAAAAATTATTCCTCCAAAGGTAGATCAGATTTAATATTTGTAAACATTAGAATCTAGTGGCCAATTCACGAGTTGGCTTTATTGGAGTATGTAAATATAGTAATTCGATGCAATATTTTATGGACTACCCACTTTATTGTTGTTAGAGAGGTTGTTTTGTCAGTTAATTTAACTAGATATGTAAAATAGAACCTTGATAAGTTAAAGTCCAAGGGAAACACAAAATATTTTAAGTTCGAGTTTTTAAGTTATCAAGGGTCTATGTTATAGTGGTTTTGGGCTCTGATGGGAAGAGAACATATTATTTTTTGAAGTTATAGAGGGTTTTATGTTACCTAGGTTCTACTGTATTTTCAAATCTAATTAATATAAGCATTAAGGTCGCAAGTACATAGTGTAAGCAGAGATTAAAACATGTACATTTGCTGTAATTTTGGTATATCTAATGACTTTTAAATAAAACACTTGTTTCAAAATCTTAATTTATTAACATCTTAATAATTAAATATGAATATTATATGGTTTGTGATTCGAATGACAGATTTACCTGAAACAAAAGTAAAATAAATAAACCACATCAAATTTTTCTGTGTAAAATTTTTTAACAGAATTTAAAAAGTGGCCATGACCATTTTTCTTTACAACTTTAGATTTATGAACCATTTACATTATTCCGGTAATAATTATCAAACCCACACAGAGCATTCAAGTGTAACATTTTTCCAATTATTTGTTAGATTTTGATCACTGGACTGGATTAATGTAAACTGGGTATTAGATGGATTTTTACTTTTACTTTACATATTTAAATAAATAATTATTAATTCTTGTTCATACGACAACGTTTTTTTTAATGAATACTTACTTTATTTAGAACTGTTAGCGTTAATGTAATGGTACAATATGACGAGAAGGAAAATAGACACTCCTAGAATGTTAGAGAAAACAGCTAACTGGATATCTGTAATCATGATGACGTCTTTTATCTGAAAGAAATGAATGTTATATTAATATTGTTGACTTTATACAAAAACTATTAAATAACAAATAATGAAACTAATATAACTAATGATCATTATAGGTTATCTATGCCGGTGAAATGGAGGACATTCGAACTCTCTGTTTTAATTTAGAAATTGGAATTTTTACACGTTAAAAAGTTCAAAACTTACCAAAATGTAATATAACTCCTCAAATATTTTTTAGAAAAACAGCAAATCAGCAAAACGCAAGTGTCAAAAACAATGACACGTCATACAAATTCAAAATAAGACAATCATAGATTATAAAAGTAAAACTGTGTCAATGGTGGCACAGCAAGTGTGCACAGTGTGAAAAACTAAAAAGCTTACTTTAACCAGATTTTTTTTCTGTGATAATCCTATTTCTACAGTCACCAAAAAAGTCACCTAAGTTGACAAATATTTCCATATTTTATGGACTAGCAACTTGTGATCCAAGAATCTTAGGCTTAAGGGATTGTATGTATTGTATGGATCTGAATGCTGGGCCACCAAAGTTGCGGATGAAAGGAGATTGCATGTGGGTGAGATGCGTATGTTAAGACGGATGTGTGGTGTGACAAGATTGGATAAAGTTAAGAATGTGTACATTAGAGGAAGTTTGTTAGCGCCAGTGGTGGAGAAATTGAGAAGCAAAAGGTTAGCGTGGTATGGACATGTTATGCGACGAAATGATGGGGACATAAACCAGTAAGTGTTAAGATTGAATGTGGATGGCTACAAAGGAAGAGGAAGACCGAAGAAAGTATGGATGGATTGTGTGAAAGAGGATATGCTTAAGAAAGGATTGGATTCAGATATGACGGCTGATAGAGATGTATGGAAGAGCAGCACATACTGTACCGACCCTCCTCATAAGGGATAAGGGCATGTGGATGATGACGGACTAGCAACTTCATTGTGGTTGATATATGGGTATACTGGGCATGGGTACGAGTGGAGGCAGATGTTTTATGTTTTAAACTATCAAAGTTTTAACATTCATACAATATTGGCACACCTTTCACGCTTTTTAGATAAAAAAAAACTAGTTTTAAAAACCTTAATTTATTAACATCTTAATAATTAAGCATTAATAACCTCTTGGTATAGGCGACTCGTGAGACCAATCTGAATCAAAAGAAAACGCCGTTTTCATTAAATAATACATGGCCAAGTGCGCGTTTTTTAAGTTTGGATCTGGAAAAATGTGTCGAGCGTGAAGTTTTTGTTAAACTAATTTAAGATAACAACATTTACTTTACTAATTACACTTAATAACTACTTACTTTTTTACCAGTAGCTATTAGCGTTGACATAATGATAAAATATCACCAGAACGAATATAGACATGCCTAGAATGTTATATAAAACAGCTATTTGCATATCTGTAATCATGTTGATTGTTAAATAGAATCTATTAAATCTGAAAGAAATAGTTCAAAAATTATAAGCTTTATATAGATATTAGCATTATTAATATATGGCAAATAATGAAACTAATAAAGCAATATGCGCCGTTACCATCGGATTGATTCGAAAGTCGATTCGTCGGTCGTATTATTAGATTAATATTCATTTATTGAAAAAAACATTCGATAAAAGAATTAGTAATTAAATAAAATAGCGTTAGTTCACAAAAGTAGCTGCGGAATCTAATGATTCAAGCTTGGAGGTCACAAGCAACCAGTGGTCAAGGCTGCAGAGAAAAGAGCTTACGCAATGTGCGCGATTTTTTTTGTGCTAACATGTTTATTTAAACGTACCAATATGTTTACGTTTCTTAAGAAATTTTAAGAAAACCGTAGGTTTCTTTAGCCCTCTTGCCCTCTGCTCTCTCTGACATCAGTAGATGTAGGCTGAAGAAGTGGCTGGTTGGAAATTACAACTTGTGTTTTATTCAGTCAGATGAAGTTCCTATAGGCAAATTATACCTTTATTATTAGTCCAACTTTCCCATATGGATACCAACAAACATAGTCAGCGCCATAATCATCAAAAAGAAACAAAATGTAACGGCTTTTATAAGTTTATAAAATTAAAAATGACTTTACAGAATAAAGAATATACTACTCATTTAAAAAGGATCACTATAAATTCTCTCTCCTTTCCCCCAATTCAGAACACATTTAATTTTTTCTATTTATTTTAATGTATTAATTATTTCAATTATTATTTCCTAATTTTTATCAAAAATGGTACAGTAAGAGAATTTTTTCTGGCATCCTGAACGATTTGTTGATGATTTGATTGTCATTTTTGGTTGTCAAAAATATACTCTTTGG
>NW_013525281.1:6784410-6800504 GCF_000836215.1 Papilio polytes
GCTTAGTGTAAACCAACAAAATGGTTAAGAGTCGCTCGTAATTCGAGTCAACTCGAGTCACTCGCAACTCGGGTTATCAAAAATTTCACTCGAGTCCGAGTAAGAAAAAAATGACTCGAGTCACTCGAGTAAAAAGCAACTCGAGTCCCATCACTACTCTTTGGTCAAAATTTAAGTTATTTTCCAGTTATTTCACGTAACTTTGTTTACGGTATTTCTATTATAAGAAGCGGAATTTGATTCCGCTATTCCGAATTAAAATAATTTAGCACCTTTTGGTGTTATTTGGAAAATGTATTTGTCGTCGATCAGCTCCCGTTTGCTTCTGTACGATACCAACAGTTGGGATTTGAAAAAATCTTACGACTGTTATGAAGGTATATTGCGGGATGTATCGTGGAGCGACGACAGCAAATACATTTTACAGGTAAATATGTTATTGGCATTGGATGATATAAGTTTTACTTCTTTTAAATATATATTTTAACTATCGTTATTGGATATGGTGGAGATGTCGAATTAAAACTTGTCGTCTTATATCTTTTATTTTTAATTTAAAAATATAAATACAATGGTTGCTTTATTTAAATTACAGTACACAAGTTATTAATTTTTTTGTGTAAAATTTGCAGGTTAACTCCAAAGGTCTAATTGATATTTTGAGCCCTGCAGAACATGACATCCGTAGCTTACAACATGTACCATTGAAAGACACTTGGTCTGCTAGCTTTCATCGCGATGGTCACCGTAATGTTGCAATAGGCACAAAAAATGGTAATGTTTTGATCTGGGATACAAAGAACAAAAGTGTTACGAAGAATTTTTCTGCTCCATCACAAGCGTCGTGTGTCAATTTCATCAGTTATAATGTGAAGAATACAAGTTTGGCCGCAGCAATGGGTAATGGTGACACAGTGATTTACAGTCTTACATCAAATATTCCACTCATGACTGTAAAATTGTCTTGTTCTAAAAGCATCTCAGCGATGAAATTTCACAATGAATCAAGATTTCTTTTAGGACTTGCCACAGAGGAAGGTCATGTTGTAGTTAAGGATGTTACTTGTAACAAGGATAGAAATTATTTTGAGAACATCCATGCATCCCCAGTTAGTGATATTGCATACTCACTTATCAATAGAGATGTATTACTGTCTTGTGGTTATGATAAAATCATGCATGTTTATGACATTCGGATGCAAAATGTAGTTTCAACGATAACAACTTTGTATCCCCTTAAATCTCTCGCCATTAATATCGAAAATCAAGTTGCTCTTGGAACGAAAAATGGCTATATTCTTATTTATGATTTGCGTGACTTAAATGCACCATTCAAAGTTTTGAGAGGTCATAACGAAGAAGTCTGCAAGGTGGCTTTTCAACCATCTCGAAAGAAAAATTTAAATGATACAAGTCTTAGAGAGGATGTAGAGGTTAATTCTTCTTTTAAATTACAATCACCAGCGAGAGGGAGGACATCAGATACATTTTTCATTAATGATACACCACCAAGACATGAGGAAGCATCACCTCAAGGCCTTGATAATAAAGTAGATTCATTTCTGGTTATGATGGGTCTTGATAAATCAAATGCAGACATTGATGAGGATGGAATTAAATCAGTTGATAATGGAGAACGGAGAAGTGACAAATTTGAGTTTAGATACTGTCAATTAGACGCTGAGAAGAATATAAGCAAAATATCTACACCGATAACAAGTCGAACTGCAGATAATTTACAATTCACATCACCTCTGATGATACCAAATGGAACACATGACAAAAACCTGAATACTAATATACCTGATTTAAAACTATCAAATTTAAATGTTGAAAATGTAAATTCGAAAAGTATCGAAGAGTTAAAAGACTTTATTAAATTGACGTTAGCTGATGTTGCAGATGATAATAGGAATTATTTCCTTCACATTATGATGGCTTTGACGAAACAGAAACTATTTTTAGAAAAGCAGCTGTTTGGGATGAATGAACAGATTCACACTTTAATTCAAAATCAGAATATGTTGGTGGAAACGAATAGGAAGCTTGCCTTACAAATAGAGCAGTTAAAAGCACAGCAAAATCACTTTTGAATAATCACTAATGACATATTACAATATTTATAATGGAAATCTCATAACATTGATAACTTTTAATGAATTTGTATTGCAAAATTATGGCCTTTAATGTGATATTTATATAAGATTTTTACTGACTGATCAGCATATATTAATTCTCTGTTTTAAATTATTTTTAAGGTTGACGTTAAAATATGTATTTATAGCTTTAAATCTAAGTTGAAATATGAATTTGCTTATTGAGACACAATAAATTTATTTGTTAACTGTCTCTGTTAGAGATCTGTCTAGTGCCATGTTAACGGTAAAAGTTGTAAAGTATTTAATAGACAATAATTGTTTCTTCACTGAGATTACTTCTTGTTAATGTTTCACTAAATACATGTCTTTTTACTATTAAAGTTTCTTATTTAGCCTTTTTGGAACAAGTAGATTTTGAGGGAAAAAAATGTTGAAGCGCATATTGTACCATAATCGGAAATCCTGAGAGTACATTATGTAGTTTGCTAATAAACAATTTTTTTCTTAATTTTTCTGCTTATTTCTTATTTAGACTGTAGTCAAACACTAACCGTTTCCACTCTGAAATTTCACCAATCTATGGAAGCCCGATGACAGATGAGATTTTTATAAATGTCAGTGTCACTGTCAATTTTAATGTCGCACGAACAGGGTTATTTATGTGTTATTGAACTTAATAAAATTCGAATTTACGCTTAAAATATAATGGCCGAACTTGCGGCAACAAATTTATTTGAATCACAAACTATCAATGCAGATCACAAGGACCTTATCCACGATGTTGCTTATGATTTTTACGGAGAAAGAATGGCCACTTGTTCCAGCGATCAGTACGTTAAAGTAAGTTTTTTTTAAATTTAGTACGCTATCTAAGTGTATTTAATCTTGAAAGATGAAGTTTAGACTCGAAACTTCTTTATTATGTTAAGTCGTCATCCCAGTAAGTGCAACTTTTATTGAATTTTCCCAGGTGTGGGATACAGATGGGCGAGGCGGTTGGCGGCTTACGGGCAGCTGGAAAGCCCACCATGGTTCTGTCTGGAAGGTGACTTGGGCTCACCCAGAGTTTGGCCAAGTTTTAGCAACATGTTCATTTGACAGAACTGTTGCCATATGGGAAGAAGTTGGTAAGAAGACTTATACATAAAATTTATAATGATTAGATTTTATTAGGAGATAACAAATAAAAAAAAAGACAATAGAAGTCTAATTAGATAAAGTAATCAGTTATTATATAAAAGATATAAAATTTCTTAATATTATTTTAGGTGATACAACTGCTCCTGGCTCCGAGAAAGGTCTCCGCACGTGGGTAAAACGGTCAAATTTAGTGGATTCTCGGACCTCAGTGACAGATGTAAAGTTTGGTCCAAAACATCTAGGTTTATTGCTTGTCACTTGTTCAGCTGATGGAATTATAAGGTAAAAAATTAATTTTGTGAGTTTGAATACATCCTTATTGTAGGGCTTGAACCTTATCTTAATTTAAGTTTAGTTAACGAAATATTGTAAAAAGATTTCTTTTTTCTGAATTAATTTTTAAATATTACTAATTACTTAAGCTTGCCTGATCCTTTTTAGCATATTTTTTATTAAAAAAAAATCGTTTAAAAATCCTAGCAGCATTTTATCTTGACATGAAATACTGTTGATTCCAGAATCTATGAGGCTCCTGATGTAATGAATCTGGCACAATGGACCCTACAGCATGAGATTCCTACTAAAGTATCAATTAGTTGTCTATCATGGAACCCTACATTATCAAGGTATTTACTATTGAATAGTAATCAATTAATTCCACACTTAAAGTCAATTATAATCCCTCAGTGAAGATGGGAAAAAAGTTACGTAAATAGAAAGCTCCTAATTTTTAAAATTTACCTTAAATATCTAAATTCATTTTATCATCAAACAACTGTGTTTCTTACACGTACATTTATGGTTTATTAGCTTTCGCTCGTGACTCCATCCGCATGGTTTTAAAAAAAACAAAACTTAGTAGCCTATGTGTTCTTCCAGACAATATTCTACGTCTATACCAAATTTTATTGTAATCCGTTCAGCCGTTTAGGCTACAAACTCTAAGAAACATCCTTCTATCTACAGTTTCGCATTTATAATGTTAGTATGATTATTCCACAGCAACAGAGTGAACCCACCGATGTTGGCAGTGGGCAGCGATGAACCAAATATACCCAATGCTAATAACCAAGTGGACAAAACTTGTAATGGAAAAGTTTTTATTTTTGAGTAAGTAATTTATTACATTTATAGACTGCATTGGTAACTCAAGGGTTAAGCACATGACTTGTAATCTACAGGTCCTGGGTTTGAATGTTGCCATGTACCAATATATTTTTCAATTCATGTTTTGCTTTAGTTTAGTTAATATCTAATATTTTTACGGTTTAGGAAGATATTGATGCAAACTGTACATATCTGCAAAGAAATTAAAAGTCATGTCAAATTCAAAGTACTCCTAGGTACTCCTAACTTAGTGTAGTTCCTAACCCTCAGTGGGGAAGTATTATAGAGGAAATCCGCTGTGTTCCACTTTAGGAATAAATGTCTTGTTCATTGCAACAAGACAAGCACTTTTTACAGGTGACTAACTAGATAACATTGAGTGGTACAACCAAAAGTATAATAATAAAAACTAGCCGTGTATTACTAATGCTTTTTTTCGTATAGATACATTCTATAAGCTGCGTTTTATTGGTTTTTCTTACGTGTCTCGTTACAGAATGCTTAAATGCTTGTAGCTTATAAAGTGGCTTACCGCAGCTTTCTGCTATTGTACATAGAATGTTTGTAGATACGCGGAGACGTCGCGGCGCTGGACGCGCACGGACTGCGTGTCCGCGGTGCAGGAGCCCGTCAACGACCTGGCCTTCGCCCCCAACCTCGGCCGCTCCTTCCACCTGCTGGCGCTCGCCACCAAGGACGTCCGCATCATCAAGATTGAGCCACTGCCGTGAGTCGCATTTATGTCAAGTGATTTAGACCAAACACAGTATGGATAGATTGTGTGACAGATATGCTTAAGAAGGGAATGGATTCAGATATGACGGCTGATAGAAATTTATGGATGAGCGCATACTGAGCGCATACTCTGCCAACTCTCTGTAGAGATGAGGGCAAGTTGATAATGATTTTAAAAATGTTGCTAACTGTCAGATCATTTTTTTAATGTCCCGGAACAGCTAGTATTTGTTTTTAATCTTATAGTTATGAGAAATATTTTAAAGATTATCTTTATGTGCAGATTACATTGTCACATTGTAACAATGTGCAGATTACATTGTCACATTGTAACGCACAGGGTAGACATTGATGGTATGGACTCACTGGTGCCAGTGAGTGCACATTACGCCAGTTGAATGTCGGTTCAACTGTAATTGCCAAATGTGAACCGTTATTTTAAATGTTAAGAAAATTGAATGCACTGATATATTAACATAGTTAAAGATAGATGTGACCCAGTTTGAATTTGATAGACTATTTCGTGTTTGATAGCGAGTCGTCCGGCGGCTCGGGTGCGGGGGGTGTGGGGGGCGTGGGGGGTGCGGTGGGCGTGGGGGGCGGCGGGGGCGGCGGGGGCGCTGGGGGCGGCGCGTGCGGCGCGCGCTACAAGACGGAGGTGCTGGCGGCCTTCGACGACCACTACTCGTGCGTGTGGCGCGTGTCCTGGAACGTGACCGGCACGCTGCTCGCCTCCTCCGGCGACGACTGCTGCGTCAGGCTATGGAAGAGTGAGTCCCTCTGCTTTCTGTTCCTGTGCGGCTTCATCCGCATCAAGTTATAAAAACTTCTATTGTTTACATTTTGTGTTTTCAATTGCAAATATCAAAATATTAAAATCCAAATGCACAAATGACAATGGTCTTTGACATTGGATAACAGTTACCATGGCAACTTTACTTCCTTGATGTCAGCTTATAGTTTTTGTCCCTTTCCCTTATGGTTTTCTCCAAATTATTTACTTTCCAAGTTTAATAGCGTGAAAATATATAGCTTTAAGCGTCTCGTAAGTTTAGAGCTCTTAATTAAAAAATATCTAATAATAAACTGTGATTGGTGATATCCTTACATAAGTAATGTGTGTTTACGCTTTATTATGTTTTTAAAAATTACATCTGCATTTAATTATATAATAGGTGTATTAATTTTCAGAAAACGAGGAGGTCGGTTGATTGAGGTGTTTTTTGTATTCCAGTGCAATACTTGAACCAGTGGAAGTGCGTGGCGGTGTTCAAGAACGAGCCGCAAGCGGGCGACTCGCCGACGCCGGGCCGCGCGCACACCACCTACACGCGCCTCGCCGCCATGGCCAACGCCGCGCACATGCCGCACCACTGACGTCACGCCCCGCTCGCCCCGCACGCCCCGCACGCCCCGCACGACCCCCAGTGAGTGACGTCACCACACAAACATTACACACGTGTCACGTGACACCAACCTTTACAAACGTCAGTGTTGCCGTTTTACCACTACGTCTGTTTGCTTGATGATGTTTTAGTCCTACTATCTTACTTCTTACTAATATTATAAATGCGAAAGTTTAGATGGATGGATGGATAGATGGATGGATGGATGTTTGTTAGCGTTTGTAGCCTAAACGGCTGAACGGATCTCCATGAAATTTGGCACAGGTTTAGAGCATAGTCTGGAAGAACACATAGGCTACTTTTTATCCCTGGAATAGTTACGGTTCCCGTGGGATTTATTAATTTAGTTTTTTTAATATTTACTCGATCATTCTGCAACGGTTCAACATATCTTATTGAAATTTGGCACATACATAAAACAAAGTCTGGAGTACACATGGGATGAGGTTCATCCCCGAGAAATGTCCGGTTCCCGAGGGATACGTAGCTTTTTGTTATTTATATAGTTCTTATGTTTTCTAATACCACGCGGACGAAGTCGCGGGCAACAGCTCTACGTAATAATTTGTAATTTTTGTAAAAATAATATAAATGCTCAATTTGTAAAAATTGCTCTATTATTTCATTATACAAAAAAGTATATAGATAAGGCAATAAGTAGAAAAGAAGTTTGTTCAAAAAAAACCACCTGTATTTAGTAGCCGGTACAGTAAGATAAAAAAATAATAATTCGCTTATACTTACATGAGGTGGTCTCGATAAAGGAATTTTTTTACAAACAAAAAAATGCTTAAAAAATATGGCCGTCGAAAATATTCGGGCGTGTGGAAGTGCCCGCGGACTTGCTTCACTTGATGGGGGCGGTGCGCCGGATACGTTGCGGGAGCGCCTCCTTGCCCAGCGCCTTGCCCAGCGCCGCCTTGCTGGACAACCACGGCACCTGCACACAATAATACTCAAAAAACGCTCACACTTCAAACTATAACAGTGGTAGAGCCCGCGAGTAATATCTTCGCAATTATGGGCCAGCTCGCCCTTATACACAAACCACAAAGAAAAAGTGTGGTGCCAGAAGCCTAATTCCAGTCGTCTTGTACGGAAAAGATCGGAAGGAAAAGTGGATTTGACGGTGGAAGAGACGCATAGAAAGAGGAAATATGCTCTTTATGTGCCTTCTTCTATGCCCATTGAGGGTAGGCAATTGCAGATGTCTATGGGCAGCGGTCGCTTCGCCTTTTTGGCGAATTCAGGTGGCCGCTTTACACCTTTGCTACTTTATAACATAAAAAAAACTTTTATTCAAAATAGTACAAAACCGTATGTTAAAAATATTCTCACCGGCATCGCTCTTTCGCTCTTGCAGTGGCTGTTAGTTGACGAATGAGGACTGATTATGTTTCTGTAAAATTATTCGAAATTAAAAAGAGCTCGTATAATTATTAATAAAATGCGTTACACGATATACAAACCCAAGTGAAGCGCGCTTGATGCCGGTCGCGGTGGTCTGGATGAGGAGGCGCGCGGGCGGCGTCGCCAGCGCCCCGCCCACTCGCCAACTTTATTATCAAACACTTTCTATGAAAACTTACACAATGATAATTTAACAAAACCACAAGTCAATATAATTAATTGTATTTAAATGAATTGCCACTAAATTAGATTTAAATGTTTTTTTTTTTATCTTATGACTCTTTTTATTTTATAAGAAAAGAGAGAGCTTATTGTCATTTTTGTAAAACATGTCTATGCAAGGACGTGAGGTCGCGTACTAAACTTGACGACATAGTACCATTCAAATAAGTTACCGGTAAAAAATGTTCACTATGTCTAGTCTATATATTTCTTATTCTGTGTATTCTGACCTGGGCATGGCGTCTCCCGCGCGGCGGTAGAAGTCCGCGCGGCGGCAGTCGAGCGCGTTGGGGCAGGGCGGCGGGCGCGCGCGCTCCTCGTGCGGCTTGTGCGCGCGCGCCGCTCGCCCCTCGCGCCCCTCGCGCCCCTCTCTCCGCTCGCACACGTCCGTGCTGGAGTGCTCCGTGATGCTGGGCAGCCGCGAGTTCATCGTGCAGTCTCCGCTGTCGTACACTATAATTTTATTCGAAATAAAATGCGCGGGCACCATCTGATTCGTTTTCGGACTCTGCTCGACCGGATTCTTCTTTGCCACCTCGATAGCTTTCACCTTTTCGATCTTTCTATCGATTATTCTTTGCCGTAAAATATCCTTAGGGATGCAGGTGGTGATCGGCTTGGTGAACACGGCGCTCGGTTTGGGTCCTTGTATTTTGATGTCCGGGGGCTTGGGCGGCAGCGTGGTCATCCTTCTGATGGGGCTCTTGGAGCCTCTAGGTGGGGAGTGTCCGAAGAATCTTCTGCTAGACGAAGCTTCGAGTTCACTTCTGACCCTGTACTCCGGAGGGGAGAGCGGTCTGGCTTCCACGGTGTTGGTGGACCAGAGCATGTCTGCGCCGGCCACCGAGTGCATGAGGTGGAGGTGCGTCTTTATATTAAAGATGCCCGCTACTGGACCGAACGGGTCCGCCTTTATCTGCGATATCACGTCCACTTTCGTCTGACCGCAAAGCTCGGCCACTTGATTATATATCTGAAAATGAAAATATCGCCAATGTAACTAACAAATTTCAAAATCGTACAAATTAAATAAAACAATCACAAAGAAATTAAGTTTTATAATGTCTGACCTCTCTGTTAATTTTGGGTTCGGTGGTGCCCAGGGGGTGCGTCTTCATCCTCATGCCGGGTTTGCGTATCCAGCGATGACGCGCAGCCTCCTCGATCTTTAGTCTAAGCTCCACATTCGGTTCCAGCAGGTGCTGGATGAACGTTTTGCATTCTGTAATAAATACATAAATAACAGAGCCATGTATCGATATTTTCCTCTAGTCTTTTACCTGACTCATAATTTTTCCTACGCAGTTTTTTTTATAACTTTTTTAATCTGTTTCAGGTCATACAAAATGAGCGACGGAGACGTGTCGTGTATAATCTGTGCTGTGAACTGTCAAACTGTTGAGTTACGTTGAACTATTGTGTTTAGTTTTGTTAATGTTATATTAAGGAACACAAGAGTAACGATATATGAATGTAATGCTTGTAAACTTGATTTATAATTTTTCCATAAAACAACTTTTATTCAAATTGTGTTTTAATTTATCATATTCTTTTGTCAGTTCCAAAGCAAGTGACAACTATCAATAATGCCTAGTTCTCACTAAGCTTATAATTAAGTCCAGTACCGATACGGTAAGTAAAATACTCTCTAAAAGTTTTACTAATCTGCCTAAATTATCATTATTCAGACACGTTTAGTTACTGAATTACTTGCTAATTGACTAATTTACTGGCGCGAACTAGGCATAAGACATTGCTTAACTTGGCAACGGTCTCCTTTGCGGCGAGCGGCGCAGAATAGGTTAAAAACTGCTTGAAATTTGTCTCTGATATTTAAATGTCTGTGTAATTTCACGCAATTAACATAACTGTAACAACGTAATTAGAAACACTCAGGCCACTGCCTCCCGCCAGAAAGGCGCGCTATTCCAATGTCGGAATGACATTGACAGATGTTAGATAGGGACAGGACTATGCCAATAATCTAGTGTTGCGCTAATCCAGCGCAGTACTGATTTATTAACAGAAAGTCGAGATTTTAGCCCACTGTGCCCCACTTTTCGCCTGTAAGTAATGACTAACCACTGGAGACGCAGGCGAGCGCGACTCGCTGCTTGCGGGAGAAGCCGCGCGCGATGGCGGCGCGCAGCTGCGGCCGCGACCGCCCTTCCGCGGACTCTGCGTCCGCAAACGGCAGGCTGCCCGTCACCATGCCGTACACTATCACACCGCTGCAATCACAACGATATCACTTGGTATCGTGGGCCCAAGTTGGGAGATCAATGTCTAAAGATCATTATATCTTACTTAGTACTAATATTATAAATGCAAAATTTGGATAGATGGATGTTTGAGTTTCTAGCCTAAATGGGTGATCGGATCTCGACGACATTTCGCATAGATGTAGAGGATAGTATCGAAGAACACATAGGCTTACTTTTGATTTTATTTACATACCACGCGGACATTTTTAGGCTTTAAATTTTCACGCTTATAAACTGAGGAGGTTACTAAATTGAATAAAACTACTCTGTGAGAAAGGGACAAAAACTATAGCTATTACTAGCGAAGAATCAAGGTTTCCATGGTTACTTAAATTCTCAACCACTAGCAAGGGCTTTTATTTTAGATTTAGTTAACGGGCTCGTGTTGTGTTTTTAACGTATTTTGGGAATGGGTACCAACATGCTCCAGAGGTCGACTTCGGGCCCGTAGCGCCGTCCGTCGACAAACAGTTCGGGTGCCGCGTACTCCAGTGAGCCGCACGGGGTGCAAAGAGCCCCGCTGATGTTCCACATGTTTGAAAGACCGAAATCTGTACAACAGATTGCATGGTGAGAGATTGATCAAAACAATTAGGCAAGTGAATAGATAAGTTAGTTTATTTACGTACCTACAATTTTGATGAATTGTTTCGTGCTGTCGAGCATAATGTTCTCCATTTTTAAATCACTAAAAAGTAAAAGTTAATATTTCATTTTCTAGTCAATGGTCATTGGAGTTTTAATTGAGTCAACTTTTAAATGTAAGACTTTAACTTGAAGAATTTAGATTTTCGATAAGAATCCTTGCGTCCAGATTTTACCAAATAGATGTTTATAAACTATCTACCTTGGATTTCGTAGTGTGTTTATATAGGTAATTATTGTTTATGTTATTAATAAGAGTGTGACCGGTGCACGACGCCGCGGCAGTGCATGTGGCGCACGGCGGACACAAGCTGCGCGGCAAGAGCACGCGCGCGTCCCTCGGGCAAGCCCCGCGCTGCGCCGCGCGTCGCCAGCACGTGCGCGCACAGGTCGCCGCCGCCAGCCGCCTCCATCACGACATACAGCCGCGGCCCGTGCTGTAGGAACATGCCTTTTTACTAACATGGCTGGTTAAATACATCTTAAATTTCCTTAAAGATGTAACTGTTTGTCGAATGGGTCGAGTCGTGTAAAATTCGTGTCGACATCAGTGAAATGGTCACACTGCCCACAGATATAAAAGTTGTGTCTATAAATCTAAAGACAGAACTTCTGTAGATACGTCTTTTCGGATGAAGGGTAAACGGGTTTGAGGCCATTTTTCCGATATAAATATTAAATGTAGTCTTATTTCTTAAAAGGCATTTATATTTCTTTTATGATGTTTCGTATTACCATCATAGTTTCGTATAGGGCAGCGATACACGGGTGGCGCAACTTGGCCATAACTCTTGGTTCTCTGTGCAGGTTGCGGCGGGCGTATTCCTCTTTAATGCAGGTAAGATCGATTATTTTGATGGCCACCTACAATAAAGTCTAAGATACATATGCAGTATAGTCTTGATGTCAAGGAATTAAATGGTTTTTTGGCCATTTTCAAACTGGATTGGAGTTACAATTGCCGTTAAGGTGTTGCCACATGATGAATTAAAAATGAGAATAATAATCACGTTATGTTTGACTACATTGAAAGTTTTGTGCAAAAGTAAATTGGATGTTATTTTTACGCTGTTAATGAATGGAACGATTAATTCACCTTTTTTCCGATTATCCTATGCGTTGCCTCCTCAACTCTTGCGAAGTGTCCTTTACCTAATACCTTACCAGTCATAAGGTAATTGCCAACACTGTACACTTGTCCCTTCCGTGATGTGTTTGCCATCTTCATTTTGAATCACCAGTGATTTGGAACCATAATGCGTTTGCTTTTATTAAAACGCGTGTGCATTCAGAAAAACAAATTTACCCTATTATAATTACACAAATACTACATAAATCGTTGCACGTTGTAAAAGTCATAGCAGTATGTCACTATCGTTTGTTTGTTGATTGAAATTGGAACGGCGATGTCGTCTCTGACATTTTGTAATACTATTTTTAACGGCCTGTGATCGCCAGTGGATCCCTGCGACATATCAAACATTCCCACTTGTTCTCCATATACTACTTCAGATCTATTCCCTTAGGGTAACACTCCCTCATGATACAAGTCCAAGTATTAGTCCTAGTAAATTAAATGCCACTACTTTGTATAAAATTTTGACTACTAAATAATGATTTCTTCTTAAAATGTACAGATTTGAGAATTTTACGTTTATTTCTCATAATTCTTAGTATAAACACCCAAAATGTAGGTGTTAAGAACAAGAAATCCTACATTTCAAAACTTATAATTTGATGTCATTCATGTGCTTCCGCCTATAATACATTTGACATTGACATTGACACTGCCAGGACATTTACGATATTTTGATTCAGATATGACAGGGTAATAACAACCATAGAAGTTTGCAATAAGATATAAAATATCTTATTTTACAGATTGCTTTAAGAAGAAACCAAACATTGATGATATTGATAGGAAAGGAAGTTTGTCTGATTTATCACTAAATTATTTAACCTAAAATGAACCTAAACGATAAAAAAGATTGTTGCTAGTTACGCAGATAAATAGTTACAAAAAAAATTAATTGTTATCAACGTTTCACAACGTATGTAACCCTATTTTTATTATTTATTCTTGATTGTTTCAATAATTTGGCAGGTTGTTTTCTTACTTGAGAATTTAGTATTCCCAAAAACGTTAAAATATTATTACAGATTTTAGTTTTCATTAAAAAAAAAAACAGATTTAGCACAGTTGAAAGCTGTAATAGATAAATGTAATTGTAGTGTCCAATAAGAATAATTTACTAAACAAAATTACAAACAATTTTATTATTTATATACCAAATAAATTTACTACTTGTAAATTTATTTATATGATATTTTGATGAAATGTTATTTACAGGTGTATTAACATGTCTGGTGATTTAAAATTTGATAACACAATGGACACAGGGATGGCTAAGGTGAGTAAATCTACTGTTGTATGCTAGAGTAATAATTACTAATAGAATTATAATACTAACTTACTGGGACCAGTGAACAAAACAATACTATTGTGTTAAAAAATGATTATTTTGTAAAGAAATTATATCCTTAATGCTAATATTTGCAGTCAAATTAATTTAAATGCTTAATAAAAGTGTTATTTATATTATAAGGGAAACTCATAGTTAATATGAGACAGTGAATAGGAATTAGATTCTTAGGGCTTAAAATTTAACCTATTAAACTAATACAAAATATGCTTCAGTTTTATACTTACAGTTGTCTGTTCAGTTAAATATACATGCAAAATTTGAACTATTCGTTTAACTGTTCAGTTTTAAAGATTTACCCTTAGCTTACATCCAGTTTTCAATATACAGCATGTAACTTAAAACATACTGTATAATGAATAAGTACTTTTACCTTAGTTATCATACTTTTTTGTTTTTTTCAGGAATACATGAAATCTAATCCAATATTTTCCTCACTCGGGTATAGTGATGGAGCAGAATTTGAAATAGATATATGTGGTAATAAAATAATGTTCGCTGATTACCAAAGGTATATAGATCTGGTACCTTCTAGCGTGTGGGGCAATCAAGGCAGTGTTAAAGCATTATCTTTTAAATTGAGAGCATTAGCTGAATTGATTGAAGAAAAAAAATTATTATTCGCACAAATTGATTACATGGTCCGAAAGAAGCCGATAAATGAAAGTTTAAATATGGATTTGAAATTGATCGTTCAGAATATATTATATGTGAGCAGTGTTATGACAAAGAAGAGATATATCAGTAAGTTATAATCTTACTAATATTACAAATGCGAAAGTTTAGATGGATGTATGTTAGAGTTTGTAGCCTAAACAGCTGAATGGATTTCGATGAAATTTGGGATCGACATAGTGGATAGTCTGGTAGAACGCATTGGCTACTCACTTTTGTTTTTTAATTTCCACGCGGATGGAGTCGCAGGCGAAAGCTAGTATTATTATATTTAAAGTTGACTGTATGTAAGTTTGACAAATTTTACCACAATGTTGATTGTCCCTATCTTTCATTTAACTTTTGTGCGGTAGAGTTCTTCATTTTTTTTAATAAGAAAATACTGTAGCCCCAGGCCTATTATGATATAGAGTAAATCCTGTAGTCTAAACAAGTCAAGCAGTCTCAACTTGCTGGTGCCAGAAGAGGAGTGATAGCCAACATTCTGTCAAATAGACTGGTCGAAATGCGCGCGGTTTGGTTAATTCGGCTCTGTACGCACCTCCCCTCAAGTTATTTCCTCCATTCCTTTGTGTTGTTAGGTACTCTTCCCTTTTTTTATCAACATCTACAGACTCTTGGTCCGTACTCTTTTTTGCACAGTTTATATCATTTTTTTCTTTTCTTTTTTTTTGGTTGGTACTCTTCCATTAATAGGCGTAACGTCATATCAATATAATAGAGTGATCGTCGCATTTTGACGCTAATGATCTGCTTGTGTCAGGCAACGTGTTAGCGATGTGCGGCGCGTCCCCGCTGAGCGCGCTGGGCGCGGTGGCGCAGCTGGCGTGCGGTTCGCGCCATGTGGTAGTGGAGACTTCGCCCCCCACCGCCGTGCTGAGCCACCTCTTCGTCACACTGTGCCGTAAAGTTGGGTCAGTCCCATTACCTTTAAACACTAACTCCTATAAAAATCTTCAATAATATGTCACTGGGTGTATCGGTCGACACCTGGCCAGTACCTGCTTAGTAGCGGCCATTAACTGAACTGGAACTCAACTGGAAAATGTGAACTTTTACTAGCGCCAGTGAGACTATACAATCTATGCCAGGTCGGCGCAATGTCTTAACTGTACTGGCCAAGTTTAACCGGGCATTGAAGTCCATTTTTACCAGACTGACATAGCAATGTTTTCCCCTGTATGTTTGTTTTTATGTATGTAAATTTCATTGTTACAGCCTAGAGCTTAAACTATTGAACCGATTTTGACCAATGAGATTCGTCTTCTTCCCCAGAGTGTCATAGGCACATGGGCACAAAACACCTTCAGTAGACGTGAAAATTTAAATTCTATTTAAAAATCGATTTCGCATTTTACTCGACATAGCTTTTTTTATTACCATGTCTGTCGATGTTTTTTGAGGATATTTATTTTAAACAATATTTTAACTGAGTCAATGTTAAATTACAGGTTAATCGTTAGTTTGGCGTTCGTTAAGGAATCTATGTTGGCTGATATCGATCATGATGTAATAAAAGGTTAGTATTTTTTTTTTTACAAAACCGTCGTAAGACCTGTCATGATGTATGGATCTGAATGTTGGGCAGTAAAAGGGACGGATGAAAGGAGAATACATGTGGCGGAAATGCGAATGTTAAGATGGATGTGTGGTAACACGATTGGATAAGATACGAAATGAGTATATTAGAGGAAGTTTGAGAGTAGCCCCAGTGGTTGAGAAAATGAGGAGTAAAAGGTTAGAGTGGTATGGACTTGTTATAAGGGATGAATCGCATGTAACAAGAAGGGGGTTAGTTATGAATGTGGAGGGGTACACCGGTAGAGGTAGACCTAGAAAGAGATGGATGGATTGCGTGAAAGGTGACATGATCAAGAAGAGAGTGATGACTGAGATGACGGATGATAG
>NW_013525281.1:6800575-6802283 GCF_000836215.1 Papilio polytes
GTTTAACTAAGAAAGACAGTTTTATTAATGGTAATACTACGGCTGCGGTTTTCAGACGTCAGTCTTTCTGTGTGTTTGTATTTTAGTACTATTTTGATCGACTGTAGCCTTAGAGCTGACACCTTTGACTAAACTATCGCACGACTGTTCGATTATTTCGCAGCCAATTGTTTAGTTGCACAACTAAACATCGAGTAGTTTGCACCTTCATATATATACTATTATAATAAAGCGTAAACACACTTATTTGTTGCCTAAGATGTCAGCAATTACAGCATATTTTGAATAATCCCTTTTTATTAAAAAGCCCTACACTTACTTACTAAGCCCTTGAATAGAATATTTTATTTATATACAGTATACTATGTATGTATGTATTTTATATAATTTTACACAAAAAAAAACATGTCATAAAACTATCCTACACCAATACGACACACTACATATGTTGTATTGTAAATTGTAACCAGCGCACCCGCGGACTAACCAATTATATGGTTTTTGCGGAGCCATATTTGTGCATATTTTTTAATTTGTTTCATGTAATATTTTCAATTAAAAAAAATGACATCACGCTTTAGGCTATCCAATTTTACGCCTTTATACTTAAGGGCAATTTTTTTTGGGTAAAAACCATAATGTGGGAAAGAGACCATAAGTTACAGCCAACATCAAGGAAGCAAATTGTCATAGTAAGGTAATTGGTATTTTGACATTTTTTACTGATAATTTGAGAAATGCAAACAATAAAATATTTTTTTCGGATGAAACCGCATGGGAACAGCTAGTAAGCTAATAACAATCAAAACGCGACTAATTGTGGGACAGTTTAGTCAAAGGTTTACGCGCGCTATAAATATTAAACCGATTTTGCTGAATAAGATGCCGTTTGATTTGGAGTCTTATTCTGAGTGTCATAGGTCTTAAATTTGTATAAATATGCAATTCTATTTCATAAATGATTACCATATAGAAATGCAGAAGGGCTGTATATGCGCGGTGACGGAGCGGTCGGACTTGGACGCCGCCGTTCATACTTTTATTGCTTCTGCTTCACAGGTGAGAATTTACACTGAACACATTTCAAACCTCTATATATTGTTAAATATGCAACGTCCATACATGGATACATATCTTTCCAATCGAAACTCCACAAGTTAACTGCCAAATACACATGTACTCACTCTCTTCATTAGAAAGGATAGAAAAAAGTGGTAGACCCCGGTTTAACATCTTTGCACTATATTTCCTGGTGGAATACGACCACACAGAAGACAAGAGTGAAGTGGAAGCTATTCCATGTACATGAGTATACCGGAGATCTAATTTTGCCTTCCCCTTTCTACCTTTTTTTTAAAAGGAAAGGATGGGAAGGGAAAATGGATTTGATGGGGAAGGAGCATATGAAAGATAAGATTCTCTTTGTATGAGTCTCCACTATTAATTATATTTGTGGATATTTTCGCTTTTTCGGCGAATACAAGTGGTCGTTTGCTTTTTAGACATATATAAAACACACTTCCGAAATTTCTCGATTTGACGCTTGTGTTTTTCGTTGTAAATATATTTCCTTTTTCAGGATCCTTGGAGGATTCGCCGCGTGTTAGTACACGAGAGCATCGTGGAACGTTTGAAACAGATCCTCGAATGGAAATCGAAAGGAAATCCTAACAATGGATCTGTTCTGGAATGTTCTAGTTCTTACCAT
>NW_013525281.1:6802396-6812869 GCF_000836215.1 Papilio polytes
TCTGGATTAATGATTACGCTTCCTTCTACGGACCGCTAAAATCATCGCAAGCGTTCTACTCGATTATCGATATCACGTACGCGAAAGAACGAATTCATCATTCATTCGATGGTAAAAGTTTAACCGCTCGTAGGAATAATTGGATGAAACTCGATGCGAGTCAAAGGTGTAAATTATTGAATTTAGCTATAGAGAAAGCTGAGAAAAATGATGTTTCGAAGTCTTTGTCTATAGGTAATATAGAATTAAATGTACAGGATGGTAATTTTGTCGAGGTGACCAATGGCGGGGTTTGCGTGGGTTTGGAGATGTTAGCTTTGCCCCTTGTGTTGTTTAGGGAGGTTGAAATAAAAGCTATTTTGAGTTGTTTGTTGCAAGGGTTTCCTGTTGTGTTTTCTTCGTTGTCGGAAACTCTGGGTGTGGTTCTGAGCGAGTTGGAGGAGGTTGGCGCGCCGCTTGTCTACAAAGGTGTAGATGCGACTAAGGAATGTGTAGTCACGTCACAATTCTCTCAATGTAAGGTGAAAGTTATTAGAACTGTATTCGGTACTATTTTTGCTAATTAATTTTTTACATTTTTAATAAAAATAAATAAGTTAAGAAGTTTAATTATGCATTCCTTGATATAATATCTATACTATTATAATAAAGCGTAAACACACACTTCTTTGTTGCCTAAGATGTCAGCATTCACAGCATATTTTTGAATAGTTCTTTTTTAAATAAAAACCCCTACACTAACGTCACGGTTTAGGCTATATATTTTCACGCCATTAAACTTAGGGGGTAAATATTTTGGATAAAAATCCTAATGTGGGAAAGGGACTATAAGTTACTGCCAACATCAAGAGAGCAATAGTCATTTGTGCATTTGAATTTTGACTTTTCATGCCGACGAAGCCGCACTGGAACAGCTAGTCATTGATAAAACTGGTTTAATGAGGTTACTAAGGTAGCTGATAATAAACAATAAAACACTTGCATAGTTAGATGTATTCATGTTAAGGTTACTAAGGGTTCTACAATGTCAACTTATTATTAAAACAAAAATTCAATATATTGGATGGATGGATAAATGTACAATTCATACATCCGGCTTGAAGGACCAAATATCTGTCTTACAATTTTTCTAGCTATCGCCCGCGATTCTGTCTGCGTGGAATTCAAAAATAAAGTAAACAGTATGTATTCTTCCAGGCTATCATCTGCCAAATTTATCGAAATCGGTTCAGCAGTTTAGGCGATAAACTCTTATAAACATCCATCCATCTGAACCTCTACATTTATAACATTAGTAATAAATAAATATAAGTGCCATTGATGTCAAATTAAGTTAAAGCTTGTAAGAATTCCTGATTTTTTTGTAATTAAATACTTAGGATAAGCCTAATATTAAAAGAATACAATTGTAATCAAATATTATACACCTTTTATAATAAACTTTTTTTATTTTTAAAACTGAAGTTTTATTTTATCCTTAGTTATTGTAATCGAAAGTAGCGTTCATATGTGAAAAGTGTGTAGAAAAAATAACCCACGATAACTCCCCACTTTCATAACACTTTACTTTATTACGACAAAAATGCCATCATTCTATTTCACGTCTTAAAAATTGAGAAAACGACTATGTTTGAATACAAGAGTCTTGTCATATGAATTCCACTGTCATAATTATCTGCTTAAATACGAATCGTATACATCATGTACCATCATGAGCCAATGTACAAACATAAAAATATAGTTGTATGTATGTACAGTTGCGAAAATCTGCAGTGTGCCACTTCCGAAAAATTGGCTTTGTACATTGCAACGAAACAAACTTCGCCTCTTCCTACAAAAAACTGCTTAGAACTGTGTATCTTTAACCGACTTTTTTTTCATACAGATACATTTATAAGCGTTGTATAGGCTTTTGTTCGATGTCTTAAAATGCTCAAACAATTGTAGCTTTTACGAACATCGACAGTGTCCCCGACTGTACTTTAAATTTGGCTGGCTTCTAACCTTGGCGAGAAACTACACTCACGTTGGTTATAACATTAATATTAAACCGCAAACATAATTACAGTCGAGACGGTGTTAGTTTTGAACTAGCCTTTGCCGAAGTAATCGAAAGCAATAATCTCCAAATGTAGCAATTGTCCTATTAATATGTATTCCCAAGTTGTTAGAAGTCGAGCGTCAGTGTATGGTCCAAGTTGTAAGCGGCAAATTTAAAAATAATGTGTAATTTTGTCATCGCAATCAATATGCAACTGTGTTCAAACCAGTGTAGATTTTACCACTAATGGATGTATTTTTAAAAATCTTTGGTAGGAAGTACTGAAGACCCAAGAAAGTACGGATGCTAAGAAGGGCGGTAGGGAGTAATGAGTAGGTACATCTCTTTCTGCGTTGCTCATTTAACGTGAACTCACTTAACTTGTGTGTCTTTTTCTCTTCTATGCAATATTTGGCGTTGTTATTGTCTTGTGACCAAAGAAAACTAAACAATTTAATTTATTGATAAGCTTGTTACTTATACCGAGCGTTAATGGCAAGGCACAATCGAGTCGTAACTTGCGACGAATGTTGCGCTCGCTACAGCTTGCGTACAGTCAGCAGAATAATACAATAGTATGTTCTGTTAACTTTTTAAATGTTACAACAAAATTATTTGTTAATAGACATTCGTTTTAGCTTAATTAATCAAATAGACAAAAATATGCTTTAAATCGACGAAAATTATTACATTATTAAGTACATTGCACGTAACTATCTAAAAATAGTGCAATAGTTTACTTCAACCAACAATCGAACAGCTTGTGTTATCCGTCAAGGCATAAATAATTCACGTACTTTCATCGATTTGTTAGCGAGTGTACCAATGTAACGATTTACGCGTGGTGCAAGTTGAGTACACTGCATTGTCGCGGAACAATAGCGCTATCTCAATTGCAACATTGCCAACATAGCTACACACCTGACAACGCTAGCTAAACGTAATATTAAATTATACATTAACCTATAATATCTACCTATATAGAATTACTAGCTTTCGCCCGAGACTTCATCCGCGTGGTATTAAAAAAACAAGTAGCCTATGTGTTCTTCCACACTATCCGCTACATCTATGCCCAATTTCATTAAGATCCGTTCAGCAGTTTAGGCTACAACAAACATCCATCCATCGATCCATCCATATAAACATTCACATTTATTATTATG
This sequence comes from Papilio polytes, assembly GCF_000836215.1. Classification (NCBI taxonomy): domain Eukaryota; kingdom Metazoa; phylum Arthropoda; class Insecta; order Lepidoptera; family Papilionidae; genus Papilio; species Papilio polytes. The sequence goes on from NW_013525281.1 coordinate 6,805,604, forward strand.
TAATTGCAATTTGCAATTGAAAAGTGAATTTTCCAGTGGTAAGCAACGATTTTTAAGTCTAGATACAATAAGGCAAAACTTAAATTCCAGGTTGATTAATACAGTCAAGTGGTCGTGTAGGTAGACTCTGCGGAGTTTATAATCTGTGTCGTGCATTGGCAGAGCGCGGCGGACATGCCGCCAATTTGTCTTGGTGTTGCTAACATGGCCGCTGTTCTGAGCCACACGCAAATGGATATTACTGGACGTTGAATTTACAAATTAGATGTTTGCAATTATATTATTTTAGAAGCGTAAAATATATCTTAAATTCAACAGAACTTTAGAGTTTCTTTATTTAGCAAAATTTTTTAATTGTATTCATCGATATTTTCGTGAAATGTAGTATTTTTTCTGTGGTTATGAATTCTGTGGACACCTTTTTTATCTGTATTTATAAGGCTTCAAAGAAATGTTATAAGAATATTTGAGAAAATTCCCCGTAAGATACTGTTGAGAAACCAATTTTCACGACAAGATAGCATCTTTTTTAGGGTTGTCTCGACATTTTAGTTAAATTCCATTACCACAACCTTTTCCTACGCTACATCATTCTCAATAGTTCATATACTTGTCCACAAATTGTGATTGAAATAGCTTTGGTTACTTTATCACACATGAAAAAGCAAAAAGGGGAAGATTTAGTCAAAAAAATCTAAACATACCAATCAAGTCCTATGTATTAATTTAAAACTTTTTTTTAATGAATAGGTACCAGATTAAATTAAAATCATAAAATACAAAAAGTTTGACAACCCTACACTTTATCGGACTCTTACTATTTACGATAAGAATATTCAAAATATACTTTGTCGAAAATGAAAAAAGACGTTAGCGGATATTCTATACGACAAACCTAAATAAATGAAAGTTGTACGGCCCTTTCTCCAAAAAAATCGCATGTTTTTTTAGTGTATCTTTGCAATTAGTTACATTAAAAAGTCATGTGTTGCCATAACAATTAGTCGGGTACTAGTATGTGCAGGTTGATGACATTAAAAAAAAACACTTTAAAAGGGGAGAAATCTGCGTAAGCGATGTTTTACTAATTAAGGATGTTTCTGGTACTACTTTCGTACGTTTTTTACTTACTGTGAAATATATGAACAAAACATGTGACTTATGTTTATTTTGGCTTTTAATGTTTTAGGCGCCAATTTCTCTACATTATTGCTTATTGTATTCGATTGATTTTTGTATTTTATACATCATATTTTAGGATATCGTCGAATTACAAAAAGTACAAAATAATTAAATAACTATTCATATTTCTTGCTAACTTTATTTACTTTAAAATTATGTTATGCCATAAAATTGTATTCATGCATTTTGTTTCAAGTAGCGCAGGGCTGTGCCGCGGATTGCCGACAGTCGACGTTCATAATTACTCAGCTGACATCCCTATCTTTTAATTAAAATTAAGCTCTGGACTTGTTCATTACATTTTTGTTTTGTCGTGGCTAGACACGCTACTGCTCCTAGCGAATATAAGCAAATAAAATGTTTCCTTTTTACGCGAAAAAAATTTAAAGCCAAGTTTTTGTGTAAATGTATTTTTGTAGCAATCACAATTAACATAGCGTGCAACTTCACGCTGGCAACACTATCGTCTTGATTGTAACGGTAGACGTTATCATGTTTAGTGCATCGGATTTTTTTTTAATTTAAAATATTATGTTATACAGGTCACGAAAGTACAATAATTTTAAACTAGTCGCTAGTAAAACATTAATTACTTTTAGAATGTCAAAGAATTATTAATTGCAAATAAAAGAAGATTGTAATAAATAACAATCTAAATTTGCTTATTTTCACTAATAAATTCATAAAAACATAGGCTCTACCGAATTCGTCTTCAACAAAGTTTAAATAGAAAATATATTATCATATAAAAATGTCGATTTTCAGATGTTATAAAAAGCCTTTTAAATATTTTTGCAATACTTTTCGAGGTGTTGTTAAGAAACCAATTTTCCCACGCGATCGTATGCTTCAGGGCTGTCAAAATTTGCAAGAGATTTTTTTTTTATAAATAAAATTTTTACTAAATAATATATAAGTAATAAATTAATAGGAGATGAAGAATGCGCGATGTACGTTTGTTTAAAATAATTTTAATTAAAATGTTAATAGGACAAAATATGTAAACAATAGCACTGTATTAAAATTCTCGTAGATATATCAGGAAATTAATTTTATAGTAAAGTACTTGAAGTAATAAAATAGAATTTAAAAATAAGCCAGCCAGTACCAGCCCTAGCCGGTATCGGCTTCTCTTATGTACGATAAGAATATTCTAAATATATTTGTGTGAAATCGAAAAGGCACCGCAGTTATTTGATATAGATACGCTTTGCTCAATTTTATTTGTATCAACTGAATTTATATTTATTAAGTTTAAGATATTTTAGAGCAAATGTGAGAAACAGATGTAACTTTACATAGAAACGAAATAAACTAGAGTTGTTTCCTGGTAAATCGTAGATTGCGATTTGATCTTATGAATTGCTATTTCATATATTAGAGTGGCTGGCTATATATCTGATAAAAATAAACAAATAAAATAAAATAAAAAATCATTTATTCAAGAAAAATAAAATTTACATAATAATTTTCAAAATCGGTCTACCAGGGGCAGAGATATGCACACTTAAAATATATTTATACCGACGAATTTAGTACTTTCTTCTTTTGGGAAGTTATTCAAAAACATATCAATTATCATATCAATGGAAAAGAAAATAAAAAGAAAGTTCTTGAGTAACACGGAGGTTCAGGTGATGCGGCCTCCAGCTTGTTACTGAAGATCGCGTTGGTTTTCAGCTCTTCCACAGCTACTTCCACAGAAATGTTTTATATTCAACATGGAATTGTAATCTTGTGGTCGTATGATTCGTTTACTCGGAAGTGGCTCGTCGTTGTCGAGGCACCCGCGGGCTGCGACGCCGCACAGCCTGCCTCTTAATATCACTTGCTGTTACCTGCCTTTGATACCGCCCTCAGGGTGTGGTACAAATGTTAAGAAACTGCGAGATTGTTAATAAAGATAAGCCTTTATTGTATATGTATTAAATGAGAATAGTAAAAGGATTAAGAAATATGAAAAGTAGAAGAATGTGGCTCAATATTGTAAAATATACACTTATTGTAAGTCAAATTACATACACTGAAAGCGGTTTTTGAAGAAGGTGGCCAACGAGAGATCTGGAGCACAAAGACGACTACTCTTCAGACGAAACGCGGTAAACTTATATTTCATGCGTGTTTTGTGTTTGGGCAGTACAGCAATAGTCAAGCGGGCTCTTCATGCACCACCGAGCTGCTGTAGACTCAACCTTGTTTTCCTGTTGTCGCTTGTGCATTGTGCCGTGTCTTGCCGCGACGTCAGCGGATATGAGGGCGCGGCGGATGTTGTCGGCGCAGGTACAGCCGCCGGCGGCCGACTGCCCGCTTTTGGTTACATCTAGCATACATTTCAATTTCATCTGCTTATATACATCGTATATATTTTTAACACGAAAGCAATGTACATACGAGTATGTTGTTATTCGTTTCAGCAAGTATTTCTGCTCGAGTCAGGACACGATTGATAAAAACCATAAGAAAATCAGTCAAGTAGATGTTAAAATTATCGTGTTTATACAGACGGGAGGGGATATTGTTTTCTAAAGATATCAGATGTGTCGTTTTCGATTTACCAATATTTATTACTTTTTCTCCATATAGTAGCGTCGGCGCGTATCAAAATTGAAGTAAACAATTTAACGGCGTTATTTATGTGGTGGCGTTACGGAGGGGTGCGGGGCTTGGGGGAGGGGGTTGTAAATTATAATGGAAGAGGTAAGCTTCCGGATCGCGGAACTTAACGAGAAATTATTGCTTACAGATTCAGGCCGCGAAATTTCATCCTCTTTAAATAAACATCGTCGTAACAACAGACGATTTGCAACTCACTGAGCACCGACTCCTGTTCACTTGGAGACTTGTATTTGGTTGTTTAATTTATTTTTAAGGTGTTTTATGTATCAACTACATTAAAAATATTTTTTAACTTTTTAACATTCATACATTTCGTGAACTATAACTGTAATATGTACTCATTTCCTTTCAAGGCAATGACACTATAATTGTTAGTTTTTACGTAATACCCAAGGCCTCGGTAGCGCAGTAGGCAGCGCGTAAGTCTCATAATCTTAAGGTCGTGAGTTCGATCCTCACCCGGGGCAATATTTTGATTTTTAAACATTATCAAGAGTAAAACCATTTCTTATTTTTATTCAAGGTTCATGTTATTAAGCGGAACACTTCAAAAAGTGTAGTGTTTTGAAAGTATCAGCAAGAGTTGTAGTTTTTTTTTATGAATTGCCTAATCTTTAGACTATTTGAGTCTACCTTCCTAGATTTTTTAACCTATTAGGAGGATGGGGAATTTTTAAAAGATATGCCAATCCCATAGCGCTGATCTGAGTGATTAGGAAACGAGCTGGCATAATCGAACAGCCGTGTCGGTAGTAGGCTCATCCAGTATTGATAACCTACCTACTCATAGATGAACTGCAGACTTTCTGGTGGCCAACTTTTGTGTAGACCTATAGAAGTCAGAGATTAATCATTTATTATTTTTTCAAGTTTGATGCGATCAAGCAGAACACTTTGAAAGCCGCAACGTAAGTAGTCCGCAAGTGTCCGTAACAGCGCGCCTTATAATTTCCCCCGGGAGCCCGTGGCAACGGAATCTCGCCGCGTGATCCACCAAAATTTCTCTGCAACGCCAGACTGTGGCGTGTTTTTAAAAGTTGTAAAATATACAGATCAGTTAGTAACATCAGTGCAACAAAGTATTTAGTAAAGACGTGAAATCTTTTAGTTTACACTTACAGCGTTTAAAATTCAGAATATTATATGTATGAATTATGGTATATTATTCCAAGCATGTAGTGTTCGTAGCACATGTTGTACGTAGCATGTAGCGTAGCGTTTTTAGCTACAACATTGATACAAAAAAGTCTACATTCTCTGACGTGATATTGAACAGCAGTATCTCATAATCATTTAAAGCGTATAATAATTAAAAATAATTAAGTAGCAGTTTTAAATACATAATTCTTATAATCCCGCTAATTATGTTTGCGACTGCAGCGCCCGCCTGCAGCGGAATGAAACGGAAAAACGATAAAAATAAACCACTCGAAAAATGACTGAACAAATTAAAAGTATAAACGCGGATTCGTTTTTTTAAGTATAAAATGGTACGAACTAACAGTACGACTAATTAAGAAATGAAGACACAGTAACTTAATAGTTTAAACTACAAGATAAGGTTTTAGCTTCGAGTACATGTCAGTTATGTTTGTTATTTCTTGTACACATCATTATATTCTGCGGTTTTTAATAGAAATACAATCAGCAAGGCATCGTCCCTCCCTTATTAACGAGACATCCGCCTCGCGCAAATCAACCAAATAAAAACCGGTTAAAAACATGGCGCTGGATTTCGCAAACGACGTCGAAACGTAATTTTTCGTTTTTCCTACGACTCTTTGATATCCACATTTCTTCTGTGTTTGAAAAACATAAAAGTATCTGCGCATCGCTGCGGCAGCGGTGCTCCGCCTGAGGGAATTTCACGTTACGTTGTTACAATTGAGGTTATGTTTTGTGGCTTTATAAAATACAATTAGTAACAAAATAATAAATATTAAAATATAACATAAATAAACATACATCGCGTCTTTAAGTCTTAAATTATTATTTATTTTGTCATTATTGACAAACTAACCTAAAGTAAATATGCATTCGATCTAACCTTCAAAATGGAATGGTTATCGTTTGGGACTTTATCAAGATAAGCAAAAGAGTAAAGAAGTAGTTCTAAACTGTTTTTCGGTATATCTTGCTCTCTTATTAAGTGGGATATTTATAATCTCTAAACATTGCTATCACCAAATAACTTCTTACCTTTCGATATAAAAGTTGTGTTTACTGCCTTCATTAATCGCCAGTTAAAGTTTTACGTGCTCTAATAAAATACAAATAAAATACGCACTCAGCGATAGGAAATCAACAAGGCCGATCGAATATAAGGAGCCGTTTTTACCTCTCAAACTTTTGTTTTGCTCTATAAGTATATATATATGAGAACAAAATTAATATACATTTGTAAATTAGTACTTAGGAAACATTAGAAAAAGAAATCTTTATTCGCACTTAAATGCATATCCTCTCCTGTCTTTTTTTCTGGAATAATACCAGTTACTTCTGAGATATTAGATGGCTCATTCCCTTGCTAACTTGGGTACGCGTTTAGTATACAAATAGACAAACATACGCACATTTTATTCTACATACGGATGATTAAATCGGATGTCGATACAAGACGTAAACAGCGTAAGTGTTGTCGTAAAATTTGTTTTGGTAGGTTTGCCGCGACGGATAGCTCGACTAGACTCCTCGGTAATACGAAAATACCTTTCCCGCCATTGTTATCATAATCGTAAAAACTCAAATGTTTCCTTGCCTTTTTATATCATTACGACACAATACATCAATACATAGGGAATAAACAGAGATAAAAATAGACCGACTTAGGTCTCGGGGAATTCTTCAAAAACCGATACAAATTCTTCACAAAAGTACCAAACTATAATTTTTTTTTCAGACTAACTGCTGCAAAGTCATAAAATACTTGTTAATAGTAGTGTAGAATCTACTGATGAATGTACACCCCTTAGAGAACTAATTGATCCAGGTTGCGACATTTAGACTCTCGTCCTTAGTATTCCTTCATGTTATACTCGTACCTTAAGTAGCTGCTTTTTAAGATAGGTGTTCAAGGAAGTCGAAATAAGTTTAGCTTGAAAGTTGAGACGGTGTTGTTTATTGCGGTCGTTTGCGCTGGCCTGACGAGCGCGGCGCCTCGGGGGAAATTAGTGCCCGCGATACCACGGATAGAGGAGCGCATAGCTTCCTATCGCCTCGCATTGGTAGGTCACTGGCCTATAGATAAACTGTAAAAATATGCATTTCATACAGCATCGTCTTTGCTACACTTATTACCTTATTGAGTAGGGTAATGTTCTACGCGCTTATTTTTTATGTATGTGGGTTGGTATATAAATTCCATTGTGACGGTCTAGAGTCTAAACGATGGAAACGAATTTGACGCAAGAAGTGTTATTCGATTCGTCTTTTTTCCCCGGAATGGGTATATTACTAGAAAGTTTATAC
>NW_013525281.1:6813256-6829798 GCF_000836215.1 Papilio polytes
TAGAGTCTAAACGATGGGAACGAATTTGACGCAAGAAGTGTTATTCGATTCGTCTTTTTCCCCGGAATGTCATAGGGTATATTACCAGAAAATTTATACAGTGGACATGAGAAAAGGATTTCTAAAATAATAGTGGAAAAACCGAGTTCAAATCTTACTCTACATTATTTTTTAAGTATGTATTCATCTATTAGAGTTATTCAAATGGATTTTATATTTTTTTTTCTAAATTAAGGTTCACTTTGTTTTATTTATTTCTATATCCTGTTTGGAATCTATGTTGCTTCGTTAGCGGGTCCACGAGATATCATTTAAACGGCGACATTACCGTCGACTTAGGAATCCAATCTGCGAGTCAACAAATATGGTATTAAATGCGAGGCATTAGTCTGATATACGAGCGGTCGTCCGGCGGCGGATTTATACCGTGCTAAATGAAACCCCGCGACTGCCCGCCGAGATCCCAGACCGGACCACTGCTGGGGTAACGGAGTCATACAAAATAATACATTGAAAGTTATCTACAAAAACAATATAAGATAAACAAACTAGTTATACTCGTTAAATGCAGTATTACTTAAGGCTTGTTTTAAATTAGCGTATCAACATTATACTCTAACTAGCTGTTCCTTATGCTTCTCTCGTGGAAAATAAAATACTTAATAGTCTATGCAACATTATTTTTTAAATTTCGAGTAGAAAAACTTTACAGTGTTCTGTTCGAAGTTTAAATCAGATCCATTCAGGTGTACCAACACAAAAAAAATGAAACCAAAAATTTAACGTTAATAATGACGTAATCACAAGTAGTATAAATGTTCAATGATTGTGTTTACAAAAGAGTGGTATATACAGGCTGCGCTGTGGAGGTTGCGGCGGCTGCTAGTCGTAAATTATAATGTGTAAGAGGTGAGCCTCCGAGTGGAGCTTAACATGAAATTATTACTGCTGCTTGCCGCGAAAGCCTTTTCTATTTGTACCGCCTGTGCTTTTCGATAAATATGTAAAAACTATTCCTGAGTTTACTAAGAATTACTAAGGATGTCTACAAATGGATAGTTTTTGTTAGAACGGACACACACTTTTGACCAAACTATCACAACTGCTGTGCGATTGTCGATTGTTGTGCAGAAAATACAATTGTTTAGTTGCTCAACTGAAAATCGAGTAGTGTGCGCACCTTCATAGAAGCTCAAAGAAATCACAGTGCGACTAAACAGTTATGCGATAGTTTAGTCTAAGGTGTGCGCGCGCTTTAAGAATTACTAAGGATGTACAACTGGACAATTCTTGTTACTAGGTTTGATACGTAGATCAATGTTTTTGTGGATACATGTTTGTTTGATTACAGTCTTCCATATTATAAGTACCTGACGGTTAATCATAAATATTTTCGTGATATTTTTCGTAACGTCTTCGTAAAAAATTGTATTAGATTTGTGCAGTCGGACATAAAGTACACCAACAAATATCATAGAAATGTTGATTATCGTTAGTCGTTATGCGTTATCGCGACTGTCACGAAACATAGACTCTCTCAAATTTTATTTAATAAAGGTGGCATGGCATTATTCTTTTCTATTTTATACACTATAAACTAAGTCTTGTTGTTTTTTTATTTCGCTTCAGCAATTCTAGTTGTAAAATAAATGTTAAAAATCCTTATATGTCTGACAACCTTGGCGAGAACAATTTCTCTGTGCGATTATAATTTATGTTCGTAGTAGGCTCGACTGAAGTCATGACGTAAACGCCGTCGTAAAACTGTTTACTGTCTGCTTGACGTTTGCGAGATCTCATCCTGGGACAATAAAATCTCATAGGAATCGAACACGGGACTGATAAAATTCTTTATCAAATGTACTTTTTGATTGCTTACATTGTGCTTGATGTGTTTTGTTTTATTTGATTAGTAGCTTTCGCCCGCGACTCCGTTCGCGTGAATAAAGAAGAGTATCCTATGTGTTCTTCCAGACCGCCCGCTATATCTATAACTAATTTCAACGAAATTAGTTCAGTCGTTTGATAACGATGTTTTTACACAGATTTTTATTTCGTGGTTATATATATTTGGGTTGTAAAATTTCGTTATAAATATTAACTTTTTAATAAGGAAAAAATAATCATTATTCTTTGTAATTAGGTTACTGGCTAGTTTTTTTAATGTATAAAAAGTATTTTACAAGAACACTGTATGCTTTTAATTGCTTGTAATGTTCATACAAAGTTCTATTCACGTCGTACTCGGAAAAGGGAAGAGTTTTTTACGATAACTTTTCCACTTTTAAACCGACCGTTAATTAGTTTTACTTCGGAATTTTAACTTTCTTTTTTTATTTTTCAGTTCACCGGAGCAAAAATTCAGTGAGAGTTCTTTTAATTTTAACTTTATTCCCATACTATAGAAAAGCGATGCTTATGAAATTTATGTCATAAGTGCAGAATTTATTCCCGAAATAACTTATCCTTAATAGCGATTGTAAATTTATGATTTACTACTATTAGTCACAATTATAGTTATTTTTAGTAATTAAGGAAAATCAGTTATTTTTTTCTGTTTTAAATACGCTTTAACAGTTTTGATGTCGAATAAATGTATAAAATCTTTTGCACAAAGTACAACCTTTGCGAAAAACTATAGCGCTTGTGAAAACGTTCAAAGTTCGACGAAATTTACAATTTTAGCACATTCGTTTTAATGGCTTCCACTTTGACAGTTATGGCGTTGTATAAATCTTTGTGATAAACCTTTAATGTACCACGAATATGGTGATCCGGTGAACATTATTCATCACACTTTTCGCTACTTTAATCCTTAGTTCGAAAATGCTCAAAGAATAACAGATTTGCCGCGAAAGAAAAACAAGACGCACTATAACTACTTATAGTTTGTCTAAATAAGATAGATTAGTTTGATAATTGCATATGAAGTATCGAATTATATTCGTATGAAGGAAATGCCGTACTTAATAGACAGGTATCGTAGTGACGAAACAAACACGCAGCGAACAATTGTGAACTATCGATATTCGGTCTAAATAAGATTTAACAAATTCAACTACAATTATCATTCAATTATTGACTAATTTAGGGGACAATTCTAGTAATAAATATAGCGTAGAGAATATAGCGATGACAATTATAGTAGCCAAATCCAAAACGATTATGTACAACTGTAGTGGTAATAAATATTTTTTAACTTCCTTTTTTTCTTTTGGATCTGTAGTCATTATTGATTTGAGAAACAGTGTTTTTATTTTAATCCAAAAGATATAACTATGAATCTATTGATTCTACCTTCTATGAGATTAAAAAGCGAAAATCGAAAAGATTCCCACCTGATTTTGCACAACCCATCCCTACTGAATTGTCATCGTAACCTATCTTATTTAGACAAACTATACTAAGCCAATGAAATTTTCAAATAATTGACTTTAAAAAAATACACAGAAATCTTTTTTTTAATTACTAGTTGTAAGCCTTCTACGGAGGTTTATAATATACAAGAATAATTAAAGATATTTCGCGAGCATTGTTAATAATGTCTACCAGACATAGTTTCCGTATGTTCCGTACGTAGGGTCATTCCACACGTGCTGTGACGTGACGTGTGTTTCTAAAGCGGTCACGTGTGGCCCAGCTCTTATAACTGCGATTTATTGTTCTGAGCGCACCGTTTATGAGACGTGTCGCTATTTTAAAGCTAAACTCGCTCTTTGCTAAAAGGTTATTTAACATTTCTCTGTGAAGTGAAACAAAAGGTATTTTGGTTCCGTATCTCTTTAATTTTCATTTAAAAATAAGGTTCTACGTTAATTATCAAATAGCTTAAAATACACTATATACTATACTCTATACATCCGCATATCAGATGTACATATGTACTAGTTTTTGCCCGCGACTCCGTTCGTATATTACAATAAAAAATGAAAGTAACCTATGTGTTCTTCCAGAATATTCTCTAAATTTTTGCCAAATAATCGAGATCCGTTCAGTACTTTAGGCTAAAAACTCTAACAAACATCCATTCATTCATTTAAATTTTCGCATTTATAATATAAGTAAGATTATGTTATGTATGGTAGGTATGGCAATAGATAACAATAGCCGCTATTACCACACCGACCTTACAAAAGGAACCCATTACAGCTGTGATTGGGAGGCAAAGAACCGATAATTTGGCGAACACTTTCCTTTCTAGATTGTATTCAGATAAGCTTTACATTTAAAGCTTGTATCACAGTAAATGATTTGATCTATACTTTGTCTCATTTCATATCGTAGTTATTCGCTAAAAATTATCGCTTAAATTCCTATTTTCCTTTGATAAGTGGTGTCATTTTTAATCCAGCTATGATTTTTAAACGTCAAGTTTAGACTTTATCGTGATAGTTAAAGGCCTATACATACGTGAAAATATTAATAGTTATGCTTATTGCAAAATCCTACTGTGACATCTTCATAGTAAGGTTCTTTTATTTATAAAGTACACAAACAGATAACTTATAGAACAATTACATAAGAAATAGGTTATAAGACACAAGAATGAACAAATCTAGTTATAGGTTACAACATTGTTAGGGAAAAAAAAGAAATTAGCTAAAACTAAGGTTTTTGTAGTCAATGTAATAACGTGTTTAAATTTATCGCTTTGCTTATTTTTGTACTTGCTTTAAATGTGGAAAAACCCTTATATTTCTTTGGGAGCTAACAATCAACTCAGTGGGTAGTAAATTTTACGTTCTTAGCGCCGCGACGCGACAAAGAAAGTAATTTTATTTTATTTCCACGCAAATTAATCAGATGTGATCCCTCGCATTGCTATAAGGTAAAACTATTACTATTATTGCGTATTGAACTCTATACCTGATATTAAAATAATGCTTTGAAATTAAAATATAGACTATAGTTAATAGTAATAAAACAATATGACCTTATTTGTCAAACGTGCTGTCGTTATTCTAGTCAGGAATCTAAGTGTCACATCGCTATAAACTGCTTATAGTTACTAAGTCAATACAGCAACCGTATCCATTGATTATTCGGCAATACCCGAGTATATTGAGTACACCGGAAATGACGTCGACAGCAGTACTATGTAAGGTGATATATATATGAATACAGGTACCATCTGTATTCATACATAAACCTAGTAGTTTGTTAAAACTGGATATACATATTGGAGGACGGGTAGACAATAATTACATAATTCTGAAAATAGTGAATAACTTAAATCAGTTAGTAGGTAAGTTTAAGGCGCCCCCTATCGGCACTAGAATTTCCGAAGCGCAAATTGTCTATAGTCATAAAATGTCACGACAATCAAAGGCCGGACTAATATCATGTACTCGTATATAAAATAAATCATACTATCATATTCATACTGATATTATAAATGCGAAAGTTTAGAAGGATGGATGGATGGATGGATGTTTGTTAGAGTTTGTAGCCTAAACGGCTAAACGGATTTTGATGAAATTTGGCATAGGCTACTCGTATTTACTTTTTTTATTTTGCGCGGACGGAGTCGCGGGCGAAAGCTAGTCAAACATAAAAACAGGTAAAACAACTTCGATTCCGAATGACTTCGCGCACAATTCGGCGTAAATATTTTCATACAAGGAGATTGATTAAAGAAGTTTTTTTTACGGCGAACGACATAAAGTCGATTTATTGTGAAACTTTCCTTTTACTTTTTCGTTCTTAATATAAAGTTGTATTTGGCAGGAAATTAACCGTCTTCAGTTCATCAACTGATTTTTTACTGAGCGGAAAATGATGTACATTCGAGTACGAAAGTGATAAACCATTTATGAAATGTAACAAGAACTTTCTTATTGTAATAGACTGAGTTAAAAATATTTACAGAATCGAAATTTTAGTCACGTTTAGTACAATATTTTGTTTATTCGATTTTATAATATTCATGTCTAATAACTTCTAATGTCTACACTTTACTCTAGCTCTGTAAACTTGTTTAAACGGAACGCGTACGAGACAATAATGATTGTATTTAAATTGTCAAACAAGCCATCTAAGAAGTCGCAGTTGAAAAAAAATTTTTTTTTACTTTTGTTTCGAACTGTACTCTGGCAATTTGTATTTCGCAGAGAACAATGAAGGTAACCGCGGCCGCTCGCTACATTAGCTTTAACATCGGCTCGCCGCTGGCTCATAATACCTTTTATAACTTTACTCTTGTCCGACCCTCTTTTGTTGTTTTACGATCGACGCCGAATGCCTGTTATCAAACAAATGAAGGCTCATAATTGTTTCGAGACATTGAAGAGACTGTACCAACTTAAGGGATTTTGTTACGGTCATATGTTAAATTATGTCTTTTACTAAGCATATCTTGAATGTTTTGAGGACATAAATATTATTCAGGTCACTCAGTTAAGCTAAAAAAACCCATAAAAATATGGTTAATCAAATTGTTTCCTTGTATTTTTCCCTTTTCCTTTGATATTAATGTTTAAAAAATATAGAAACAGCATGACAAAATAGCAAAACATTGGCCGTGTCGATTGAATAGCTTTAAAATGTTAACTCTATCGCTAACGACGATAAATAGAGTATCGATAAATCTCGATAACGACGGAAAGTGCAGACAAAGTGCGCCGCCTTTTGATGTCGCCGCGCCGCCCACAGCCCGCAGCGGCCCGCCACCGGTCGGCGCCTTTGTCTCTATACATTCACTGAAACCAAACTGAACGATTTGATTTTTGTTTTTACAGCGTTTGAAAGTATTTTCAGGTAGTTAAATTTAAACATTTCAGTGTTAGAATTTTTTTTATGTATATTAATGATTTTAGTGTTAGTGAATTGAAAAGGTAAGCATGTCTTATTTATTGTAGACTAGCTTTCGCCTGCGACTCTGTTCGTGTGGAATTGAAAAAAAAAACAAAATTCATCAAAATCCGTTCAACCGTTTAGGCTACAAATTCTAACAGACATCCATCTATCCATCTAAACTTTCACATTTATAATATTAGTAAGAAGTAAGATAAAGCTACAAAAGTATTCAAGTAAATGTATTTTTTACATATAATGTAACAAATTAATGTAAATGATATTTTACACATAAGCAGTAATAGTTTGAAGAAATCTATGGTCTAGAATATTTTCTCTCAGATTGCTTAATCGAGAGTGAAGTCGTTAGGACGAATACAGTTTAAACTCCTACAGGTGACACACGCTAAATTTATTTTTAAGTATTTAGTTTTGTAGATATAACATTAGATAATGTAACACTATGCACAATAAACATATACTTAAATAAAGTTCGGTAAGTTAACTTTGTTTTGCATCTTTGATTACTTAATCTTTTTTTGTAAAAACATCTTTAAAGTGCTAAGTATCATGCACGAAACCGGGGTTTGATTTCCTGCCGGAGAGAAATTGTTAACGCATAAATTACAAATTATTGAATAAATGTAATTATTTATCTATATCGTTGGCTGATATTTCTTAACTTAAACAAATTCTTAACACTGTTAATAATAACATACTAGTTTTCATCCGGGACTTCGTCTGCGTGGAAAGAAAAAAAACAAAAGTGCGTATATGTTCTTCCAGACTATTCTCTGCATTTATGCCAAATTTCATCAAGATTCATTAATCCGTTTAGGCTACAAACTCTAACAAACATCCATCCATGTAGACTTTCGCATTTGTATTATTAGGAAAGGTAATAGTATAATATTTCTATTCTATGGGTCTTTGCGTTCATTAGGGATGACCAGTGAGGGCGTGTTGTGACGTCATTTGTTTCTAAGAGCACATTTGCAGTCGACTCTACTCCACAACAAAAACCGTTGATACGAGCCTTTCTAATTTCGCGGCCATTTAACGCTAACATGCTGTAAGACTCCTGATCTTTTGGCTTTATCTATACTAGTGCTTCGACCTGGGTTGTCATGTTATCCTTTGTATAGCTTAAAAATATATATTACCTTTTCTACAACTGTTGTAGAAAATCATAGTAAGCGTCTATAATTAAGAAATAAATATTTTTTTACGATTAATACTTAATTCAGTTATTTTAGAATTTGAACAATTCTTTTTCGGAGTACTAAATATTGAATTTTGTATACAAAAGTTATAAATTAAAAGTAGAACAAAACATATACACTCAGATTTATTGGTTCACGCGTTATTTTTGTATGTTTTATTAAATTGCTAAGGTTTGCTTTAATTTTAATGAAACCTATATGTAAACAATTACATATAAATGAGTCAAATTCATACGGACAAACGTAGCGACAATTTCGATAGTATGTAGTAGTGAGGCAGTATTCAGTTTTATTGCAGTCGTAAAATATTTTATGGAGACGAGCGGCGCGCGTTCAGAATGCGCTTAACTTTTATGCCGAATATATGTGGTGCAATTTTAGACTTTATGTGTTTCAAAATAGAGCGGGAAATGTAATTGCAGTGTTCTCAGATAGTTTTAAGCGCTGTTGTGCGTAGGCCTTTAAGTCTATCGGCAATAATAGTGGGGGGTCGTAAGGATACTGTAAGGGCGGTGTCCCCAGTAAAAGTAACTCTAAGTATGTTTTTAGCAAAATTGTTGATGGGATAACATACATTTTTATAACCATTGCGATAGTCTGACATTGATTGACAGGAAAATTCTTTGAAGGAAAATATTAAAGAGGAAAACATGAAAGATGTTTCCTTTTACATTTTTCTCAATTTTAAATACACACTTGGATAAAATAAACATAGTTAGAGAAATATTCCAATTTTACTTGAAGTCCTTAGTAATATTTGGCCAGAACTTGAGCAAGAAATAGTCTAACGCTGAGAGTCTAAGTTAAAAATTCAAACATGACAACTAATACTGCAATTAAGTGTACTAGTACTACTCATTGTTAGATTTTTTGATTTGTTGGATAAATAACAATTATGCAATGATTGAGACGTTTTAAAATCACGAAATTACTTATTATGCTTTTGACATTTTACCTTCTGTAGTTACATATATCTTTTAACTTGAATAAATATTAAACCACGCGAGTAAATTCATCATTCAAAGTACTGTACATGTTCCATTTTATCGTACAATCGTAACGTCGCCAAAGCTTTTAAAGTCGTTGGGCATTTTAATCGATATTTCATAAAGTGTAATGGTAGCGTAGCAGCACGAGGAGCGTTCCGTTTCACGCGCGGTGGCATGCGCTGCACGTCGCAGTCGACACTGTCCTATGAAATTCCACGTCCCTAGGGCTGCCAACTTGCATAAGCAAGTAAATGATTGATCAGTTTCGTAGAGTAACCGGCAAACAATTTCTAATAGCAGTCTACAGTATTTTAAGTTGTCGATGTCCACAGCTTGCTTTAACATTTTGTACAAATATATGTCAATTTCTTGGAAAACTAAACTATAATTAATTTAAAACCGGTTAGATTAATTTGGAATATATGTTTATTAATCCATGTTATTGTCAACGGTAGTTATTGATTTTACTTTACTTATTATTAAAACAGTTGTCAACCCTAGTCTCGGCCCCTGTTGCGTAAGTGATTTATTGGCGACCATATCGTGATGATTTACACGTTCCGTTCTAACGTTTTTTTACGTTTTTACCAGCCACCGCATACGAACAGAATGGGGTGTGAAAAGCCTTTTATAAACTATCAGAATGTTTCCATAAGAGTTTTTTTACAACCTCATAATTTGAACCTAGTTTGAATTTAGTTCGTTAAAAAAGAGTCGATGTAACGTAAAACAAAAAAGCTTGCTTCACTTTAGAGTACAGTAAAGAAGCGAAGTAGCTCTGTTTTTAAATAATATAAAAGGAAACCTAAGCGTATGTACATAGATGTCGACGTAACGACCTCTTTACAACATCGTATGTACTTATAATAGTTTCACACGAGGGCTGAACATGTAGAAGAGTAAAGGGTGCAGTACTCCAAGTGTTTCCAGAAATCCCGCGCAGAACAGTTATGTGGCACTGTCTGTTTTACCTGTCTATTCTGTCGTCGTGTGATACTAGCATTAATAAAAAGAGTGTTTGTGTGATCGCGTGTGAAAAGGCGGCGACACACCGCGTGCCGCGCGCTCGTAAATAATACAGCGTGTTACAATAAAATTGAATGTGTAAATTGCGCCGCCGACTGTACTCGGGCCGCTCTAACTAATTGCCCAGTGTTCCGTTGGTGTAACTGCAAATGTTTGCGAAAACTTCCACCGAATGTAATGCTCGACAATGTTTTAGTTACGTCCTATTTTCAACGGTTTAAAAAGCTTGTGAATTTTTTAAAAACCTGCGAAAAAAGTTACTTTACATTTACGAATCACAAAATGATACGCAAATACTTTAACTGTAACTATGGAAAACTTTATTACTGTTTTAGTTTCTAATTACAAACATTTAAGATAGAAGGTTAAAAAGAAGCAATGGTTTATGGTAATAATCTAAATCAGTTAAAGGTAGAATTACTTAATTAAGTTATAAATAGTTTTATATTTATGTGACTAGAGAAATCACATAAATATAGCACATGTAAGGCTTTAACGGTATGTGGCGGTATTCACCGGGGATGTCCGTCGAATTCATCACGCGCTAGCGGCCGTAAGTTATATCGAATATCTTTCGGAAGGAAGCCCCGTCGCCGACATTTTGGACCCTTTGTGCGCGTTCCCATTGTATCGGCCGGCACGAGGCGACGTCCCCGTAAATGGGAACCTTTAGACTGGGATAGGATTTCTGAGAACTAAAATTACTCAATAAACTTCTTTGGAGGTGTTAATAGCTTTGATATATTATTTTCCAGGTTATTTATTTATAAAAGTGAAGACTTAAAGTCCCTTAGTATTTCTTTCTATACCCAGAGATGTTTAATAGTTTAAGCAGTGCTTTCATATAAGATTCTCAAACATCAAAGTGACTGAAGGGAGTCCTTTACTGGTGTTGAATGATGCAAACTACCACATCATCATCAGAGGCACTACAGCCACGGGTGTTCCTGGGCTTGGTCCAGTAAATTCCTCTATATCGGACTATCTTGGGCTTTTTGTTAAATGTCGACCTTACCAGTCCTTAATGCCGACATTTTTAAAATCTCGTTCGACATCATCTTGTTTTGGCCTCCCGCGGGATCTGCGTCCCTCTAGTTGACTCTCTAATAGTCGCTTGGGCACTCTGCAGTCACTTATCCTCGCTACATGTCCTGCCTATCTTAGCCGATCATATTTGATGGGCGTAATGACATCTGGCTCATTAAAAATTTGGTAAAGTTAGTGATTGTATCGGGTTCGCGATTGATTATTTCGCAAACTATCATTCTTGAGCATATGTTTAATAAATGTACTTTTTAAAGACGTAAGATTAATTCTATGTGATATGGAAATGATAATGGAATGTATATAAAGTTTGCTACTTTCCAACTCTAGGCGTATATCAAACAATATTGTGCATTGTAAAGTTTCTGAAGTGATCTTGTGCGTTAATACGGAGCTGTAAAGTGCAGTTAAAGTCTATTGTAAGCATATTTCCAAGTCTGAGCACATCGGCAGTTTTAAAACTTGCCAAAACAAATATTTGGCCGCGGGAGCTCGCTGTCGAAGTTATGTTAACCTGCTCTCAAACTTCGGACGTTGTTATGAAATAGAGTGTAGAAGTTTTTAAATGTGCCGTAAAATGAACTGATTTTTAAATATGTAAGAGTTGTTTGATATTCGAAGACTGTGCTAATTACCAAGCTATTATGAATTATTATTTAAATATAAATAGATTTAGATATGGAATTCTTTAAAGTAGAAAAAAATGAATAAAAGGGCATAAATATGTCATTCAATTTTCTATTAAACCTTAGATAACCTTGAAGAGTTTTTAAGTTGTTCTATTATTATACTTAAGCCCGCTCCAAAGTCTCACTTTCTGTGTCCGTCTATGGCAGGCATTAAGTTTTAATATATCCAGTAATCTTTAGTAATGGCTGTGTTCAGGTTGCACACAGCGCAATGTAAACGCTCGTTAAATTATCACGCGCCATCTGTCGCCGATCAAATGCACTGATTCAAAGCTGCCCGAGCATTAACATGTCCATTAAAGATGCTGGAATAGATTCTAGACGAACTTCTTTTGGTTTCATATATTTATTTTAAAGATTTCCCTTCAATTTTTTAAATTATCCAATGAGCTTGTTCTAAACAAGTACCATATGCTTAAAACCAATAGAAATAAATATTAACTAGTTACTTAAGTACTTATTTACATGTTTGAACAGACTGTCCAACTTTTTGATATAAATTTAGATTTTCTTTCTCGCAACTTTAGCTCCAGTTGATAAAATTACGACGCAATTTCTGTAAGGCCCAAATTCGTCTGAACATAATCATTTGCTTGCAGTTTCGTGCACCGCGCTCTCCCTAAAGGGACGTATGTGGGTCACCTAAATAGAGCCCTACTTTTAAGGTAAATGCACCTATTTCGGACAGGGAAAGTATTATTTTTTTAAATTTATTTTAAAAGTTAAATTGTATATTTTACATTTTCTTTGTGTGAAATATCTTTGCAATGCTATTCTCAGTTAAAAGAATGAGTAGTAATTATTTGTGTGTGACTTTTCTATTTGTAAGAACGAGGCAAAATATTCATCAATACCTGTTAGTAACTTTTAGTATTTTTTTACTCTTCAGGGTTAGATATCTCTCTCATTTCACTCTATTTTGTGCATTTTATATTATTTTAAAAGACTTAAACTACTTTATTTCTTCTTTGGTGATTTCTGGTGTGATTACCTTAAACCCATACACAGATATACTTGTAAACCACTGCAGGGGTTTAGAAAACTGCGCAATTGCAAACGCCACGTGGGTCCCCAGTTCGTTGACCCCCTTTTTGCAAAACGACATTGATAAACAATATTCGACCTTATGTTGAAAGCATCACAGTCTAAGATGACAGTTTTTAATATGTGACGACATCCCTCAGATATAATATCAAAATTTGCGTATCAAAAACATATTTTCGACCTTATTCTCAAGACATAAGGATGTAAACAACAGCATTTAAAATGCGAAAAGTCATCAGGTTCGCAATTTGATGCTTGTCATTTTAATTTATAACTTTTCCATTTCCATTAAGGTTTGATTTAGAAGCAAAGGGGGAACGAAGGTTTTCAATTACGACGCAATTGATATGATGCGGGGATGGCAATGTAAGTATTATATAATAATAAGTGACAAGCTAATGTTTACTAGTTGCCGCCTGTGTGAACACAGCCTTATTTATAAGGGGGTTGTTATGGTGTAGATGTATTTGAATATTATGAAGCGTATTATTTCTTGACAGTTAATTATTGTTTACAAATAGTAAGTCATTAATAATTCAACATTTGAAACTGATATAACTTTAAGTTGAGAAATTACTAGGTATTACCTAAATTGCAACAAAAACAATCTAAGTAAACTTACTAATATTAGAAGTGCGATAGTTTTGATGGATGGATGTTTGTTGAAGTTTGTAGCCCAAACTGCTGAACGGATCTCGATGAAATTTGGCATTTTTGTTTTTTTAATTCTACGGGGATGGAGTCGCAGGCGAAAGTAATGTCAAAATATTTACTACATTTTAAAAGTTATAAGTAACAGTCATTTCATTTAATAACAGATTTTAATAAAAGAAAATATTAATGGAAACTATTGTAAGAGTTTGTTGTTTGGCGTAATGTACCGTGACACAATGCCAAATGTTTGTGCAAACATATCCCAGATAACAAAGCAGTATCACCAACACGTGGCCAAATACTTACAGCCTCCACTCGCCACCGTTACAATATTTACACAGAGATGAAAGCCTGGGTACAGGGCCGCATTATATTCGGCGCCCGGGTGTGAAAATCTGGCGCTTCAACGTGACTAGCTGGCGTCCGGGCGCTTCTAAAGGCGCCAGGGCGTTCGAATCTTGTCCTCCACTGAATACGGCCCTGTCTTAGTTGCTATAGATTGAAACCTCTCCAAAAAGGTTGCGTAACAGTTGACATGTTTATTTACAAACAAGTATTACATAAGTGCGAATTTTTTATTTACTTCGTCACCTGTGTAAATGTTTGCATTTGTATGGCAATTTCCGCAAAAAATACGGTTTGATTTGTTAGAAGTGGTTATCAAATAAGGTAAAGTTAATGTAATCTTAGAGCGCGCACCTTTGACTAAATTATCGCACAATTGTTTAGTTGCACTTGCTTCCTATGACCTTATATGGAGCGCACACTACTCGATTTTAGTTGTGCAACTAAACAGTTGTTTTAGCTGCGAAATAATCGACAATCGCAAAACACAGATGTACGATTTAGTAAAAGGTTTACGCTCTCTCTTATTAGGCTACTTGTTATATATGAATTACAAAAAGCTACGTATCCCTCGGGAACCGGACATTTCTCGGGGATGAACCTTATCTCATGTGTATTCCAGACTTTGTTTTACATCTGTGCCAAATTTCAATAAGATACGTGAACCGTTGCAGAATGATCGAGTAAACATTAAAAAACTAAATCAATGAATCCCACGGGAACCGTAACTATTCCCGGGATAAAAAGTAGCCTATGTGTTCTTCCCGACTATGCTCTAAACCTGTGCCAAATTTCATGGATATCCGTTCAGCCGTTTAGGCTACAAACGCTAACAAACATCCATCCATCCATCCATCTAAACTTTCGCATTTATAATATTAGTAAGATAGATATTTTTAGAGTAACGTTAGATTCGTGAAAATTGCAGTTAGGATTAATTTTGTCAAAGTTAGTTTATAAAAATAATATAGGGAATAACCCTTGATGACGTCATTGTTTTTCTGACGTAAACAAGTTGTCGTGACAGTGGCTCATTTAGTGTTTATTTCAGAACAAGCTGTGCTAAGCGAATTAAAGTGACCACAGGTGGTCTAAAGCGCCATTAAATTGAACTTAAGCTAGGGTCAATGGATTTTGTACTGCAGTCATTAAAGATGACCCCTAGAAGCTATTGACGAGTTTTGTGTTTAGTTAAACCTAGTTTGTACTACGTATAACACGTTATTTACAAGGTGAATAGATCATGACTTACTACGTTTGAGTGTGCCAATTTAAATCTTGCGTAGAATCACATAAAGTTCAAGATTGAATCATAAAAAAATGTAACGTTATAAAAATATATACTTCATAACACGCGAATTAACTTAAAGTTCTAACGTCAAAACTTAATGAATGCACCCGTCAGTACTTACAAAACTTACATACACCAATATTTGGTTGCAGAAGCGCATGTTAACAAAGGTGGCATATTATATTAACCCGGACTAAACTTTGAAATTTATTACAAAAGATGCCAAGAACCTTTCACTCCCATAACGAACGTTTTACACGATTCAAATTGTATACGTTATGCATTGACTGTTTAACACTCTGTTCGAAACACTATCGTCGAACTGAAACGTCGATGTACTTAAAATAAAAAGTGAAACTGTTATTGTCGATAAAGCATTTATGTAAGTGGTACGAAATATATTAGGCGATGTAAAGTTTGGACAGCGCCGTTCCTAGACACGAAAGTGTATGTAAACGCGACGACACGATGCATCGCTTTTAAACAACTCGTTAATATAAGAGAATGTCTTTATTTTTTAAACTACACTACGTCCCTTCTTAGAATATTGAAATCCACTAACTTCTATGTATCCATTATAAAACCATCATAGAAGTTACGAAAACGAGAAAAACGGAAGTACTAGCTAGTTGCATAGAACTAATGTTGTTTATTTTAAAATCTAACGTGCTTTATGATTCTTATTTCAATTTATTATTGGTTAAAGAAGCTGTGGTATTTAGATTTTTTTTTGAATTGCGCGGGAACTCCGAGATGGTCAACGACGCCCATGGACATCCGTAACACAAGAGGAACTACAGATGCGTGGCCGGCCTTTATGGAAAATGGCTTGCTTCTTGTAGGAGCCTAATTAATCAGATTTAATATTGTCCTCTACGTATGATCAGTGTACCGTGTTTATTATATCGATTTCAAATAACTAAAATCACATTACAACGTTCAGCGAACCGTGTTGTTAACCACGCATGAATGCTTCCAGTAATTTTATCATCGAGTTATCCCAATTATCAACTTATTGTTATTGATTTAAGTTTATTATTGTTAATTAAATGTTAATTAGTGATATTTGTTGATTATAATGAATTAGTCAAAATAACGAAAGCGAGAAAAAACAATACATTGATTTTGATGAACATTTAAGTACATGTTTCATTTTTCTGCATTAATCAAAAATTGCAACATATTATAAAATCTATATTATTATAATAAAGCGTACACACTTCTTTGTTGCCTAATATGTCAGTAATTACAGAATGCTTTTGAATAATTATTTCTTTAATAAAAAACCCTACACTTACGTCACGCTTTAGGCCATATATTTCCACGCCATTAAACTTAAGGGGTAAATATTTTGGATAAAAAATACACGAAAAACAAAACAAAATGCACTAAAAACAAAACAAAATACACCAAAAACAAAATATTCTCAAAAAAACAGTACACTA
>NW_013525281.1:6831448-6836891 GCF_000836215.1 Papilio polytes
AAAAAAAAAAAAAAAAAAAAAAAAAAAAAAAAAAAAAAAAATATACCGTCGAATTGAATACCTCCTTCTTTTGGGAAGTCGGTCAAAAAACCCTAATGTGGGAAAGACACCATAAATTGTTGCCAACATCAAGGAAGCAAGGTTGTCATGGTTTGACATCATGTCATGTCATTTTGACATTTGCAATTTATAATTTGACAAATGTGAACAATAAAATTAAATTTTTATAATTATATGCGGATGAAGTCGCATGGGAACAGTTAGTAATAATATATAAAAAATGTTAACTAAATTATTAAATCTTAAAATGAATTGTAAAATAGAGTTATTAATCTTAAAAGCTTATTTTCGCTAAACAAGAATATTAAATTATCATACTTTAACAAATACGAATTTTCTTTTTTTAACATTTAATTAACAATTGATGCGACGTCCCCGCGGACTCAAGTCTAGACGATAAAAAAAGATACAAACGTATTAAATAAAATTTGTCCTCCCTGAAGACAAAACAAATTGAAATTTCTATTAAATAAAATTATCATTCTTTAATATTGTTATTGAAAATATTAATAAACCGAACTTAGGGACTTTCACATTCTGAGTAAAAGATTCAGCATGGAAAGTACTAGGGTCGCATAAAATGCAGGTGTGGGGAAAAGGAATTTATACTAATTTCTTTACTGCTATTGAAGATTGTTTAATCTTGCAAGTACTAACACAGACAATGCAAAAGTAGATCCTACTAATATTATAAATGCGAAAGTTTAGATGGATGGATGTTTGTTAGAGTTTGCAGCCTAGACTGCTGAACGGATTTCGATGAAATTTGGTATAGATGTACTAGTCAGGAAGAATATATAGGCTACTCACATTTTTTTAAATTCCATGCGGTTGGAGCGAAAGCTAGTGATAACATAATAAAAATGGTTATTTTTATACTACGTGGTAATCTATTCAGTATATGTTTTATGTGTCAAATGGAAAATGTATTCAGTAGTAATAAAAACCGTTATTCAATGCATCCATAAGGAAATAGTACGGAAGTTTTCTCGTTCATAAATCTTCCTCGTTCGAGTGTCGGAGCGAAGTGGAGCTGAAATGTAAAAGACATTAGGCCGCGGGGTACAGTCGCCGCCGGCCGCTGCGCCGGACACTCGCGAACGTCTATTTACTTCTCTCAACGATTGTACAACTAGTTTGCAGTTCTAACATTTGCAAGTGCTATTAACTATTTTTATTTTTCCCGTGGGCTTTCACTGTCGGAACTTGGATGAACATTTAACGTTTTAAGCTATTTCCCAACGAAACTATGTTATAAATGGATTTTATCTACGTTTTCATGCATTGACAAAAGGCTTGAATATGTAATACCTAATAAAAAATACTCATAGAAAGAATGTTTGCGACTTTAACATAGTATAATTACGATAAATTATTAAATATACGATTTTAAACAAAAAATATTCAACAAAATACACCACGAATTCTCAATTAAAATGCGAAAAATTCGAAATGTTGCGATGAAATTAATTTAATTTAACATGTTGCGGTTAACACAGAGTTAATAAATTACAGACATTTTCATAATAAGTACTGCATGCTTTAATTTCTATTTAATGAACAAGAAAGGAACATAAGTACTGTGTTGTTTTTGTTATACATAAGCGAGTATTTATGTATGTGACGTCCATTGTGACAGTCCAGTCAGTCAATTTTTAAGCCCGCTACACACGCTCAGTTTAAATTGACAGTTGTATTAGAACAATCGGATCGTTCAGATTAAACTGGGCGTGTGTAGCGTACTTTATATTACTGAATGGTTAATTGGTTTTAAATTAATTCTTTAATTACTAGACACAAAATAAGCAAAATGGAACCTTAATCGAAAACTAAAAAAGCTCGTATACTCCTCTGACCTGAATCTTTAATTCTGAAAGCGGTAACGTAGAGAAAAATATGTCTCAGTGGATATGGGATACCCCCTCCTCCCTCCCCCCACACCACCCGCTGTTTGACTAACGCCCGTCATATCCATACGAACGTAAAGGCCATTCACGTAGGCATGTGTTATCGTGAATCACTTAGTAGGGCGAGGAAAAACAACACGATTATGGCATAAACAGTGCGTATTTTTTAACTTTTATACTTGACTTTCTGACATATAATTGACAGAAGATTTTGTTAAACACTTTTCAAACAACAAATTCCAACTAAATGTCATAGACATTTTTTTACATTTAATATTAGTGGGCGCATACCGCGATTGTCGATTGTTTCGCAGCAAATTTAACTGTTTATTTGCACAATTAAAATCAAGTAGTGTTCGTACCTCCATATACGCTCATGGAAATCAAAATGCGACTAAACAATTGTGCTGAAGTTTAGTCAATAAATCACATATAGTCTGTTTGCTTTTATAAAGAACTAGTTTATCTAGTTCTAAGCTAAAATGGGATATAAATAATGTCAAAGGGTTGTACATCTCGTTTCGTTTATATACTTTTCAGTGATACGTTTTAGATTTGTAGCGGGTTTTCAATTAGTCGTTGACAAATAGAGGAAGCGAGTTCTGGTACACATTGGATGCAATAAGCACTGCAAGTAAAGCCAACTGTCTACTGCCGAGAATTAGGAAGATTGATGTAGTACTTTTGTAAATACGCTTTCATTGATGGACTTTTATCAATTCTTGATTGCGGTTTTTTTTTTATTAGCAAGTGACAAACAAGTTCTCGGACGGAGCGTCGGTGGCTCAGTTGTTTGAAAACTTGATTTGTAATTTACAGATCTTGGGTTTTCGAATTTTCATATATACATAATTTACCCGACCAACACCGTTTTTACGGTGAAGGAAAACATCGTTTTGCCTGCACATATCGGCGAAGAAATTCAAAGATATGTGTGAAGTCGACCAACCCGCACTGGGCCAGCGTGGTTGACAGGCCTAGTCACCCCGTATTAGGGTAGGCTCCGAGCCCCTCGGTGGGGACGTATAGTGAGCTGGTGATAATGATGATGAAACAAGTTCTCGGGCACTGGTATTCGCTAAAACAGTTTCCATTTAACCCCATTGCTTGTATGTGTGGTATTGTGTTGAGTCGAATCATTCGTGCAAAGATGTTAAGCGAGCTCTACCACTGTTAATTTGATATCTAAATGTTTTTTTCCAACAGTTACCTCCACCTGTGTAAAATAGCAAAACACGTAGCTTCAGTACTACGATTTATTTGCTCGACAAATTGTTGTCGACCGCAAAATGAGCAGTAAAATATTTTCATTGCAATCAGCGTACTCTTAATTGAGATTCTGCGGCGTCGCGCGCGAGCAAACACGTTAACTGTTTTATATTTAAATCTACCCGCCGCGTGCTCCGTGACGTCGATTCCACTCGCATTCACAATGAACTAGTTGACAACGTAACGATGATTAGCGATATTCCTTGCAGTAATATCTAAAATGTTATTGAACATTGAATGAAATCTTTCGAAAGTTTGTTTTTAATTACTCTTAGTGTTACCTAGTGGTGTAGGCCTAATTATCTAAACACTAATTATTCATATTGTAATTCGATACATTAAATAAATTCAAGAAATTAAAGTTTATAACTCTACGTAGATATTAAATGGGATTATTTTTAACTAGCTTTTATCCGCGATAGTACCGCCTATGTGTTTTTTCAGAATATCCTCTACGACTAATTTCAACATCAGTTCAGCAGTTTAGGCCACAAATTGCATTTATAATACTCGTATTAGTAAGGTGTAACAAGTAAGGTATAAGGTAATGTCACGATCATCCCAGTTGTCGCCTCAAACTATTTCCCGAAGTACTCCCGGGTGCATTGGATTCACATCTGTGGATACGCGCGTCTAGACGATAAAAAAGAGAGCACCGGATTGGAGCATTAATCTTCTTTAACGACAACACTAATGGAACATTCGTTTATAAGCGATCGATTTTTTTACTATAGCAAAAGATATAACAGAGAAGTCGGACAATCGGATGAAAATATCAACGTATGAGTCAACTATTAAAAAATGATAATTTTATCTAGTTCTAAAGACATGGAACGATTAATAAAGATCATGGTTTCCATTCGTTCATGAATGTTTTACCTCCTTAAGATTTATTTATACTAATATTATAAAGAGGAAAGATTTGTTTTTGTATGTATTGAAATAACTCAAAAACTATTGGGCCGATTTTAATAAATCACCATTAGAAAGATAATTTATCTGTGAGTAACATAGGCTATGTTTTTTACATTTTTTTATATCATAAGGTGGCAAACGAGCACGCGGCCACCTGAATTCGCCAAAATGGCGAAGCGACCGCTGCCCATAGACATCCGCAATTGCAGATGCGTTGCCTACCCTTTTCCGACGAAGGAGGAGACGCACATAAAGCGGATATTTCCCCTTCCTATGCATCTCCTCCACCGTCAAATCCACTTCATCTTCCCATCCTCTCCTTATAAGAAAAGGGTGGTAAAGAGAAAGGGACTAAAATTAGGCCTCCGGCACCACACTCATCAGACGAAACACGGAATCGCTTCCATTTCACGCCTGTCTTCTGTGTGGTCGTG
This sequence comes from Papilio polytes, assembly GCF_000836215.1. Taxonomy (NCBI): domain Eukaryota; kingdom Metazoa; phylum Arthropoda; class Insecta; order Lepidoptera; family Papilionidae; genus Papilio; species Papilio polytes. The sequence goes on from NW_013525281.1 coordinate 6,836,034, forward strand.
GTATTACACCGGGCGTGCCGGCCCATTCGTGCTAAGATGTTAAAGCGGGCACTACCACTGTTAAATTTTTACTATTTGAATTTCAGGCGGACTAATACGTAATAATAAAGTATTAGGGTACATCGGTAGAGGTAGACCTAGAAAGAGATGGATTGTGTAAAAGGTGACATGATCAAAAAGGGAGTGATGACTGAGATGACGTATGATAGAGTTATGTGGAGGACAAAAACCTGTTGCGCCGACCCTACGGGAGTAGGATAAGGAGATGATGATGATGAAAGCATTAATAAGTTCGATTAGTTAACGAAAAGATTGTTAGTTTAAACTGAATTCGAAGCTTGAAAAAACTGCTCGAAATGATTAAAATGGAAGCGAATGTAGCGATGTCCCTGCTACATTGAAAAATGGCCGCGTCGCGTCCGCAATACGTTACAAGCTCCATTCATTGCTGGTTTTTTTTGTTCCCCTTTTTCAATCCCCCTTTCGGACCGGGCGCTGTAAAGCTAAGTGTTTTCGACGTCGCCACCTGAGTTCCAAACACTGATTTACTGCTTGCTTTGAATTTCTACTTGTTATCTACAATTCAAATTGGATAAGACAAATTGCTCACTATTCAAAGTTTGAACTGCAAACATTAATTATACGACCTTTTTTTGAATCTAATAGAGATTCATATCATAATTATTATTTGAGGTAATGAAAGAGTATATATGTATGTACAGGACTATTAATTATGGCTTAAATATCATTATAATTGAACTTAATGAGTAAAAATATACGAGCGATGAAAATAATTAAAAGATAATCAGCGGGGAGAGAATTACGCGTGCAGGCGGCCGATCGGCTGCGGCCAAATTA
>NW_013525281.1:6837080-6838599 GCF_000836215.1 Papilio polytes
CGGGGCGACGGCGGCGGGGCGGCGGCGAGCGCGGAGTGTGTGCGTGCCACCTTACAGCGTCGCCGGCGGGCGCTCATTAAAATTTCAACGTTTCCGTTTATACCCCGTTTTGTGTATGACGTGAATAAGTTCCGTCATTAACGAAATAATGACAAGTATGTTTACATTCACATAACATGATGGACAGTGGTTCTGATTGAAAGATCTAGGAATACTAAACTCCTCATTTTTTTTCGTCCCTGTCCCATAAGGGACATAAATAAAACTCCTGTTTTTGTTGGTCGCAGATCGTAGCATCATCGTAGCTTTGGTAAGCTTTGTAGAATTTGTAGCACTTGTAGCAGTCGTAGCATTCATAACAATCATATCATACTACTCATACTAATCATACGTCATACTAATATTATAAATGCGAAAGTTTAGATGGATGGATGGATGGATGGATGGATAGATGGATGGATGGATGTTTGTTAGAGTTTGTAGCCTAAACGGCTGAACGGATTTCGATGAAATTTGGTATAGATGTAGAAGATAGCCTGGAAGAACACTTAACCCATTCATTTTGTCTTTTTTTAATACCACGCGGAGGAAGTCGCGAGCGAAAGCTAGTGTTATTAAAAAATGATTTATTTCAAAAACTATATGAAGTAAATGTGCTCTTTCCTGGATAACGTATTGGATACACAAAGGTAAAAGCTACATTGAAAATGTGAACATAATAAAATAGAGAACCTTATTACAAATATTAACAATGGGTTGCGCGAACCGAGAGAAGTCATTGAATACAAAATAATTCAATTCTCGATTGAAGCCAAAAGTACCAAAGTACCGGTCTCTCTTAACGCGTCATCGCATTTAACCCAATCGAGGCCAGTGCGACACGGAACAAAAATGTATGGAAAAATCCGAAAAGCAAGTTGTACTTGAAAAGAAGTCATTTAATAACTCATTATTGTTCTACCAACAATTGTAATTAAGTTATATTTGAAACATAAATTAAAAAGGAAAAAATTAGCAATTTACATTTTTAAGTTGATATAACCTTAAATTAAGTACATGCTTGTGATTTTTATAACCGATTTCCTGTTATTTTCAGTTATTATAAATTATTTTTTTAACTATAGATGGCAGATAAACGAACAACGACTTTTATAAAATCACTTTATATTTGTACCGAGTTACAAATAAATAAGAAAAAAATACAATGGTCTTTATCAAAAGCACTTGATTTATGTACGAGCGGATTTTTTGTGAGTTTTGTGCGATGTCCAGTCTATACATTGCTTGTGACATGTTTATATTTGATTGTAATTCGTAGGGCAGAATTTTATTGTCAGTCAGTTGTTAAACCTACTATAGGAAAGTTCCTACCATCCGCAAGTGCCTGTTTCCCGGGAACAAGCGAATTAACAGACAGACAAATCTAGATTTTTTGTCATATATTAATGTTAACTTATACGCACGTCATGGGGCCCGCCGTCTACAACCGCCTGCCGGACCACGTCACAGCGGCTACCAG
>NW_013525281.1:6838696-6891086 GCF_000836215.1 Papilio polytes
AAAAAATTATGACTTGTAATTCGATTACCAATAAAATATTTGTATTTGTATTTGTATTTTACTTCAAAGTTAAAATAGAATATCTAATGATTTTAATAAAGAAAAGATAACACAAAGGATTTAAGTATTCTTATTCCACCGATAGAAAACTCTTGTATTAGTAACAAATGTTTTATTATGTGGAATAGTGATGTTGTTTTGAAAAAATATTTTGTTGAATTTTAAAATAGGGCTGCAGATTTAAAACTGTGATGTTTATATTCATTAAATTAACTTGAAACTGTCTTTAAGTGGCGTTGCTTAAGTAAGTAATTACCAGCATTATGTTCACACGGGGCGGAGGCCGCGGGGCGGGGGCGTGCGTGCGTCGCGAGTGATTTACCCCGCGTTAGATTAACCGATATTTATGCGTTTAATTAAAACGTACGCGAGATTATACGACACTGATTTATATGTTTATTTAACAACTTGATTCCGTTCAATTCTTCATATTAATTTATTTATACACTAGCTTTCGCCCGCAACTCCGTCCGCGTGGAATTATAAAAAACAAAAGTGAGTAGCCCATGTGTTCTTCAGACTATCCTCTACGTCTATGCCAAATTTCATCGAGATCCTTTCAGCCGTTTAGACTACAAACTCTAATAAACATCCAGCCATTCATCTAAACTTTCGCCTTTATTTATAATATTAGTAAGATTAGTAAGAAGTAATATGTAAAATATTATGAAAAAAATGTCGTTCCATACAGAAGTTGCAAAACCAATATTAAACAATGAAGAAAGATTTTATAATTCATAAGCGTCGAGATTCGTTCAGCAGTTTAGGCTGCAAACTGTAACAAACATCCATCCATCTAAACTTTCGCAGTTATAATATTAGTTAGATGTGTTCATGTCCCATTACGAGTAAGTATACATTTTTAATAATTCGAGTCTAGGAACATCAAATCTAAAATCTAGGATCTATTAGCGATTGTTAGAAAAGCCCTAAAGTTGTTAATAAAAAGTTAATATTGATCCATACTCTTACATGAGAGGTTACTTTAACCCACATTTACTGGTTAAGCTTAAAATTAAACAGTCTCAATAAATAAAGGTTAATCTACGGTTTGTCGTCTTAATTACGGCTCTCACACACGCTAAGGTGAAAGTAATCTTGTCAGCCGACTTTTACATTAATGTGGGTAATTATTCTTGTTTAAGAGGAAGGTTATTCGAGCCTTAATCTCTAATGCGAAATTACTTTCATCGTGAGAAAATAAAAGTAAAGATTTGTTACAAATATTTGAAAGGGCTATGAGATTTAAAACTTCTGCGTTTAAATTGTGTTTTCTATTATAGAAGACAATTGATATTTAAATTTTATTAAAATTTTAAATTATCGGTATTTGTGTATCATAAATGATTTAGAAATAAGATTATTTTTAACGGAGACATGTGTATTGGTAAAATATGTACAGAAAAAGATACAGAAAATACGATGACATCGACAATGTGTTCTAATTTCAAATAATTCAATTTCTTCTTCTTCTTTTCTAATGGCATGAGACCTAAAACACGTAAAAACTCCTTGAACAGTATTTCATTGGAAAAGATAGAAATATTTTAAAGTACGTATACTGCATATAGCTGAATGTTTGCTACGTTTTCATTTGTTTAAATATTAATACGGATATTTGTAACTACATTTATACAATCAATTCTCCATGAAATATGTTCATATAAACGTAAATATGCTTTTATCGAATGATATTCGTAAACAGAAAATTTAAATGTAATATTCGAGGAAATTTCCGGCGCATAAAGGTAATTTTTTCATGGGAAATTTTAAACGAAATTGTATTCAATTAACGGTTCTTTGTGGGCCGCAATATCGTGTCGCGTTTGTTTTTGGTTGATTGAACAATTTTTTATAATCGAATATTTTTTATCGAAGAGAAACTAAGCAGAAATATAAATACTATCAAAGAGATTTAAAAATGTGATGTAAAGGAATTACAAAGCCTATTTACTTATTATTTATTGAACATGCTTTTACGCATTAACTACCGCACGCACTGTAATTAATGGTAACTTAAACAATTGCTTGGTGACTCTGAATGCAGCAACTAATCGATGCTTACTAATCGTGCCCTACTATTATAAAATGCACTGCTACATAGGAAATGGCTTTTCTTCGTAACACTCAAATGCTCAGTGGAGACTTGGTTTAACAACTCAAAATATTTACTACAAGAGTCCTAACTACAATATACGTATTAGACAACCCTATGTATGTCAATCGATGTAAGCAATGTTAGAGTCAATTTGTGTCGTGTTGGCAGCCCTAGCACGTCACCCGCTGCCCGCAGCCGCAGCGCGCAGCCCTGGCGACCGCGGCCAGTAATCGCAACAAATGATAATTGACAGGTGCGCAGCTGTTTGTGGATTTATCACGACTCCGCCACAGAGCCAATGGCATTGCAATTTATTACTCTGTACGTATCGGAAAATAATATTCCCAGTTCTCAACAACTTGGAATCATTTATATCGAAATGCAATATAGACGTACATTGAAAATTATACCTTTACTTATAATGTTTCATTATTTGATTTAAAAAAGTTGTTAATTAGTTTAAAAAAATGTCGACCGGAGTTGAGTGGATTTCTTGTATATTTACGTTCTGACACGTTGTTGGGATCGAACGTTTTAAAATGCCTAAGCCATATAACGCTAAAAAAACCATGTTAGCTTTCTATAGTACCTGACTCGTCGCGTTCACGGCGCTTTTTTTTCTCTCCGGCAAACTGTACGCTTTTATGTTACGTGTTCTCCTGTCACTACCTGAATTGAAAGATTGATTTATCGTCGCTTTTCTAAATGGATTTGCTTTTAGTTTGGGACACTTCGGCGAAAACAAAGTTCTAGATTGAAATCATTTAGGTGTTTTTTCGTCGGCAGATATAAAAGAATATAGCTTTTAAAGTTGGGACACAATATTGATTTTATCTGTTACAAGTGACATAAGATACTTACGAAAGAGCCTTGTGTATTTTATAACGAACTAGGTTTTTTAACATTGGAAAAATAAACATATATATTTATATAATTTACTCTTACTCATATAGGTCACTTATACTTCTTACTTAAAATTCGTAGCTCGTAGCTGAAAATTCGTAGATGTCGGCGTAGACAACGGCGTAGACCTAAATACAGTCAATACGTAGATACGAATTAAGTCATTTTTTTGCTTAAGTCTCGTTTACAAACTTCCTTTTAAAATTTCCTTTAAATTCGTCTCTGTGTATCGCAATTTTGTACATCAATGTCACGTGTTTTTGCCGTGGTGTGCTGAATTCAGAAGATTGATTTAATGTTTGCCTTTTAAATGGATGAGCTTTTAGAGGAACTTTTCAAACATTGCATCTATACGAAACCTTTTAAACGGATACGTTTGCATTCAATATATGGACTGATTCAACAATGACCATTTACGGATTGAACTCTAACAAACACTTTTATTTCGGCTTATAGTAAAACAGAATTTATTTGAATAAAATAGTGTTTTTCTATTGAATTTACTTGATTTTTTTAAAATAATATCATAAGAATCTCGACTGCCAGTAAAAGCAAAATTCTTTTAAAAATAAAACTGTCGAAGGAATGTTACATTTCGTTTGTGTTAGTTGAAACTTTACAGTACCGTATGCAATGCTATTCCATTGTCTGCAGCTGTAATATTTTCGAATGATATTCGATGAAAGCGCTGCATTGCGAATTGTACAATAAATAATATAAAATACATTAAAGCGCGGCCATAACTCCGCTGTGAGCACGTGTCAATTATCATTTGTTGTAGCGCGCGTTGCGGTGAGGGTACACGTTAGCATGGTATGGATACGACTTTTAACATAAATTGATTAGTATCAAAACAGTATGAAGAGTAACGAAGATTCACAAACAAATAAACAGAGGGGTCTTTTTTGATCGCTAGGGCAAAGCATTGGTATTTAGAATCTCGTCTTGAACTAACATAATGTCAAAATTGCAGGTTACATAAATAAGTATTACACAAAATGCAACTTCGGTTTGAAATCTCTTAACTTACCCATATAATTAAAGTCACCTTCTTAATGTTTACAATTTTGATTGCTTAAACTAGGATTATCCATATTATTATAGCGTAAGAATTTGAAATAGCTTTAGATTTAGCTAAGATAAAAAGGCGCGCAGAGACTCGGCGAGCTCGCGAAGTGTATTGATAACGTCCTCATCGTCTCTCCGACGTAATTCCCTCGACAAACAAATTGAATCTCTCCAGAGTATATCAATGCTTTCCCTCTTACGTATTGCAAATGAAAATATATTACAAATTATGTTTTCTATAGCTTTTAAAAAGTCGGTCAGAGTTCTTAGTAATGAATATAAAATGCAATGACTTCGTCAGCGTGTTATTATAAAAATAGTACGCAGCTTATATGTCCTTCCAGATGTAATGTCTGTTGCAAATTTTATCCAAATTCCTTTAGCCCTTCTAGTGATATCTTCTTTCATACATTCATCTATAAACTTAAACATTTATAATATTAGGAAGAAGTAAGGTATATGGTTTTGAACAAGTATCCGCAGTATTAAGCGTATAATACCTTTTTTCTGACTCCCATTTTATTATTATTATATAATTTCCTTCCTCTGGCATACACGAGATATATCTCTATAACATACAGAGTCGTTGGACAATCCTTGTATCCGAGATGTGTACAAACATGCATCGATTCCGTTCAGATCCGTGTTCAGGACGCCGCGTTTGCACAAGTGCAGACGGCAAATACGAGCCGTGCCTCGGACAGCCGTCTACACCAAATATACATACTATTATACGTGTTTATTAATTAAATACCAGTGATGGTATTATGTATTGACGTTTTCATTAGTTTAGTAATTACTGTTAGAATCTTTGTATGCAAGAGAATAATTAGATTAAAAAGAGTTTAAAAATAATTTTGTAGGTTAACATAACTTTGGTCCTTCTTTTATAAGAAAAGGGCTTAAAGGGGATGTGGATTCGACAGGGGAAAGGAAGCGCTGAAAGGGGAATGTCACATTTGTGCGGTTTCTCAAATCAATCAAAAGGAACGCAATTACAAATACCTTTGGGTGGTCGTTTCCTGAGATAAAGTATAAAAAATATTTCCAGACGTCTATAGATTACTGTTTTCATAAAAAACGTGTTTTGGAAGATAAACTTATGAATAATGACTAATCTTTATCCAAAATAATCTTAACGTTATTCTGGTATTACTAAATAAGGCAACGAATCAAAAAATAAGTAATGAAAAACCAAAAGCAGTAATCCGTTAGTTTCCGGAGATTCAATTTGCTCCAATTTGAAGAGCGTTGGCGAATTAGAGATGGATTAGTGTAGAGCATTGCTACACCATGTATTGGATCTTTACTACATTCGATAAGGACTTATAAAAAAGGCGTAACAGCCTTGTTAATCCAAAATTTCACCTCATTTTACTTTAAACGTTGCATCGATATTTGTGTTTAACAAAATAATATCGGTGCAAATAAAATTTTCTGATTTTCACATTAGTTAAATCGTAGAATAAAAATGAAAACATTTTGTTAATTCATAGTTAAGAGTAATGTAAAAGTTGCAAGTGCTTGGTATGTAAGGGGTCCTTAAGGCAATGCAACATGTAGAGACCGCGCACTTCACGGCAGAGCAGCCGCTTCGTGCCTATTTGTTCTGTATATTGCTTATTGCTCAACAAATGTTTGTACAATACAAAAATGATTTTAACAAACTGTGTTTCTTTTCCCTGCTTTTATACATAGTAACATACCGAATGGATTACTTTTCAATAAAACTTACTAAATATTATAAACTTTAGGCTATATATTTTCACGCTATTAAACTTAGGAGGTAAATATTTTGGATAAAACCCTAACATGGGAAAGAGACCATAGTTTGCTGCTAACATCAAGGAAGCAAGCTTGTCATGGTTTGTCATCATGTCATGTCATTTTGACATCTGCAATTGATATTTGGACACGTGTTAACAATATAATAAAATTATCATAATTTTACGCGGATGAAGACGCACGGGAACAGCTAGTCCTTTGATAAAGTAATTCATCTTAACACGACACTGTGTCTATTTAATAATAATTAATTTCTTTGTAGCTAAGTTATAAATTATAGTAAGTTATTAATTGAGTTCTCCATTAAATGGCACAAGAAGTTAATAGTTTAAGACGTGCGTCGGTACTTGTAACAGTTACCAAGTACCAAGAGTGCTTGCGTCGAGCGCTGAAGGAGCCAAGTACCAAGAAAGGTGTTGAAGTACTTCTCAGTCGAGATTACCGCCTCTACGTACGTAATATACCACTTACTCTACAAAATGTCATATTTCGTAGTAAGAATTTTTAAATCCATTACCTATGTTAAACTGAATTACTTCCTAGCTTTCTAGGTTTAATTTGTACGTATGTATGATAATTTATCGTGTAGTAAAACTATACTAAGGGGACTTCTTAAGTGATAAACATTGATAAAGCAGTTCTTACTTTTAACCTTGAATATTTGTTGTAGATATTAAGGGCGTTGCTTTTATAATAAAACAAAAGCCACTCGATTACGCATAAAGAAGCAAGTAACCGAAGTTGTTGAGACGAGGCGGCGACGACAAAACGACGATGTCTGAAGCGGTCTGCGGGCCGCGATTTGACGCCACTGCATCTAACACCCCAATTGCGACCCCAAACAAAAGGGTTGCATCAAGATTTACAGCTTATTCCGATGAATCGTAAAATTATAAATGAACGAACTAAAATTGCTTTACGTAAAAAGAAATCTAGAATATTCCAAAGCAGTACACACAACTTTAGAATAAAAAGATATTTATATCTTAAGGTGACTTCATTTGTGAGGGAAATATTAAATTGTCGTTATAATGAGGCGCTTGGAGGTCTGCATTTCCTCTTCTATTCGCACAAAGCACCCCAGCACCCCCGCAGGCATGCGGCTCCGCGCTGCAACTGTTGCGTTGATATTGTTAATATCTCTGTTTGTGCATTACACTGTGCTATTTCTGTATATATTTCCATTAAATGCCATTTATAAAAGACGATGTCAAATTCCATATGCGGTATTTGTTTCGATATTTTACTATTTCAGTTATTTTGTTAAAAATGTCAATAAAATAAATTTATACTGATTTCATTTGTTTTATCAATTGTCAACTTTTTCATTTCATAACCTGCCAGTAATTATATGTGTTGCATACTAATGTAAGTGTAAGTTTAGATGGATGTATGTATGTTTGTAACTATGTATCTCCAAAACGACCTAACGGATATGGAGGCAGATGTAGAACGGAGTCTAGAAGCGAAATAACTGACTATTTCAAGTTCATAAATATTTGTTAAACAATGTTAAAATATTATACATAATTTTAGTGACAGAGTTAATAGTTAGTTAATGTAATAGTGTTAATAATTCAAATAAAGCTAACATTAACTGCGATCGAGCGGAGCCGCGGTTTAGAAATCCGGTCACTGTTATTTATGGAATTTAATGTCGCCAGTAATTTGTGCAACCTATAATAGTAACTAATATCACCGTTTAACTATAAATGATTCTTTACAACGCGAACCAAAACAAAAAAGGTCTCTAAAAGTACTTCATACTTATATACATCAGTAAGTTTCTTTTCTTGTAAATTACAGTTTTCACAGAACAATCGAACTTATAAGTTTAAATTGTCTTGTAGGCAAAATGTTACCTGTCAGTTTTAACTGATCAGTTCGACTATTTAGATAAAACTGTCAGTACTGCGTTTGTAGCGGCCTTTAGATGGGTCTTATAACTAAATATTTCAAATACTATGAGTACTTCCTGTTACATTGTGGATGTCAATGGGCGTCGTTTATCTCTTGGTGTACCCACGACTTGTTTGCTGCTTTCTCTTGCAAAAAATATTTTTTGAGTAAAAGTGAGTTATGTCCGCGATTAAATTTGGTGTAACTTAAAAATAATGCAAAACAAGTGCACACAAAGGTGTGTTAGAGCGTAGGGCGCAGAGCACAGGGCTCCGCACACACTGGCGTTATTACCAGCGTCGTTAGCCGCGTGCTTCAGTCGCGACAACCCCCAAGTCTCAGGGGTGGCTCGCAAATAAACCGCATGGATGTCCCCTTTCATCCCGCCAGAGTAATGACTCGCCCGTAAAGAGCAGCCTCTCGCCTCTCACATTTCTATACGCTTTTTTTTTGATACTGTAATATGTAAACGCGCTTTGACTACACGGTTTTAGTTTCCATATTTAGAGATTAAACAATCTTTTTTATTGTCCTGCGTTTACAATACACAAAATATCTCATCTCAAAGATAAGATAAGGTCAACTCTTATTCCAAAACAACACGTATTAAAAAGATTACTTATTTATATTTGTTACACTCTTGCATTTTCTATCTCTACATAATGTTATTTTATTTATTAACAAATTAGATATATAATATGGTTTTTGTACATATTCTGATGGATTTAACGTCATTGTACAAAATAATTTAATGAGTACTTCATTATGAATGTATGATAAATGATGAAAGCGTATGAAGTCAGTTTAAAAGCTATTCATTCGTGTGCTAATTATGAATATTGAAAGCGTGATGCTCGCCGCAGTCAGCTAATGCGACGTGTTGCTCTCATCAACGCTTTATTACTACATTATTAAAATAGTAGTATTATCATGTTTAAAATTATTAACATATAATTTATCTAAATGGGAATTTTTAAATCTACATTAACGATAACACCCGTAGTTAACACAACAAAATAGCGCAAAGATGTCCACTTGATATAAAATAACTTCTAGCCATAATAATCAAAGGGCAAATGAAATTCAGAATTAATGTTTTACCTAGATGAGATATTTCTCAGACGATATAATAAATAGGCTAAATGATTTACCTAAAACCTTCCAAACATAATCTCCTAGTTAGAATATTTAAATTTAATAAAAAAACCTCTTAACAATTAAACTAGTTATCAAAGCACTCGATCAGTCTTCATTTGAATGGCGACAAACCAACCAGCTAATAGTGATATAGCATTTTTTAATTAAGCCGCGCAAGCTAGGATTGTAGGCCTACAATGAACACGCGTCTCGCAAGCTCGCAACCGGAAGTCCCCCTTTCCCGGCTTCCCGGGCCCTCATTACACCGCGATGAAAGGGGACAGCCGGTAAGGTTTGTTTGTGAGAGACTCCTGAGCCTCGCTCCCGTTTTTAGAGCATATTCAAAGCAGATTCTAAACTATAAAGGTGTGTAGTTGTTACAAAAGTACTCAAGCGACAAGGAAATAGGCTCAGTACATACATACATTCTGTTGTTTTTATGTCGGAAAGGTTAGGTCAAACGGTTTGAAATTACAAGATGGGATTCCACTGTCTTTGAACCTGCATAACAATATTTCTATTACTCTCATTGTAAACAAAATAGAGAGATAAAATAATGTTGTCGTCTCTGTTATGAGTTAAAATGGTAAAGTTAATTATTGGAAACGTATGAACAAATGTTTGCTACAATCCAATACACCTAAAATAGAAACTCGTTGTGAACGATTATGTAAAATGTATGTAGGGGGGGGGAGGGCATCACATTGACGTATTAAACGTAAGTTAATCCGCTACCCTCGTCGCCGTTGAAAAGATTTCCCTCGAGGTCGGCTCACGTGTGATGCCACCGAATGTCCAAGTCAAAAGAAAACTTACAGAATACACGCAAAAGTTAGTTGAAAACTTCGTACGATCGGGGAATACATAGGAACAGAGATTGCATGAAGTTAACACGAATAAAAAGTCGGAGTGTTCTTTGAACTAAATTTCGAAAACAGAAGATTTAAATGCGAAAAATCAACGCAGAAGTAAACGACTGTAACAAAGAACGATCTACGCAGATATCTAGAAAAGACATAAAACTGGTATTATCATAAATATACTAGAAACTTAGATACACATTGTCGGTTAATAACTAACAGTTCTATTCTAGCCTCATCAATTACTGGGGAAATCAATGATAGTGGACGGGTAATTTTTACTTACAGTCAGATATCAAATATCAAAATACAATTACTTGGTATAATCGCTATCGCTTATGCTTTGATCCATAAACATACACAAAAAGCCAAGTAATATTTTAAGCGCTCGAAATCATAGCTCCAACTCTTTGCGTATTGTACGTTGCCGGTGACATCCGACACCGACCCGGGTGTAGGAATTACTTATATGGGGTGCAACGTTGATGGATGTCAACGAATACTTAGACACATGCAGAATATACGCATAGTCAGATATATCTTATTTATAAGAAATTTAATGATAGGCGAAACTTAAACTTATAATTCAATACAGAATGAGAAAGTTTACATAAATAGACATTTAGTGTATACCAAAGAATGTAATAAACTAAACAAATGTAAATCGCACTATTATTATAAATGAGAAAGTTTAGATGGATGGATGTTTGTTAGCGTTTGTAGCCTAAACTGTTGAACTTATCTCGATGAAATTTGGCACAGGTTTAGAGCATAGTCTGGAAGAACACATAGGCTACTTTGTATCCCGGGATAAGTTACGGTTCCCGTGGGATTCATTAATTTAGTTTTTTAATGTTCACTCGATCATTCTGCAACGGTTCAACATATCTTATTGAAATTTGGCACAGATATAAAACAAAGTCTGGAGTACACATGATATAAGCTTCATCCCAGAGAAATGTCCGGTTCCCGAGGGATACGTAGCTTTTTGTAATTCATATAGTTCGTATGTTTTCTACTACCACGCGGACGAAGTCGCGGGCAAAAGCTCGTAAAGTATAAACCAAGTAAAGATCCAGTAAGAAACGTCCTTACCTTCATCTCCCTGTCCTCATTCTACCCTTGTTGATTAACGCACCAAGTTATCGTCCCTTATTTATCTTCTTCATCTCAATCAACATTCCCTTCTTGATCATGTCTCCTTTCACTGAATCCATTTATCTATTTTAAGCCTACTTCTACTCCGTAAACGTAAAGCTAAGAAAATATGTAATCATTTCTACAAATGATCTTCTATCTATTTTTTGGAATCTTAAATCATTTTTAGATTACTTGCTAGTGTAAGTTATCGTAATTTTGTATTGTTAATCTATACTATTATAATAAAGCGTAAACACACACTTCTTTGTTGCCTAAGATGTCAGCAATTACAGCACATTTTTTAATAATTCTTTATTTAAAAAAGCCCTGCACTTACGTCACGCTTTAGGCTATATATTTTCACGCTATAAACTTAGGGGGTAAATATTTTGGATAAAAACCCTAATGTGGGAAAGAGACCATAAATTACTACCAACATCAAGGAAGCAAGATTGCCAAGGTCATGTCATGTTATTTTGACATTTGCTATTGATAATTAGACAAATTTAAACAATGAAATAAAATTTTCATAACTTCATGCAGATGAAGCCGCACGGGAACAGCTGTATTGTATGTATTATCAAAGACTAAGGACATGTCGGGGAAGAGAAGCGATTAGTCAATAGCAGTGCAATTGATTATAACGCCGGCTCTGATATTAATTAAGATAGATACGTCTGCCTCCCCCTGGCCTGGCTTACCTGCATATTAACACGATAAATTGCTCATCTGTGCCTTTGAGGATCATATTATAATTATATTCTATATACAATGATTAACGGAAAGTTTCCCAGCGACATTTAACCATTCATTAGTGTTATGAGTTCGATAAATTCATGAAATGCGATTCCGAATTAAATGACCTCAGTTTTATTCTGTTGAAACTTAATATAACCTAACACTGAATAATATACTGGTATTATAAAGAGGAAAGATTTGTATTTTTGTATGTATTGAAATAACTCGAAAACTACTGGGCAGATTTTAAAAATTCTTTCATCAATAGTAAGGTAATTTAACTGTAACATAGGGTATATTTTTTCTTATTTTTATTTTCACGTGGATGAAGTCGCGAGCAACAGGTAGTAATTAAATAAATGGATACTTTAGTAACCCAGCAAAAGACACTTTTGTTATGATAAGAATCCGTTTCAAAATAATACGTTACTTCTTGTATTGTTAATAAGGAAGCATATTTTGAAAAGAATGTTAAAAGACATTTACCAGCAATGTTTCAACAGCGCACAACTAAAATGTACAAACAAACTAGTCCATTAATGCAGTAGAGCGGCAGTAAATAATGTTTCAAGCCAAATTTCCGCGCGTAGACGTCCGCTCACAATTTACGTGGGCGCAGCGAAATCTCATTACATGGGGTGCGGGGAGAGGGTGGAGCAGGGTGCGGAGGGAGGTAATCCGTTTGGCTTAACCTGATGCAAATGTCCACTGCACTTGATCAATATACGGTCTAATATCCACGAGTAAAGCCGCGTGCAAGACTAGTATAATTGAAGTCTACACGTTGATTTGGAATTCAATGATTTGAGTTTGTGAAACAATGTTTATACTGGTTTTTATTTAGTTCAATAAATTTAATTAACTACAGAGATTCTTTATAGTTTAAAAGAAGTGTTTTCCTCTAACTTGCTGTCACAGTGTAAAAAAAAATGATGTTATTACCAATTTTAAACGTTTAAATTTCTCTCAACAAAATAGATTACCGAATAGTACGAACGTTGTTCTAAGAAGCTGATTAATATTCCCTTCTAATTAATACCTTTTACATTTTTAACTCGAAGTCGTAGTTAATAACTAAACACGTAGCAAACGGAGAAATCAACTTTATGTTCAAAGTGCTCCAATTTTGTTAATTACAAGCTTTTAACTTACATATTTTAAATTACTTCGCCGCCGATTTTTATTAAAAGGAACACAGGAATTGCCGTCGTTTGCGGAGGCGGGCAATCTTTGGCAGCCTAATTAGCAGTTCATTAAAAATAAAACATTTATTTAACACATACATCCGTCTCGTTCTCACTTCATGTGAATATTTGCCTGTCTCTTTCGTCCGCCCTTCGCGGTGCAGGTCCTTAATTATGTCCTTAAGGGCGCCGTGTGCCGACATAATTACCCTATTTCTAAGCGGAAATAAATTCCAGCGCGGTGTTTAAAAGATGTTAATATGTGGTGTGTATGCTGATGTGAGCTCGCTTGACGGTTTTCACCATTAACGGGAAATTTCTCGAGCGTTTACCATTTGAGCAAAAAAATATGACGCATTTTGTCCTTAATTTTATGAAAACAAACTGGCTTAAAGTTAATAATATGGATGAAATAAAAAGCACGCTACAGACGCTCTTCTACTTTCAGAACTCAGAATTGATCGTCTGTAGTGGGCTTAAGACATTGTATTGACATGTTACAATTGTTATATCTCTATCCTTTTGTACCGTTATTATAAAAGAACATATTTTCTTTATACAAACATTATTGTTTAGCCACAACCAATAGTTTTTGCCCTTCTTGTTTGTCCCGAAAGCTATTAAAGTATGATAAAAATGGATAATATCGAAAAAAATCTAAAACCAGCACAATTTTGCCAATCAACATACTCGACACTTTCAAACACGTACCCAATTTCGTATACCGTTCAATTTTAATCGCCACCCAATACAGGTAAAGCTAAAAAAATATACTCGCTCGAGTAGCGGTACAAAATTAGGCGTTGCATGGTAACGGCACGGATTCGAGGGAATTTTTCCACAGAGCGCCGCCAGGGGGCGAGGAACTGCTCGGGGTCGGGACCAATACGTCCGCTGAGTGTCGCCAATTAGCGACCACTTCCTAACCGTCGCCTTGCCAGTCTCCATTGACTTTTTGCTGACTTTTTTCAGACATTACCTTCGTTATACCTTTTATACTTAGGTATAAGTGGTAATTTTTCCGAACTTTACTTTAAGGAAGGTTATTTTTATGTTACCAGAGGAACGGTAGATGCGTTGCCTGCATTTAAAAAGGTGATATGCTTATTTGAAGGTCTCAAAATGGTAGTGTTTTGGAACTACCGCTGAGGATAGATCGTTCCACAAGGCGGCTGTGAGAGGCCAAAAGTGTAGCTAATACCGCACGGTTGATGATAGCCAGATATCTAGGTACCTGGTTGGATAGTATATGTAATTAGTACAATATTACTATCATATATAGGATTAACACAAGTTGAAAGTAAAAGAAAGGAGTTGGATCCATCTAGCTATGAATTACTTCCAAAAATAAGGGAAATATTTTTACTAAATTAACCTTTCTTTGGAAGTCACCACTTCATCAGGATCTAGTGGGAACGTGTGCAAATGCTATTGTGTTTTTTTTTCAATTTTGCTATGTAATTTATTTATCTCATTCGATAAAAACGTTTACTTAATCAATGAAAATCTTCGCACAAATATCCGCAACAAGGAATGACACTTAAGTTAAGTAGAGGACGGGAACTGGATCCAAATCTAAAGTTATGTAACTTAAGTAATACCGAGATGAACCGAGAATAATATATGTCCCAGGAAACCCGAAAATGTAAGGAAGGAAATGCGTTAATTACCAACTAAACTAAATTACGTAAAGACATGTCGCTAAGTATATCGTTGGGCCACGAAATGAACTGTTGCTTGATTATAGTAAAAAATATTTAAGGTTAGGTAAAGGTAAAGCTTTTTAGAGTCTTTTTAGGAGCTTTTTCGAGAGCTTACTTTGTACTTTTTTATTCTGTTGTGTTGCTACTTGCTTAGCTTAAAAAAAATCCTAAAATAAATTACATGCAAATATTCTAATTCTTAGATTTCTATTTTTAAAAACAAAATGGAATACATTTTGAAATATGTATCAGAATTTTTTTGTTTTAAATAGTTTTGCGAGTATTTAATATAAGTGAAGTCGCTGTTCTCATGGCCCTACCCTCAGGGAATTCGTTTCCCTCGACACGGAACGCAGCGTATCCTGATTTATGTGGAATCCATATAAATGCAATCTGCTTAATTGGCCCTAAGCGATAAGGTATTGCAAACGCCTAGGTATTCGAAGGTCCCCCACGGCGTACTCACGACATATCTAAGGGTTTTGTGTTCGCCGTGTGGGACCAAACGCACACATTTACATGCTTTGATACGGAATAGCTTCAATGATATTCCTCTGTGTAAGTGAGCGTGTTAAAATCTACTAGCTATTGCGCCCGACTTGGTCCGCACGTAATTAATGTAAAATAAAAAAATAATAAACATAGTCTATAGTGGTGATAATGTAGCTTTTTAATGGTGAGAGAATTTTTTAAATCGGTTTAGTTTCGGAGCCTTTTGAATGCAAACAAACAATCAAATCTTTTTAATATCGATATTGATGTATCGTAACTATGATTTTTAAAGGGTGTTAAAACTTTTTTTAACAGATAATTGAAAATTGTAAGGTTGTACGGGTTTTTGTTATTTTAAAAATATTTACCTTATTCGAATGAATCTAAAGCATAAAGAATTACACTTCCTAGCAACTGCAGTCCAATATTTTTATTAATGCACTCAACATTTTCATTCAATACATGCTACAATTTATAAGAGCAAGTCTACATTGAATAGCGAATGTCGACACTAAAAGTGCAGTCTAATGAGTGTCAAACTCATTAGACCGGGGACATTCAGCTTTCGTGTCATTTGAGACATCCGCGTCGGATTCAAGCGACACTGGCGCTGTGCAGTTCCAGCGGTCGCGCGACACTTTCATCTCGGTCCATAAAGCACGATATCCACGGATTTTTAAAGCATCATTTTCGCTGCGAGTGCGGCTAGCGATTACATCTGAAGGTTTTATGCTCGCCAGCAATGCTCAAATATTTTTCTATGTTGAGGTGAATTTTGCAGAGTACTAAAGTTCTGTGGTAAAGTTAATACGAGAATTTATTTTCAATTTTGGAATACATACGAATAATATTATCTTACTTCTTATCTTATTTCTTACTAATATTATAAATGCGAAAGTTTAGAAGTTTAGATGAATGTATGGATGTTTGTTAGAGTTTGTAGCCTAAACGGCTGAACGGATTTCTGGAAGAACACATAGACTACTTATATTGTTTTTTTTTATATTCCGCGCGGACGACGTCGCGAGCGAAAGCTAGTATCTTAATAAGGTTTAAGACTTATTTTAAATCAGAAATATTGATGACTTGGTAATTATTAGCGACGCTTGTTTAGATTTTTAAATGCATTTGATCGTAGCAAAATAGACTTGCATATGTATTCCTTAATTTAGCTCCGTACCCTCTTATTCATTGTAAACAAAAATGTACGGTGTTTCTTTTTTGGTTTAGGACATCCTTAAATTTCTGAGGAAGGGTTCATTTCTTTTGTACTCGTAACAGGGGACTTGTAATTATCATCAAGATTTTAATTTAGGTTTTGTCACGAGAAAAACGAATAAACATAAAATATTTCATTTAGAAATTCCAATTATCTTTTGTCTGTTCGATTCAAAAACACACTTTTTTATTGTAATATATGAAAGTAAAAAGTATTTTGTACAAATGGTTAAAATATGAATCGCAAAGTGGTCTGATTATGATAGTCATTTTCGAACATACTAAACATTATAATTACAAGCATTTTAACGTAGTAGTTAAACAATTGTCGAGTTTTAAGCTTAACTAAAGTATAATCCCGTGAGCGTATCCTTTATATCTGAACAATTTTTTGTGAGTGCAGTTAGTTTGTGGCGTTGTGCGGAGCGGTGACCGCCTTCATTTGTACCTCGTTAGTTGTAATTTATTCGGGCGTTTGTTAGCGCGGCTCATTTAAATTTTGCGCATTTGAGCGGACCACTGCCGCTAGTTCACTCATAGTTTTGTTTCCTTTTAACGTCATTAGTGGTTTGACTAATTCTCTTTCTAAAACTATAAAATGGACCAATCTTAGTGGATAAAAATACAGTTTTCCGATCACGGAGAGATTCGAATCCCACACTTCGATTACTGTTGTAAACCATATCTGAGTAGTTTTGTTGGAATGGTACGAGAAATAGTTATTGGTGAATTATAATAATATGCTTGAATTAAAAAAAAATCTACTAAGAATATAAATCAATATCGTTTATGTAATAATTAAGTTTTTTTTAATTTTTTACCACTTGGAGTAAAAGAGAAATTGGAGTTTATGTAACTACTCAAGTTTTTTTCTACTGGAATCAAATTATCTACTAAAGTAAACATAAAACTGATAAAAATGATAAACATAGCATTTAAATATAACGTGGGTAGTTGTGATTATCGTTGAATAGCGTGAGTCTGATCAGACTATAATGGAGGGTACTTTTAAAACACAGTTTAAAAATAACGACAGTTTTAAATTCTTAATGCGAAAGTAACTTAAAGAATGTTAATTTGAACTTCAAATGGGGTTTATATTTTTAACTTATCAGTTATTTGCTTTTAACACGCTTTTTAAAACAATATTTTAAGGTTTATCATATTATATCCAAATTAAGTTAACAGCGTTAATAAAATAATAGAAAAATGACTGATCAAAGAAATATAAACACTAATTAGACGATAACAAGTTTAAGTGTTAACTTTTAAGTAATATATTAAAGAAATCTATACTAATATAATAAAGCGTAAACACACACTTCTTTGTTGCCTAAGATATCAGCAATTACAGCATATTTTCGAATAACTTTTTAATAAAAAGGCCTACACTTACGTCACGCTTAAGGCTATATATTTTCACGCCGTTAAACTTATGGGAAAATATTTTGGATAAAAACCCTAATGTAGGAAAGAAACCATAATTTGTTGTCAACATCAAGGAAGCAAGGTTGCCATGGTTTGACATCATGTTATGTCATTTTGACATTTGCAATTGATAATTTAACAAATGTGAACAATAAAATGATTTTTTGATGCGGATGAAGTCATGGGAACAGCTAGTATTTAAAGAATACGTTTTTATTTATTTAGTTAAACTTTTGTAGAACTTTAAATATAAATTAAAAGTTGTAGATAATTACATAGACTTTACAAGTAAATTTTTAAATATTCAAGTAATAGCCAGTACTAGATTTTTAAATAACACTTTTTAAATTTGTAATATTCGAAATTTTCTCATTAAAATTGCGCTTATCAAAGGACATGAACAATAGAAGCAGGAAAAAGTTACATGGCTTGGTTTTAAATTCTATGTTCATCTAAAATTTTAAATTATCAAAGCACACGAAAACAAAGATTAACTATAAAGTAAAAGTTGCACTGACCATTTTTTTAATTTAATTAACTTCGTTTACAATTTAAATGTGTTTGCTCGTTATGTTAAGTATATTATTTTAAGTTGAACATGTTAGTATTATTTATTTATTACATTTTATTACATGACATTCATTGATTTCTATTTAGTAATCCAAACTCACGTGGCATCATGTAATTACAATTACAGATAAACACATCTTGCTTAAATTACTTAACATGCATAAACAATGGTTACATAAAATATCCCTTATTATATAAGTATAAACAAAAAAGTGTTTTAGTTAAATTAAACAACTGGGTAAAGTTAGCTAATCGTAAAAAAACTATCTACTGTATGTACATAAGGCAACAAATATAAAATTTAAATCAGCTATTAGAATCCTAAAAATTACATAACATTATGTAACCGCAGTGGAAGTATTGGGAAAAAATTAACAGTTATATTTATTTATGTAATTTATAAATACTATTAAAGTACTGTATTACTTAGCTAGTACAGAATTGATTTGACAGAGAATTTTGTCATTTGATTAGTTAAAACCAATATTAAACATTTATAACAACAATCGCAACATTAGCTGATTTTATTAAAATGTGTTCCGAACTATGTCACTTGAGTTTTAATCCGTTGAAACTTAGGTTAACATAACACTAATGAGTCACTAGGTAATGATAAAATAAATGGAAATTTCAGTAAACAAGCATTAATAATAAAAACTCATTCACTCTCAGAAGTAGCGGACCCGTGTCATTAGTTGATACTTGTATATTTAACATTTGTATGACAAGATGTGTTTAAATAGAAACTCAAAAATGTATGGTCGTAGTATACTCATTAATTTTTTAATTAATGATCATTTTAATCTGTCCCAGGCTTCATTATCCTCGAGCTTGCAGCATCCGAAAGCCGCCGTCATTGCGGCGGGTACCTGCCGTCTGCCCAAAATAATCCCCCTGTTTGTTTTGAATGAAAATCGAAAAAGAATCTCGCGTTCATTAGTGAAGGGTGTAACTTACACGGGGGACTATCGCTGGGGGCATATTCGAATGGCGTTCGATATTTTTTAATGTCTATTGAATGTATTCTTTTATATTGTTGAATATTGACATGTAATATATTGTTTTTTAGGAAGATGAAATAACGCTAATTTCTCAGAATAATCATCAATGTTGAAAAGTTTTTGGTATGTCGATGATGAATAATGGTTAGGTTTTCGAATATTTCTCCAAATTATACAAAAAAATATGAAGGCATGAATGAAGAAAATATGAATAAATACTGGTAGATATCGTAACGATGTTGAGATAGGACCTCAGCCGTTTTTAATTTGTACTTCAAGTAAAAACCTGAGGGCACACGAGATGGAGGTTTCACGCGAAATGGGAGAAAAAAAAGTTGTTTGTTTTGACAGAGCGAGGGTCGAACGGGTGAGTGGAGCGAGCCAAATATTGTATCAAAAATATACTCCAGTCAGGGAAATGAAAACAAACTTTTTTGAGATACTTTAACGCTCTTTCGCACATCTGAAGAGAGTTTTTGTTATAGAATTTTACGGAGCTTAAATATAGAGACGTATCGTTTGAGAAATATTCAGAGGAAACGACACATGGCGACTTGATCAATCAATCTTTAATGTCGGAAATAAATATTAAGGAGTTTATTTTGCCTGCGACTTCGTCCGCGCGGAATTAACAAGGAACTTAGTTGCTTATTAATTCTTCCGGACTATCTTACGTCTGTGCCAAATATTCATCCAAACATTCGCATTTGTAATATTAATAAACTGTTTAAATTTTATTTACGTAATAAATTAAATGTACTAAAACACAATTAAACATTTGCTTGTTATTTAAATTTTTAGAGTTAGTGCTTTAAGAATTTAGAAAATAAATAGTGAAAATAATTCTTTCAAACTGAAAATAGAGAATGCTTTCAAAATAAGTAATTTAACTTAACTGCGCAAATTTAAAGTAACAAATGGTGTTCTTGATTCCAGCTGAGAGGAAATGATGCAATTGAACAGCGGGATGGTCGCTCACATCCTTTTGTTCGCTTTGAAATAATCTAAGTTATTCGTCCTCGAGCTGAATGTAAACCTCGACCTTCGCAAATGGCACAAGGATCTTTGATCACACGATGCTTGCTGCTTTTACAGCTTTCGATTGCTCGTTTCATCGCGTTTTATGTCAAAGAATATCCAGTGACAGAAAGGTAAAAGTGATTGTAGGTATAAATTAAATTTATTGCACTGTTTTAGATATATTAAAATAATGAGAGAGGCTAGTCGCGAATGAACGACCGTCTGATAAGTATTCTGCGAATGCGGTAAATTCAAATGGATATGAGATTGTTAATATACATTACTACACTTTGGTAGTTGCGTAATTTCATTAAAATTACCTAGTGAAGACATAGATTAGCAATATTATATGATAGTAGGCATAGTAAAGTGTAACTTTTATGTGATTGAAATTGAAATTGAAATTGAAATTGAAATTTATTGAAAACAGATTAATAATTAACAATAAAAGTTAAAAAAAAAAGTTAAAAGTTGATTAGAATGTATATGAAATAATTTGATTAAGATGTTTTAACCTACGATATATTCTGTGAATTTATACTCTTTGCGTATCGAGGAGTAGTGTAATGTTAGCAGCGTGGTGCAGCAACCTTGTCCTTTTTAAAACAAGGACCGAACCCAATGTTACGTTGAAGTTATAAAATATTCAGGAGCGCCTCGCGGTCGCTCATGCAATAGCGTTATTAAATGTCAGCGTGCATCTGATATTTCATAGTTCGCATGCTTTTTACACTTTTGACGTGGAATTTTTTAACTTACCTCGCGAGCTGGCAACCTCGTAAGTTCGTTATTTTAATAGCGTTGGAGATAAGTTTGAAGGAGAATAATGAGTGGCTTAATGGAGTTTCTCACACAATATATAGTTAATTGGTTTGTGATTAATACCTTTGTAACGTTGTTGCGGATAGAAATTACATTAGGAAAAATACGACGTTCATTAAAATGTATTCACTAAGCACTTTTAAACTCCACTAAAGGTACTAACTGACGAACTTTAGTAGGTTTCATGTTACGAGGTGTAACAGTCGCATCTAGCGGCACATTGCTCGCTGTACTTTTACATTACATCTCGTAACAGAAAGAGTTTAATATTTCTGTATTTTAACACATTTAAAAGTTACCTAAATAAAGAGGAAATATTTATATTTAGACGGAACGAAAGCAACGTTGATAAAATTAAGAGACACTAAACAAAACGAGATAAACATCAAGCAGGAAAACATTTCTTAATCTCCATCAAAAGGTATAATATTCCACAGCTTTCACTAACCGCCGTAAGCTCTTCCCGGGTAGAGGACAATCAACCTTATTATTCATGCAATAAGCTTCTGTACCTTTAATACTATTTACATACCAGGACCACATACAAAGGTCTCTGATCTCCTGAACTGTAGCACCTTAAACGCCCGCTGTAATAAGCAGGTTCGGGGGCGCGGGAGTTCTTGTTATTTTTGTCGTTCCTCTTCAAATACACTTCAAAACAAAGCACGGATTGTAAGAAAATCCCGCTCCGGACCCGTACCTTGCATTCGCTTTACCAAATTACTGAAATTTCATTCAGCTTGCGGACTCTGAGGGAGATGTGGTGTAATGCAGTAAGAAATTTATATGGAGAAGGCAGTTTTATTTTATTAAAATCATAGATTTTTTACTAAATTTAAATCTACTTTTATCTTATAGTCTAGTGGAACATTATAGTGTTATAAAATGTAATAACAGTTCAGACAGACAAACAAATGTTTTCATCGCTTATACGTTTTTGCTTCGTTACTTTTTTCGGTAAAATATTTATTAATACGGATTTATAAACATGATCAAGTTTTAATTAACAGTGTGTTATGAAATTATTCAACAAATATACCGCATCCGAAAATTAGGAGAAAGTGTGAGGTGGAATTTTGTTTAGGAATTTACCCAGTTTTATAAAAGCAAAGCGGGCGAAATGAGCTTAGTGGCGGATCGTGTAGCCCGGCCCGGAGTACTTACTGCACTACACACGGATGTAGAGGTAGTATATACGTTAATTTGTAAATACCAAAGGTGTTTTACCATTTATGTATTAACTAGCTTTAGCCCGCGACTCCGTCCGCGTGGAATTAAAAAAAAAAAGTGAGTAGCCAGGGAGGAGTGATGACTGAGATGACGGATGATACAGTGCTTTGGAGGACGAAAACCCGGTGCGCTGACCCTACGGGAGTAGGATAAGGCAGGGGAGATGATGATAAAGAGTGAGTAGCCTATGTGTTCTTCCAGACTATCCTCCAGATCTATACCAAATTTCATCGAAATCCGTTTGCAGTTTAGGCTACAAACCCTAACAAACATCCATCCATCTATCTAAACTTTCGCATTTATAATATTAGTAAGATGAAGTTATCGCATTTCTTAAAAGGTTAATTGAGAGATGAAAAGGCAAAATAGGTAAATGTAATTCGTAGGTGTTTATTTTGTATTTTAATAAAAAATAGATAATCAAGTAGGGTTAGTTAATCAATGTGACAGTTAACAAATTGTATTAAAGCTTTTTCTAGTAAAATTAAAAGAGTTAATTGTACTAAATTTGTTTTAGCTACGAAAGAATTTACTTCGCTCGCCTTAGAAAAGGTACTAACAAATTGCTAGTTGTCGCAGAACTTCCTCCGACGCCGAACTATAACACGGTTCATTTGTTTTTGAGCAGAAAACTATTTCGTAGAATTAGAAAAATTATTTCTTTTAAATAACTATATTGTTCTCGTTTTAATTTTTTGAAACTGATAAATATTTATTATATTAATGTGTATAATTAAAGAATGTAAAATTAGAACAGTTACTTCTGTAAAATGTAATTTAATGATCACAGCAGTAAGCTAAGTTTTATCAGTAATGGTGAAAGTTTTCTGTTCAATATTCTATTCTAAGTGGTAACCGAATTAAATTCTTTGACTGTACACATATCCAACAATTCGTGTACCGCGTTGCCTTTCAATACCTGGCGTTGACAGTTTCGTTTAGAGACAAACTTTTCTTTGTCACATCGCCGAAGTTGTGCAAGTTACCTCGTTAGTTTGCGACTTGCCTTGTCTCTTAAGATATTGTTTGTTTAAACTCAATGTCTGCTTCCATTGGCGACACAATCATACAAAACATATTCCCTGGCGAAAGCAGTGAAAGCTCACACTATACATAACGAAACGTCGTAGATAGTAAATAATGGTTATTTATAAACCTGTTCTAAATTGCTTCGCGATCCGTACAGCCGTTTTGGCTTATACCTTGTCACAAATATTGAAACTTTCGCATCTATGATATTAGTAAAATGAAGTCGATTTCTACATCTGTCTTTTACAGTTTGTTTTAAAAGTTTGCAAATATTTTGTATAATTATTTCTCAAACACAAAAACATTTGATTGTTTTATCTCTGTCGCTATGTAATTGTTCATTGCTTTATAATTAAGAAACAACTTAAGTATTACATAAATAACTAAGAATACTTTATTCAGTCCTCCGCCAGATTAAACGTATTAACCACAAATTGTAGTTTGCTTTAAGTAAGTATCAATGTAATAATAATTGTTAAATCTTTTGTTTTTCAATAAAAATATTTTAATTCTTTCCCACGCTATTGATCGATAGGTTCTCATGTTGTTCAATTGTATATTATATATACTGGTATATCTATGTACTATTTATGTACTATGTAATGCATTTAATTCAAGATATCATATGTCCCACAGCACAAGACGTACGCAAATAGGATAGCTTAATTATAGTCATGTTTGTTATTATAAAGTTAGGTTTACACTGTTAAAAATTACGTATCAAATTTACTGTTTTACAAAATGCTAACATTTATGTTTGTCGCTCGATTGATGAAAATCTAATGTTTATTATTTGAATTTTGAAGAGTCATATTCCGCAATGAAGTTATAATAAGAATTCAGATAAATAACATAATTGTTAATTACCAATAACCTATTTACAGAACAAAACTTATTAATTAAATGGCTTTTATTACTTTTCAGTGTTATTATTTTCGCTGTCACATGTACGAGAAAACGATGACAGTTCGCGTGTTAGGGAAATAATTATTACGTGTGAAATAGTATCGCGTGTGAACAAGCCTTTACATGCAATCGATAGTCAGTAAGGTGGAAAGCGGTCGCCGGCTGAATTCAGATCCTCAGTTAACATTAACAACCGCTGCGCCGCGATGCCTCGCCCTCGGGCGGTCTGCAACTTGAATAATAACATTGACGATGTCAGTCTGTACTTACCTTAACAACATTCAAAATTAAATTGTGTTTTGTTTCATTTTTCATTCAGAAGCATTTTGAAAACTTCAACAATACTGTTTTAATTTCTAAGAACTCTAATTAAAGTTTTGTTAAACTTACTAGTCTTAATTATTACTAATATTGTTAATGAGAATGTTTAGATCGATGGATGTATTCCGATGGAACACACAGCCTTAAAAAGTTTTTTAAATAATAAATAAAACAATCGTTATTATACGATTGAAAATAAATAAACATACTTTGTTATTGTACTTAGTTATATTAATTTCTCCGTCACTTCGAAGTATTCGCAAAGCAAACCCAAGACAACGAAATGGATCTTAGATATTCTATTACACATGAGGTATCTGTGCTTTGCTGTTCTATTCTGTATGCATATTAGAACGAGCTTACTCTGTGACCGCATACAATTTTCGTGTGTATATTTGCGGGAAATGTAACCATTATAGTAATAAAGTTACTTCTGAGATTAGATTCTCTGTTATCTTTTTGTACGTCGTCCATTCCTATTTCAAGTTAGAATAAGTTAATTAAAATAAGGACCGATCGAGGCACTAACTATAAAATAGCGCCATCTTTTGGCTGCATTTTGATACAAAGAATTTAAAATATTAAAATTATTAATTTAAAACTAAAGTCGTGTAAACTTGGAGCCTTTAATTAAAGATAATTTTATGGAAGTTTATAATTATTAGAGCAGTTTTCTGTCAATATCGGCGTTTTTAAAGTATACAGATAACAATTATTATTTTTTGTATTTAAACAAAATTATGTAAATCTTTGATAATAAAAATCTTAAAGTGATTTTTAGAATACAATTACTTCTTGAAGTACCAGGAGCACATAACAATCATGGAGGCACATCACTATTTCCGTAATAGAAATCTACACTGACAGCGGAACATTTCCGAAAGCCCTCGCTGTGTTGGCGTTTAAATAAATAATAAAAGGAGGCGGAGGATCGGGCCCCTCAGGAAATTGGATCCGCGGTGCGATCCGCGCACTTCCTCCCGCGATATCGCCTCGCAAAACTCTCTTCAACTACCCGTCGCTCTGTGGACCTGTAATTTATTGCAAATATAGTTACGATGAATTCAATTAAGATTATTTACGGACTGTTCAACAAATATAATTAGAAATAAATAGACTTTCAATCACTTATCTGAATTAACTTGGACCAAATTTGTGTCTCAAAATATAAACTAAATCATCTACCGAAAGTTACTTGTTATCGATTTGTCCAAGTTAAATTATTCTTCAAAGTGTAATAAATTAATAGTTTTACAATGTAAATATTTAGTCATATTCTATTTATTTGTATTCTATATATTTATTCTATTTCTGCTATTTTAGGAACATATACAAATATATAACCGAATTTCAAGCTTTCATAGCTTCCAATCCTCGAAAATATTTTATTCAATAACAAGTCATTATAAAGCCATATTAATACAGCCTAGTTTAATTTATATGAGAATAAATGGAAATGAGTGTGCACATTCAATTCGACGCTGCACATTGCGGCTTAAAGCATTAACATCTACGGATTAGACCGACCGCAGCGATCAATGGAACGCGCTGATAGTAAAT
Organism: Papilio polytes; assembly: GCF_000836215.1. Taxonomy (NCBI): domain Eukaryota; kingdom Metazoa; phylum Arthropoda; class Insecta; order Lepidoptera; family Papilionidae; genus Papilio; species Papilio polytes. The sequence continues at coordinate 6,864,869 of NW_013525281.1, forward strand.
GAACTCAGCGACGATAATTATGCTGACTCACGCAAAAACTATAACATAATGAACTGATATGAACTGTAAACCCTAACTTCGGGTAATTTTTTGCGACATTAGGAATTCCTTTTACATTAAATTCGTATAAAATCATTTAAAACTTGAGCGTTTTCCATCCAAGTCAATTATCCCCAGACATAATCGAATTTTATCGTAAGTCGAAACTAAGTTGGTCCAAATTGCTTAAGTAACAAGCAATTACTGTTATATTGAGGAGCAGGCATCCCCCGCGACTGCAATTACCCAGACGTATTACGGATTAGCATAATACTCTAAGTTATATCAAGTTACTATTAAGTTATATAAAATACTAAGAGCCAACCAGTATGTATGAATGTAAAACAGAGTTCGAGCATAAATTCGTAAATATAAAATGACTTTTAAGATTTGAAAGCTTGATAATATTACAAAAGTATTCAACTTCAAAAAAGAAAATATATCAAAAATCCCTATAAACAAAAAATATTGTTCCTAATCGAGTAACATTAGTAATATTAATTTAATATGTATATGGTACATGTATATCAAACCGCAAACACAAACAGCCCTCACGAATAGTATATAAGGACTGACGTATCAATTACGGACGGCATTTACGTAAATTATGAGCCATTACCGGAGGTAATTGAAGCCCATAGGATTATGATACGTTTCATGTAGCAGCGTAGCAATGTAGCGTCGTAGCTACACGTAGCAAATATAAGTTCGTAGAATCATTGATATGGCTTCGATCACTTGTTTCGTTATGAAGTAAGTATTTCTAAAAATTAAAAAAAATTACAGAAGCAAAATTATTATTTAAATTGATACTTATATCAACAAAACATACTTATTCATAGAATTAAGTAAATCATTTGGAATTCTAGATTATGAGGTGAGCTATTCCGATACATAAAGCTTGCGGGATCTGATTAATGCGCGAGCACATCGGGGACAGCTAAATAAGCTGTCCCTATGCCGCTCGGAGCGCCGTGCGGCGTGTGTTGTGATTTAATGCTGATTCACGTCGCACGGAAACAGAGCCTAGTTGAATTGATTCTGAATGTAGAGACTCGAGATCAATTTAAAATTAAAAGAGATTCAAATAATGTATAGAGTAAGCAAACAAGTAATTTAAACACTGAGAAGTGTCTCGCCGTCTAAAATTTGACATTGCAATATTACCGTACAGTGTGTGTCTAGTCTATACGTCTTAAATGTCTTTGGTCTACGTGCAAGGTAACATAAGCTTCTCGCAAGTTATACACGTTCTATGCGACGAATAACAAGTCCAGTTACCCCTTATTTTTGTCAGTTTGTCGTCTTGCATAAAATTTTAACATTTCCTTAAGCAAGAATGATTTAATGTCGGAATTAAATCAGTGTATATTTAGATTCATAAAACGGTCCAATTTTTTTCTCATTAACATTTCCCGCGCCGACCTGCAGTATCTTAATTAGCAGAAAAACAAATCTTCAAGGCAATAAAGTTGATTCATTGGACGATTTTAATTTGCAGTAATTCATCGTAGCTCCGCCCTTTATAAATTATCGCAGGCGTCAAGAGGTGTTTGGGACGGTACGATTGTACCACCGTGATTTTTTACTCATTTTTTACACCCATGTTTTTTATATGTAAATTAACATTTTGAATCTTACTATTATTATAAATGCGAATAATTAGGTAGAATTTGTAACCTAAACTGCAGATGTAAAGCATAGTCTGGAGGAATACTTAGGCTACTAATTTTGTTTTTATAATCCCACGCCGACGGAGTCGCGGACGAAAGCTACTATTTACAAAATCAGAAAATTCAGAATGTCCTTATAAGAATATAATCTAACGTATTTCGTATGGCCGAATTAATTGCGCTTCAAATATTTTGCGAACGTTCTTCAAAGTGAAATCGCCCTCCGTCTTTAACTTGAGACAACTTAATAGCGTATTCCGTTACATCACGGGAATATTAATTTTTGCCTTTGGAAGCGTCCCGTGATGAATTTTATTATCAGTGTAGCTCCTCGCTGAATCCAAATTGAGGCATTAGTATATAATTGATAACACATTCGGGAGGGAAACGTGTTTCACTTTAATTTCGGCCTAACTTCTTTTCTCCTTGATATCGCGAGGCCGTTAGCGTCACGAGTTTGGTCTTTGAATCGAGGTTAAGTCGTGTAATTACTTTGTGGGCTTAAGAACTTTGAATGTATTCTCTAAGGTTTCTTCTTGTAAAATTTGAATGTTACATAATTTTTTGTATGTAATGACCGAGATGCGACGCAGTTACACTTGCGTGGCTCCTCCTAAATAAAAAAAATCAAACCATACAAGTATTGTTAGAGTGGACGCACACCCTTATCTAAACTAGCGCAAAACTGTCGTGCGATTGTCAATTGTTTGGCAGCCGATTCAACTGTTTTGCACATCTAAAAATACAGTAGTGTGCGAACCTCCATATAAGCTGATAGGAATCAAAGCGCCACTAAACAGTTGTGCGATGGTTTAGTCAAAGAAGTGTGTGGGCTCTTATAGTAGAAATGTGCATCGTATATTATTTTATAATACGGTGGCAGAGTACACAAATAAAAGTGTTCCAATAGAAATTCAATTCTATAAAATAGAGAAAATTCGTATCTATTCGGTAACAATGCATATTTCATTACGAAAATATAAGTGGTGTTACAGACAAAAACAGTGCCGCACGTAAATCAATTTTCCCCATAGTTACCGAATTTCTTGGGGCAAGTTATTCAGATTTGATCTTAGATTATGGCTCGGACAGCGTTAGTTATCGTCATATTATACGTTCGGGGAGCGTAATGTATGTCCAGAGCGTAACGCGAAATATGGCAAATATATGCAGGACAGTCGCGTACACAAGTGAACTTGTAACAATCCTATAAAATGTACAAGTGAAAAATTGATCTGAAAAATGAAACAAAAGCAGTCGGTAACATTTTGCTACCAATCTTTTGCATTTCAAAGTTTTTTTTTTAATTTAAATCACTTATAACTAATAATACAATGTTAGTTATGTTTTTGTTTATAATATACTAGCTATCACTCGCGATTTCTCTCGCGTGAAAATAATAAAAAACGTAACCTATTTTACTCACTGATAATGTAACTTTTTAACGGTGAAATAATTTTTAAAATCGGCCCAGCGGCTTTTGAGTTATTTCAATACATACAAAAATACAAATCTTTATAACATTAGTATGGAATATCAATCAAATAGTTTTACGTAAGTAGGTAAATGCTTCTTTATGATAAAAAATCTATTAATTAATAGTAACATTTTCAGCACGACTGTACAAGTCTACGTAATACGTAGAGAAATAAAATTGTTAGAACTAGGTGCTAACACTAGTTAAATCATGCACGATGCTATTTATGTGCCCGCACAGTTTATGTTTGTATCTTCTACTGTTATAACTCTGTGGACACAATATCCTCTAATGTAATGTTGCTACATTTATAGGGAGTTGCCGTGTCTGTACTTTCTATATTCATATTTGCGTAAGTATAAAGATTTTCTTTTTTTAAATGCTTTTATTAAAAGAATATTGACAACTTTTAAAAAGCAATTACATAATATGACGAATCACTAAAACTTTTTTTATAACATAAGGTGGCAAACGAGCAAGCGGCCACCTAAATCCGCCAAAATGGCGAAGCGACCACTGCCCATAAACATCTGCAATTGCAGATGTGTTGGCTACCCTTATCCGACGGAGGAGGAGATGCACATAAATAGGATAATTTCCCTTCCTATGCAGATCCTCCACCGTCAAATCCACTGCCCCTTCGCATCTTTTCCTTATAAGAAAATGGTAAAGAGAAAGGGACTTAAATTATACCTTCTTACCACACTCATCAGACGAAACACGGAATTGCTTCCATTTCACGCATATTATTGTACTACTTATATTGTGTATACGTGGTATTACACCGGGCGAGCCGGTCCATACGTGCTAAGATGTTAAAGCGGGCACTACCACTGCCTAAAAACTAATACTTGAAAAAGGCGATTTCTTTTGTTTTTTTTCCACAATATAAAGATGAAAATATTTGATCCAAGTTACAGATTTAAAAGTATTAATTTAATTACGTCATAATATTTACTATACCTTTCTTCCTTTCTATAGCGCAAATAACCAGCGATACCTTTAAAAATTTAAACGTGTTTTGAACATATAAATAAAATAATTCTCATGAATAAGCGTATACGTTGGATTCGACTTCAACAAAGTTAAATTCGAGAATTGTAAGCCATTCAAAGAATTTATTCTTTGTTTTCTCCGTATCTATCAGAATCGATGCGAACTAGGTGCCTGCTCAGGTATGAAATACTAGAATGGCCATCTTGAAATATCGTTGCAAGCACGCCTGCTTTCCTTACACTTTCGTTGTAAGTTTTCTTTGTATCTCATATAGAGCTGCTGTTACGCCGTGCGTATTATATCAATGTAAAAAAGGGCCGACCACTTTCACGACTTAAGGGCTTTCAAGAAGCGAGCCTACCTGTAGTGTCTCTGATGTTGCTAATGTCCATTGGCGTTGTTAATCATCTCTGTATTCCCGCTGCTCGTTTGCCCTCTTTCTCATAAAAAAACATAATAAATTACTAGCAATCAATTTATTTATTAGGAACTTAAAGGTAAATAAGCTATATTTAATACTAAATAGACTATTGAAGTAGAAAATCTCAAAATAGTGACAATAGATTTGAAATGGGTTGTCTATAATCGTGTACTAAACACGATCTTTTATTAGTTTGACTTTTTTACAATTATGAGTTTTAAATACATACATATTTATTGGGTTGTCAGCTCTAGTGAGTTGAACTATTTTCTCCTGCTTTAGTTCAAATTAGCTTCGTACGTGACTTTGCAATTTCTGTTAAATTATTCATACGAATCTCGCTGCTTACGCTGCGATGTGTACACAACATTGAGAGCATGCAGCGCTTTACAGCGCTAATTGTGTTATTTTAATCAATTCCACCTAAAGTTACATGGTTTGTTTCTGTCCGATGCAATATAATTATAATTTCCCAGCTGTATTGCTGCCCTACTATAATAGATTATAGACCAAAAAATAAATAAACGTAAAGAATGATTTGGTAAAACTGTAAGTTTGAACTGAACGTCTGTTACAGACTTTAGTTTCATAATGCTTGTAACAGCTGCAAACAATTGACAAACGAGGTATCAAAATTAACACAATTTGCAATCACCCATTTTCCTTAACTTTTCCGATTCGACAAACATTATTTGTTTAAAGTAAATTCGACAGATTGTAAACGTAGAGGCTCGGTGTCTGGGGATAATATTCTCGGCACGTAGGGCGCCGCAAGCGCGGCGGAGTGCCGACTTACTGCCGTAAAGTATCAAAGCAGATGCGATTAAATTGGAAAACATTCACTCAATTTCCTGGCCGAAAGAGGATCTCTTTGCCTCCCACTGAGTTGAGTACCGTCAGCAGGGACAGACATAATTTTAATGATGTTTATTTAGATTCATCCTTGCAAAACGATCTTTGGGTAATAAATAACTGGTGAAAAATTACGAATGTGTAATTAGATGTCTCTTTAATTCTTGGCTGTAAGGATGTAATAGTCAGGCTATTGAAAAAAACTATAGCAGAAATATATTCATAAGACGACTCTCCATTAGTATTTTACCTATTTGTCAATACTTTGAATTGATATTTTAGATACTGCTACATGTAAATCGAGATTTTTTTATGGTATCAGTGCCTAATAAGTGTTGGTTATGCTGACGGTACTTGGCGGCACGTCGAACGCTTGCCAACCTGCCGACTGACAAATCCAGCGCAGTGACTGGCCGTCGTAAGACCGACATTGCCGACGCCGTCGTAAGACCGACACTGCCGACGCCGCAGTCGGCAATCGATGTCGGGCCGGTGCAACATTTTTTAAATTGCCGACGGCTTTCCCCGTTTGTTAGCAATTTGCTGACTTATTTTATTTTAATGAAGCCGGGATGCACGCTCGGATCCAGCGATGCATCTGTTTGATCAAATTTATTCCGTTTTATGAGATAAGTAATTGAAAATCATTTCTTACAGTGAATTTTAAAAATACGACTTGATTGTAAAATCCAATGTTATTTTAAAAGACGAAAATAGAACTCATAATCAATCGTGTAGAACTTGTATAAAATCTAAACGATCGTAAAATTGTTAATAATTGTTTTTCAAATATTTAAATTACATAGTGTAATTTTCTCGAATTGATGTTTACTCAGAATATCAAATATTGATGGCATATTCATGTTTTGTAAACAATAGCAACAAGTATGTACACAACGCTTTTGATATTTTATTTGTACAGGCGCTGTGGACTAAATATTCAATTTCAACTAGAAATTCCATTTGTTTGAGTAAACAAACAAGCAATCGAAATATTTGAATACTATTTTATATTTTTTCGATTTGCAATACAGTGGGTATTAAAATAATAGATAACGAAAATGAATTAGATGAAATAAATACGTTGAACTATTTTAATTACGTAGATTTTTCGTACAAATTCTGTGAATAACATTTCTAATTTGTCACGAATTTGACCGTTTCACAATTTAATTATGCACCGGATACATATTGCTTCCCTATCAGTATTGACGGCCATCAAGCAGAGCCCCGGCTTTGCGTTCAATAATTTTATACAAAAACTTAGTACAACATGTTTGTGAAACAAAGCCCGCGGTATTTGCTCAAAGCCCGCGTGCATACAGCCGTATTTTTAACCAATTTATATGTTTACCTATGAAAAGCAGGGCTGTCAACAATTACAAAACAAAAATACATTTTAACTGTCTGTTAACTTTATTTTATTAACACTGAGAATACAGAACAAAAATTTGTTTGAATATTGGATTCCTAAACAATAATAAGTAAATAGCTAGCTGTAATCGATTTAAAAGACATTGTCCTGGACCAAACAATTTTAAAGATGTTAGTTTTACTAATACATAAGGATTTCCAAGAAAATAACGTGGAAATCATAATAAGATTCTGCTCCTAATATAATGAACTAGCTTTCCCGCGACTTCTTCCGCATGGCATAAAAAAACAAAAGCATGTAGCCTATGTGTTTGTCCAGAATATTCTCTACATATATGACAAATTTCATCGAGATCCGTTCACCAGTTAAGGCTGCAAACTCCAAAAAATATCCATCTAAACTTTCGCATCGATATTAGTATGATTACAATAGAACGTGTAGAGTGGCAACCCTACACAAGTCGCGCAAAAGTGGCAGGGTTGGCGACCGCGCTTATTTATTATTTATCGCGGCCGCGGTCACGCCACCACTTTTTACACTAACTATTTACGTGTGTTAACTATGTGGATAACCTTTTAACTGTACCGCTACACTTCGCTTTTTTAACTTTAAAATTGTTGAGGAGTTACGTCAGCTAGAGTGAAGGACGGAATTAGATATAACAATATTGTTATTTGGGACTAAATCATGAGTACTTTACTTTTTAGAAATATAGTAGTAATAATAAGCCTTCTCTATTTCTTTATTTAAAATTACGTTACAACCCTATCTTAATATGATAGTTAGTCACGTTTAAAAAGAAGATGGACACATAATACAATTTGAACAGCTTCAATTAACTGGAACTTCACTCAGGAATCGTAATTCAATGTAATTGATCGATGACATATTTTCGTGGACTTAAATCCGCAGGCCTTCATTATCCATATATAAGGAAGTCATCATTTGAATTTGCATCAAATTGTTTTGTTAAACATTTCTTTAGAAGCGATCACAAGACATTTAAAACATGCAAAATGTAGACGCGAATGTTTGCTAAAACACGCGTAATCATTCGTTTTTTGAAAACATAGCCTTTAATTTGCAATGAATAAGGCGTAATTACGTTTAACAACGCTGGTAGCTGGTAGCTGGTAGCATGTACGGCAAATATTTGCGTCCAATGGGCCTCGCAACAAACGGCATAAAAACTGGCAAAGCTGTAGCACGTACGCTAAAATGAGTAATACCGAACGTGTTTCGGGTTTTAAATTGTAAAGGTCCTTTTACAATGTACATGTTTCGTTTAATAAATATAAAAATATCACGGTAAAATTTTAATAATTTAACAACGATTTTATACTATAGTAAATACGTTTCCGTAATTATTGTAACAGCAGAACTAATTGGAATTACCATATTCGTCACATAATTGACCATCGAATACATTTTTTTACATGCTTCATATTTTAAAAATCATTAATCTACTGTTTAGCTTTCTTTCAACATATTCTAGAAACCTTTAATTGTAAATGATCATAACTTCGTCTGTTTATTTTTGTTTTTGTCAGTTGTAATATTACGACACGTCCAGTGTGCGAGGGTCACAGCAAGGACATTAGAGGCATGTGTCGCGATGCAGGCGCACGCCGCCGCCTGATTGATTCGAGACACGATTCGGACACTCGACTGCTGGTGTCTGTGTCTGTTGGTGGTCTTATACCTTTTCATTTATACATAATCTTTTAAATAGACCGAGCACATGTTGAGTCCAGGTCTTAATGGTCAACGATCGTTTGTACGCTGTAACAATCATCAGAATTGAAATACTATGCCATATTCGCGAATATAAGTTTCAGAAAAGAGACAAAAACCGAGCGCGAATTAAAGGAGTTTCTATTCCACCTTTCAGCTGGTTGGAGTGGGCTTACCCGGCGCATACAGTTCTGTAAAATGCACCCATCACATACAACTTTCAATACTGGTACACCAATGCCATCAGCGATCATCACCACACTAAATCACCACATACTATTATTACCCTTAAACCTATTGAGTTAAAGGTTGTTTTCGCATGCAAAATGAAAAGTGCATAACGCAACATCGCCGTTCACTGTATACTATATCGTAGACATAAGAGGATTATAATATTGAGCTCGGCTGCCAACTAAGTCTGCTGAAGCAAAATTGTAAGACGAAATTGTTTAATAAACATTTCGCTAAAACCGAATTTGTTCTCTCGTTGTTTGCGGTGGGGATTTATAATGCTTTTAAAATGTTATCCTTATATTAGCTTATAACCGCTTACTTGATTTAATGACTATCTATTGCCGGCGATTTCGTCTGTGCGGAGTTAAAGCTTAGCAAATCTTATGTGTCTTCCCAGACAATTTTTTCTATCGTGCCAATTTTCGTCTGGATCTTATGTGATTTTTTTGTTTCCTTTGTTTTCAAATATTTAAGGATTTTCGTAATTGTTCCTTTTAAGGTTTTTTCTAATTATTTTAGACATCTTTAGGTTTTATCATTTCATTTCTATGTACTAAATAATAGTTTACCTTTCCTTGTGGTTTCTAATAGTTTTTTTTAGTTGTTGAACATATGTTAACATTTTGTTTTTGTCCAGACTAACCGGATTACTTTACGTAGCTAACGTGTCACGGCTTTCAGTTAATTTTGTAAGCTTCTGTTTAATATTGTCCGCTTTTAAAATGTTAAATACGTTAAAAGTTTACTTTTTAATTTCAAAAAGTTAAATAGTTAAACATTCCTAGCTGTTTTTTATGCAGTTTTAAATGTATTGTATCTTATTATTAGATTAAAAGAAATACATGTTTTTAAATCTACATAGATTTTTAGAGCGGGCGCACAACTATGAGTACTATGAGTAATCGTAAAACTGCGATTGTCGATTGTTTCGCAGTCAGTTCAGCTGTTTATTTGCACAACTAAAAAACGCGTAGTGTGCGCACCTCCATATAAGAATTAAAGCGAGACTAAAAAGTTGTGCGATAGTTTAGTTTCAGTTGTGCACACGCTCTTAAACCTACATGTTTTTCGTCGAACGAATTAATAGATACTTTAGTTTTCCTATAGGAATGTTTTCTAGTTGACACCGACACATAATAAATTCGTAGATTCACGCAACATAATGTATTTTGATACACTACGACGAAAAATAAACGACCGCGATGAATTACATTATTAATGAGTAGTTTGAAAGCTTTTGATTTAATTAAATTTAGATATTTAATATATTTATTTCGGTCTTATATAAACATTAGTAATAAAAAGTGTTATAAATACGAAAATACATTATATTTCATATTTCTTTTGAATCTTTTATTTGCATCATTTAACAGAGAAAACTAAATCAAGAAATTGAAATATAATAATACAATTCTATACAAATGTAAAATACTTCAAATTACAAAACGTTGCTAGTTTTTGTGGCCTTAAGTGTACAGAGGCTGTTTCGTGTACGATTATTCGTATGATTTATGCACTCATTTTGTGTTTAACACGTCGCTTATTGTTTTAAATACAAAATTTATCATACTATATATAAATATTATAAATGCGAAAGTTACGATGGATGGATGGATGTTTGTTAGTTTGTAGCCCAAACGGCTGAATTGATTTCGATGAAATTTGGTATAGATGTAGAGGATAGTCTGAAGGAACATATAGGCTACTCCCTGTCGCCGGCAAAAGCTAGTAAGTTATAAGTACATTATGCAAAAAGCGCTAACCGTCTTAAAACAGACGATTTGGCAGAACACCTAAATACAAATGTTATAAAAGCGAAACTTTAGATGGATGGATGTTTGTTATATCCAGAACAGTACAACGGATTGTCTGGATTGGCACAGATGGAATATAGTCTGGAAAATGCAAAGGCTACTAATTTTTTTCAATCCCGCGCAGACAGAATCGCAGGCGACAGCCAGTTTTAATCCACTGAATCGATGATATCAATGTTCTTAGGAAGTAGACTTATTCATCTGTACAGAATACGATATTGTTAATTATAAATTTGCTAATATTGAAAGCGGTTTAATATCGGTGTTCGGAGACAGGCAGGCGAGCACGAGCGAACTTGTCAGTTCCTCTATTCCACGAACACGTAAGAGGATTAGAGCACAGACTGGGGACTAAGACTGCGCTGAATAACAAATCCACTTTGAAATATTCATTATCGATCAGTTAATCCGTATTCAGAATGTTATTGTATCGTGTATAGAAGGAATCATACTTAATATTATAAATGTGAAAGTTTAGATGTTTGTTAGAGTTTGTAGCCTAAACTGTTGAACGGATCTCAACAAAATTTGGCATAATTGTAGAGGATAGTCTGGAAAAACACATAGGCTACTTGGTTTTATTTGTTTTATACCACGCGGAGGGAGTCGCAGGTGAAAGCTAGTATTAAATAAATCGCTGGTGTTTACGTAATTTCGTTTATTACGGGACATTAGTGGTGTAGGCCGATTGAATTATAGTATACGATAAGAATGAAAATATATTCAATGATACATTTGGTAGCTGTAGTTGTATGATGGTAAAAGTATTACTATAGTAAATAATTAATCTATTTCAAACTAATTATTTTTGATTTGTTTTCAATGAAATTTCGTTCGAAAAACGTTACAAACACTTTATAAGATTCAAAAGCAATTAAAATGTAAGAAAAAGCATAGACTTTTAATGTAAAATTATTTAATGCATAAACCAAAATATTAAAATAAAACGTGTCTCGTTTCTGTTGTCCAAAAGTGTACTGTGTTCGAGCGTTCTTGTGATACACTTATTTCGTGTTGCATTATGTTTTCTGTTTGGAACAGCGGGCCACTTGCTGCGCGGACGTGCCGTGTACGGAAATGTTTAATGCTTCTAATTTTGTAACATAACATTTGCTTATCATAATACCAAGGTCATTAGGACCATATTCAGTCTGCGTTACGTCATATTTTTAATCAGTAATTCTCACTGATCTGTATAAATGGATAGGTTATTGGAGATAATAGTTTTAGCTTCGTTTCGACTCTAACTATCTTGTTGGCATTAATGTCAGTTAATTATTATACTATATTATTAATGTGTATTCTCTCAGCTGCTATCAAATGCAACCGACAGCGTCGAAATTCGAATAGGCACATAACATTACGTCTCAGATGGTCTGTTTATAGAGGTCAGTGGTAATACTTTTTTTTATGTGAAAATTGAAAAGTAACATTTTCAGCCAGTTTTCATTTTATCAAATGTAAATGCACGTTGTCAGACCATTTCATAATTACTTATTCTTAGTGGAAGTTATGATTTTACATGCCTATTACAAGTATAGTGTTTAAAAACGCTTATTTGGACTTTCCTGCTACCACATTAACACTGTAGGAAATAAATGTTGAATTGAAACATTATTTCAGTAAAAGAACGAATAAATCTTATCAAAATATCACTAAGTTGTACACGACCGTTATCAATCACGGACAAGATCAAAGTGCGGTGTACTTACGTATTATTTTCATTTTGCCTCTGATTTAGTGAAGTGACGTTCACTCGTTTATTATTTACTTTCATTTACACTGGTTTCACACGAGGGTAGAACTGTAAGGTAGAGCAGTAGACAATACAGTACGCATATACTTTCGAAATAGTACTGTCCTGTACTACTGCTCTGTGGCTCCGAGCTACCTCCGTGTAGTAACACGGAAAACGGGTGACAAGTTGAATTATTCCCACAATCGGTAACTACTGGATTTAGGTCGACGTGAGATTTCTTTTTGCCTTCTTAATTGTAATATATCCAGACTAAATGAATGAATCTTTATGAAAAATGTTGCATATTCCTGTTTTTGTCGTGGACCATTTGTAATTCGTTGATTTTAAAAAAGGAACAACATTTTTATTTTAAATACTCCTTATGATTTACCGTTAGTTAACATTGCCGAAACAGATGTACACAAATGTATTGTTATCTCTATTTTTGCGATCAGAATGAAAGAGATGACTATATTGTATTGCCAACTTACAGATTAAAATACATTCATTGATCTCGTGGAAACTTTTTAATGTCTACAATATAAAAGAAAAAGTAGTGATCAGCTAATTCTTGATATTTTTAAACTTTTCTGTGAAATAATTTATGTTTAAAGGTTATCAAGAAATATTAAAAAGGGAAAACCTTTTCAACTTAATCTTTTTCCGATTTCAAATAAAATCGTTTCCACCTTTGATTCGAAAATTACCGGCCAAATTGAAATCAATGTAATTACGTTAGTTGAAAAAAACGGTAAAAAATTAAACGTTTCGTACGAAATTGTTTCTTCGAAAAATCAAGCTTTAATTTCACGGTTAGTTGGATCGGTTAAGCGCAAGGAAAAAAGTTTAATACGTAGGTCAAATGATAATATGCAAGTGATATAAGTAACTGTTGTTACATTAACTTAAGTTATATTTTAATGTAGATTGAAAATCTTTCTAAATTCTATTTTTCTCTCAAACATGCTTTTAGATAAATAAAACAATGAACCTCAATATAATAAGCAACAGTGTTAAAGAAAATATTTTATTTAAATATCTTGTTACATTTAAACTACACTAGCTTACGCCTGCGACTCCATCCGCGTGGTAGTAATAAAAACAAAAGAAAGTAGCCTACGTGTTCTTCCAGACTATCCTCTACATCTATGCCAAATTTCATCGAGATCCGTTCAGCTTTTTAGCACACAAACTCTAACAAACATCCATCAATCCATTGCAACGGACAATTGCACTTATAAATGTTTGTAACCTTATTGCTTTCCTTTCTTCTGTTACGTTTCACATGTATAAGCATCTAAATTATTAACAAATGAATAAATATAGTGAAAATAAAACAACATCGTGCGTGTCTTTGTTCTGAATTTAAATATATTCGCTGATAGGAAGTGCGTGATGCATCTAATGAGTCATTACAGTGCGAACACCTGATCTAATAACACATCGATCATTCTTCACGCTACCACTTGTCTACTGTACGGTCGGCAAATTACACAACAATTATTTAAATAAAAATATTTTACTTATTTATTTTTGTCAGTATTGAAGACTGCTTCTAGATTATAATAAATTCAAGAAGTTTTCTTTTTTATTTGGATAAAATTATTTTATTTTATGTAAACATTCAATTAATTTTTTTTAAGACAACAATAAAGATGTTTTATTTATTTAAATAAAGGCAGACATTATTTTAAGTTTGAACAGTTGTTTGTTAGTTAGAACATTATTTATAAAACTAGAATTATTTAAAATTCTGTTGAATACTTTTACCATTAATATATTCATAATGGTTTTGCTATCGGTACATTTGCTAATTACAGTAAAATATCGCGTGTGCTGATTTATGAGCGTCAGCGTTTGTGTCATCATAAAATATGACAACTTTATAAACACCTTACTTTTGTTCATTAATTACATTAAATATACAATGTGACAACACATAAAGACACATTAACGCGAAATAGAACAAGTACATGAATTTAAACTACGTAATAGAAACGAGCTTTAAAACGATAAATCAGATTTAAAATATCAAAGGATAAGTATTTCCGAATCGTTTGCTTTAAACTAATTCTATTAAATTTGTATGTTTCATAAAATTTTAACGAAAAACGAAAAAACTCATCTCCCCTGCCTTATCCTACTCCCGTAGGGTCGGCGCACCGGGTATTCGTCCTCCAAAACACTATAATCCGTCATCTCAGTCATCACTCCCTAAAAAACACAAAAACTATTTTTTATATTTGAAAGATGCATACACTAATAGAATATAATATTATCCATGAATAAAATAGACTATATTAAATATAGTTATATATTTTTTGTAATACATAGCAAATTTTCATCCTGCAGTATCATATCTTAGAAACTAAAATTTAAAATCTTCACATTTTCTGTCATCAAAAACGTTTGAATAAGAAAACTCTGGCTTTTTAAAATTGCACCACCCGCGTACTGGAAAATGCGACGTTATCAAAAAGCCTTTGCAAACATTTGCGGTCTGAATGTGGTGCATGGTATGAACAAAGAAGTGCAACAGAATCAACATTTGCTGGCGGCATCGTGAATAGGGCTGTCACCTTACCAAGGCTAAATTCAAGACTAGGTTTGAATCGTGTATTTGGTTACTAGTTTGTGGTGTAAAATAAGTGGTCCTGTTATTATTTGTAAGTGATTTCGGGACACTATCCAGTTGCCTTATAGTCAAAAGGTTTTTATTATTTCAACTGTACAAAGCAAAATGCGTAAAATCTCATATTTTGCTACGGATTTAGTGACGACGTTTTTTCCAGTTCGGGTCTGCGTTTATTCCAAGTTTTCAGCCCTAGTCACGAGTCAACTGAACGTATGCTCTGGTTTGGATTCCAGGTAGGTGATGAACCCTTATTACTTCGTGTTGTGACTAAGACGGCCCTTATAACTTATTGTTAAAACGCATTGTTATTGCAGTTTCACATGTGTTTATAAAAACTAGGTTGATAATGTAGAGTAGGTTATGTTTGTATAGTAAGGACAATGGGTTTACATGAGTACATTGGAGGTAAATGTAAGTGTTATTAACCTGAACTTATTCTTTACCTTATGTTTAGATATATTTATAAAACATGTACAAAAAATGTTAATGTGTTATTTTCATAATTCTTTCTCCAACGCCAAGAACCTCCGATATTATAAAATGTACCATTTATAACTAAATTAAATCTTTACCATTCATTGTTATGTTAGGTTAGGTAAGTTCAGTAATAAACAACTCCTCTTCATACTTAATATCGAAGATCAAAATAAGGCAATTCGTGTAATTACTTATTAGGAAGCGCTACGTCCAGAATTGACGACTGACACCTGACAAGGGTATTCGTTTAAAATAGACAGCGTGAAATAATTCAAAGGCGTTAGTCACTCCGCTGTGAGTCAGTTGGTGTAGTTAAAATTACCGTACGTGTGTGACTGCCTTTATGACTATATTGTCAGGAATAAACATGATCTTTAACAAAGTCAATTGATTTATTATTTCCGTTCGTAATCGTTTATTTGAGATCTAGGATAAAAGATTTATCAAGAACATAATCTGACCAGAAACATGAAGCTATATTGCGGACATACCATACTCGTACATAGAAATAATTCCTTTAGACATATTTGTTAAACAAGCCGATTGTATTGTCCTAGGGCCAAGATTTTTATGTTCATGTTTAGGTTATAACTTAGTTGTTATTATTGGTTCAGTTATAATGGTAAGTAAGTCCTTACTGACTGCTTAAGAACTGAAAGCATCAGTTAGTTTGAGTTTTTGAAATTCTCAACGTATATTTTAGTATCTAAAAAGATGTCTTTTTCAACATTTTCTTTTCGTCGGAGGTTATTTAAAATTTCAGCTTGTGTTGGCTTGTGATTTTCACCTTTCAAGCATAATTTAAGGTTTTAAGTTCGTTTAAAAGAGACCGTATATAATGTACGTCTGCCAAAATTCTGACTCTCCTCAGGCTATCTGGCGTCCGTTTTCAGTCTCCTATCTCTTTGACTTTTTAACGAGCGAGATAAAAAGTGGGAAGTGGAGGGGCATCGCTGCGAAACCTTAACGCTCGACGCTTTTCTAAAACCACTAATTACTATTTTTAATTCAATTGAAGGGATGTTAAGAGATTGCAGGTTTTCATTATAAAGCGAGTTCTGTTCCCGGCGGTCGTGGCCTTTCGTTACAAGGGGTTAAAAGCTTTTACACTTTTTATACTTTTTTTAATTACTTAAAGGACAGTGGGATAAGTTTATAAAGACACAGTAACATTTAAACATTTGAGACATTGATTTTATGACCGACTAATCATAGTATTTTGATCATCATGTGTGTAAAAAAGTCAATTATCCAATAAATAAACGACTATTTTACACTTCTATAATATTGTATCTGAAAATATTTACCTATGTATATCGAAGTGTTTTCAGAAATAGAAAAGTGGTATTGGAAAAACGTACGTTGTCTTTACACAGCCTCGTGTCCTGGTGGAAATCAATTGGATTTTTTGAGAGTTCACCTGTCATTCCGGCCTCGGCGGTGTCGCGTGATTTGAATACCGACTTACTGATGCGCCACAGTGTAGAAAAATCAGTGTCACAAGTGCAAGATGTTTTGTTTCAGAAAGTGTTTCTAATTTCTTTGGACAACATTCTTTTTCATTCTTTGGACAGTATTTAAATTTTATACAATTAAATTAAATCCCACTTTCGAAAGATTTAATTAAACTTTTTATTATTATTAGAGTTTATTTTGATAAACATAATCAGGTTTTTTTTTTTATTTTAACAAGATTATTATTATAATAATACATGTCTACTGTTTTAGTCTGTGGCACGAGATTTTAAGATGCTACTCTCGTCCATGATTTCGCTGACGAGAACAAGCGAGTTGATTTGGACGATTTGTCTTCTAATGTAACAGGTTGTTCGTGTAATGAGATTGGCGAGGATCGAAGTGAGAGGCCACTTTTAACGTTAAAAGTTATAGAATTATGTTTTTACGTCAAACAGTTGAAAACGTACTTAAGTCATTTTTTGTTAATTTACTAATATTTCCTTTAACCGTACCAACTTAGCTCCAGGCTTGTGCTAGGATATGGTTCATGACAATAGTCGAATGGCGGGATTCAAACTCTCGACCGCAAGATCGGTAGTCCGTACCCCAAGCAATTAGGCCATTGGCGCTTTTAGTAACACTTTTGTGAATCTGTTCATTACTATTTGATCACACTTGATAATTAACTATAACATAGTTAACAACATTAATATAACAGACTAGCATTCGCCCGCGACTCCGTCCGCGTGGTATTAAAAAAAAACAAAACCAAATAGCCTATGTGTTCTTCCAGATTATCCTCTACATGTATGGCAAATTTCATTGAGATCCGTTCAGCAGTTTAGGCTACAAACTCTAACAAACATCCATCCATCCATCTAAACTTTTACATTAATAATATTAGTATGATATACGGTTCTTTAAAACAAATAAAAGGTTAAAACAATGGAGCACCCGATACAAAGAGTTGAAAGCCGAAATAAATTTACAAAAAGTTTGTTGGCGAAGACAGGCGGGCGTTCATATATTGGAAGTTGGAATCGACCGTTATCCCGACTGAGGTCCATTCGCTTTTCTATCTGTTTCAATTCCCTCATTAAGCGCAATAAGAGGTTCACAATCAATTTCGAATCGCGATCCTCCTTCGCAAACATATCTATTCCTATCTACACGTCTTATTGCTATATTTATAAGGTTCAAATTGCGAGAAATAAGTAATGTAAAGGCTTGCAATGTGCGGAGGCTGTCCATTCATTGTGGAGAGCATAGATTGATGGGCGGAGCTGGCAAAGGTACGGCTGGTAGGTGGTTTACCACGAAGTCGAGTGCTTTTACTGCTTACGATATCAAAAAATTCAAAACTACATTAAATAACAATCGACCTAATGCCTAATTAAACTGAATGCATAGGACATTAATATTTGCTTGGATTTTCCAAAAGTTGTTTTTGCAGACATAATTTTTAATGCTGTCGTAGCGACGCATACCTAGTAATTACAAAATTATACCACATACATTTTCCTGTAATTAGTAATTAAGCATTTTAGTTAGCAAACTAGTTAAATTCAATCATGATATCGATGCCTCAGCCACCTTTTTGTTGCCGAAAATATTAAATTACAATCGTGTCGTATCCGTGTCGTTGAGTGTAAACAAGATACGAGTTAGTACAGCTTACGATGTGGAAGCTGAGTTGATATATAGACGGCGTTGCAAAGAAACGAAAGAGTGTAGTTGTGAAGAAGTTAAGGGTAACGTCTTATAGTAACCTCAATAATAAAGCATTACTCCGCCAGAGCGCGCTGTAAAGAAAAATAAAAACATCTCAGAAAGAAAGTCTTTTGCAGTTTCATCTTTTAATTAAAGAAGGTTTCTTGCTTACAGATGAAACAAACAATTGTCTTATAGTCTGCGTTTTAATGATTCCTTTTTTAAAATTGTATAAATATCCGACTCAAAGGACCAAAATGTCTTTTTACTTTGTAGGTTAAGAAACACTTTACTCTGCATATTTAGTCCAAAATTATTAGGATAATAATAATAATTTGTTTCCACAGAAGTTACTCCAGCTAGTGCTTATTTTCGGTACTTACTCTATCTTTAAAGCTTAAGTCAAATAGGATGTGTACAGAATTAAGAAATGATACAAAGAGTACAGTTAGAATATAATTTTTTATCGTATTTAAATAAAGATTATTTTTCATAGCACTTTATGGGTGGCCATTTAGCAGATTGCGCCGGGCTCTCGCGTAGTTTTATTCAGCGAAACTCATTCGGAACTGACGCTTCGTTTTGGCTTCATTACAAAAAATACGCAATAACAGTTCTGGGAGTAACAATAACTATTAACACACCCACTTTCGAGTATTATCCGTAAACAAACATATAGTTGCTACTCTTAAACTGTTTTGTAGATTCTGTTTTAATAGAACTTCGTAGGAGTTTGTGTTAAAATGTTTTTGACGAGATGCATTTGTAAGTTTGTGTTTGTAAAGTTGCAATGTTGGCTACACTGCCAGCGATGGCGGTCACTGGAGAATTGTTTAGTTGGCCGCCATGCATTCAAACTTGTATTTTAGCTATCTACAGAAATAATATTTCATTTGTTTGAGTATTGCATTCGTTATTGATAAGTTTTAACGTAGAAATAATTAGAATTTAATTTGTGGAGTTTAATTTTTTATAGCAAAGAGGTGACAAGGATTTTATCACTGTTTTGACATTGACAGGTGGTGATCATCTGTATTCTGTTCTAATATTATAAAGAGGAATGATTTGTAATTTTCTATATATTGAAATAATTAAAAAATATTGGACCATATCAAAAATTCTTTAACCACTAATTAGCTACGTTCTCACTGGGTGACATAGGCTGTATTTGTTAAAAAATTTATCACGGACGAAGACGCGAGCAACAGCTAGTATAAGCTATGTTATAGTTGAGCCTTTGTACACCACTAGAAATACTTCTAACACAACCAAGCTTTTGTTTAGGATCTGCTTAAAGGTGCCGATTAACGAACGTAGGACATTAAAATACGAATATACAAAACAAATGTCCATCATTCTGTTCATACTAAATAAGTGTCAGCGTATGAGTAATATAATTTGATATAACCGACGGCGTTTAATTAATTTGGCCGACTGCCAACTGCGCACTGACGAGAACCCGCGCCTATCAAAAACATTCGAATTTTAAAATAAATTACTTTTTCTCTCGTGTCCACAATTTTTATGAAAATAAAATATAATATGCGTCTATGTTAACTATCCAATAGCCACATAAAAATTAAAGATACACTAAGCGTTTCTGAGTAGATCTAATAATGTGCATTTATAAGACTTTAAGAGAACATTTACCTTTAGTTACAGTTAAAATTGTATCAAAATTCACGCTTCTAACTATCTAAAAACCTTCTTTGTGTTTATTGTTAATCTAACTACAAATAAAAATAAATAAATCGTAAAACCCTCCGCCCGAGCGGCGGACAGAGGCGTTTCAAGTGCCAATTTTCACCAATTCACGTCGCCATATTGAAGGAATGCTATTCGCTTTTTTCCAATGGACTTTCCAATTCCAATCGGCTGTCATGGCCCGTTAGGAAATGTGAAAAGGTTTAGAAATGGCGGGAACTCGGCGCGCGGTCTATGCAGTTACATTACGCAAATTCAATAAGAATTACGCATAGAATGCTGTACGGAGACTAATGTACTTCCGACGATTTTATTGAATTGTATTTTTTAAAGGAAAACCTTTTTGGTTACATATAATATCTTAACGACATTAGAAGACGCTCTTGAGTATAGCATTTTCTTACACATTTTAAACAGTTAAAACGGTAATTCACAGCTGTAACTTTTTAGTACAAGCAATAATTTAGAGTTTCTAACAATCGGTGACTCATTTCGCAACGTATCTTGATTTAAAATAGACAAAAAAATCTCGAGTCGTTCATCGTGTTTGGTGTTGAATATAAAATTGTTAATCAGACAATTTTCTACGGGGTGAGTCATTCCCGGCGCGAGTTTAATTATACAGCAAGGACTTCCGTCTTTAATGTGTTTTCTTTATGAATTACTCATGTATTTTATAGTAGGTTTCCACTACTATAAGTCAATTACTTTTAAAGATCGAACCTTATTCGACTAAATACACATGTGTTCAACAACTATTTCACATTCAAATTTCGAACGTAATTGCTATTGGCAACACTGGTTTAATCTATGCAAATATAATAAAGCGTAAACACATTCTTCTTTGTTGCCTAAGATGTCAGCAATTACAGCATATTTTTGAATAACTCTTTTTGAATAAAAAGCCCTACACTTACGTCACGCTTTAGGCTATCTTTTTTTCACGCTGTTAAACTTATTGGGTAAATATATAAGATAAAAACCCTAATGTGAGAAAGAGACCAAAAGCTACGAGCTGCCAATATCAAGAAAGCAAGATTGCCATGCTAAGGTAATTGGTATTTTGACATTTGCAATTGTGAATTTGATAAATGTAAACAATAAAATATTTTTTTTATATTTACATGCGGATATAGCCGCACGGAAATCCCTAGTGTTTTAAAAAGAAATCTTCGGTATTGTGAAAATGTCAAATATGCAATAATCATTTTAATCAAAACTTCTAGAAGGTCGTGGAACATAAACCATTGGGATCCGCCTTGAAAGTTTAGGGTCGTGTAGACGCGCACACCGCAATGCCAGGGAATTGTCGAGTAGACGTTACATTGCTTTTCTCTGTATTATCCTAATGTGTTAAAACATTATGTTTGTATATAAAAGTTAATTGATTAATTTAGTTAATTCTCTGGTTATTGCAATAAAGTTTTATGTAATTTAATTTTGCTCTCCGTGCGATTTGTAAGCTCTCCCTTGATTAATAAATTACAGTGCTATTGATTGTCTTTTATTTACTACGTGCTGTTGCCGGCGACTTCGTCCGCGTGATATTAGAAAACATTCGAACTATATAAATTACAAAAAGCTACGTATCCCTCGGGTACCGGACATTTCTCGGGGATGAAGCTTACCCCATGTGTACTCCAGAATTTGTTTTATATCTGTGTCAAATCTCAATAAGATATGTTGAACCGTTGCAGAATGATCGAGTAAACATTAAAAAACTAAATTAATGAATCCCACGGGAACCATAAATATTCCCGGGATAAAAAGTAGCCTATGTGTTCTTCCCGACTATGCTCTAAACCTGTGCCAAATTTCATGGAGATCCGTTCAGTCGTTTAGGCTACAAAACTTAACAAACATCTATCCATCCATCCATCCATCCATCTAAACTTTCGCATTTATAATATTAGTAAGAAGTAAGATAGTAAGATTGTTATGTAGTCAAATTGTGTTTATGTTAAAGCGCGCACACTTTTGATTAAAATATCGCACAACTGTTTAGTTTCGAATTGATTCCTAGCTTACACGACTTTTTAGTTGTGCAACTAAACAGTTGAATTGGCTGGGACACAATACACAATGGAAAATCGTGCAACAATTTTGCGATACTTAATCTTATTGTCATCTTCCACATTGTCGTAACTGACTGTTTCTAAAGGAGAAAATTAATTTCTCTGTACTATATTGGCATCTTTATTATATTGTACATTTTTTATTTTGTATATCATTTAAAGTAATAGTTTAAAATTGTTATTGAAAAGTCCGATACCCAGATAGCGCACGGCAGACGAAAGAGTTGCGGCAAGGATGTGGAGAGGGCGGGCGTGCGCCGGCTTATCAATACGAATAATTCGAGAGCCCTCCTGCTGATGTATTCAGTCCGCCAAACTGCCGAGTGCGGGTTTGTTTTATTGGTCTCGACACGAGTGCTCCTAGTGTTTTCGATTGAAAACATTTTAAAGCACTTTATAATGAAATAAACTATTTTAATAATTCAGCAGCAATAAGTTTATTGTTTATTGAATTGCCGTCACAAAACCTACAGGCGTTTAAATTTTGAAAGATTTGAAACAAAACATTTTTATTTTACAAAATAAATAGAATACTACAAATGAAATAACACAAAAAGGCAAAAGTAATATTTTAGTATAGAAACTGAATATTGAATATTGAACACAGTGTACGATGTTTTGCGAAATAATTTATTTATCAAAGCGATCGCTTACGCCTTGCGGCAACATTGTATCACAAAATAATGAATATCTATATTTGATTTCTCGAAACATTACATTATATTACATTTCGTTGATTACAGCTTTGTATATTAATACAATAATTTTATTAAATTAAGTATATTTTTATTTAAATGTTAAATTTGAGGTTATGTATAAGTATCCATATGTTTAACTTCCCACTGTTTACCACAGAGAGAGTGACAGAACATCTCTTACATGTCAAGAATGTATTTTTATCCCACTTTCACAGAAATAAGTCTTAATTTATGAAATAAATATTATGGCAATACTTTCGAACACTGTAATCACTGAACCATACCGTACAAAATTATTATTAATCTTCGTCGTCTGGCTTTTACACAAATTTGGGCGCAGATTTCACGCGCATCAATCTCGAGTAATTGTTACTTCAAACAATTTCTCTTATACGTCATTATTATCACGCTATCGCAAAAAGGGGACCAGCTGCTTGTACTGTTCTATAAAGACACGGGACGAGGTAACGGGGCTTCAGTCATCGACAGATTAAGCGTTTATATTACTTGTATGGTGTACATTGCGTACTTTTATGACAAAAATGGTTTAAAAAATTATTTGACCATTAATTTCATTTATTGATAAACATCGTGAATTTCATTGTCACAGATATATACATTTTTTTAGTAATAATACCACCGTATAACTTTATTTATATTACTGCATACATCGACATGCATCAGGCAATGTTAAATATCATAACAAAATAATTGGCCACATAAACAGCAATGTATCTAGTACAATGGGAAAGTATAGTGTTGTCTCAGTGAAAGTCCGGCGCGGGCGCAGACGAGGTAATGGCGGCTGGCGCCACCTCGCGGCGGATAACGGGCTCTCTTGATTGGATAATATATGTGTACAAGTCCATTACGAAGCGGGAGGGACGCTTACACTCTACATGAAGCCTTAAGTATCGATATAATAATCGATAATTATATTGTTTTGGGAGTTACTGCTAGTAGTTAAATCGATATGTAGCATACAACACTGAATTATTTTACTGATTTTATAGAAAAAAAAAGTTTGCTTGTCTGGAAAAAGTACTAGGATAAGGGGAATGAGTTGTCTCTCCGTCTGCAAGTTGATGAAAAATGATGCTTAGTTTTCATTGTAAGAGTACAGTACCGAGTACTCTAAGATGACTGTGAGGTAACTCGTAGTAAGTCCTTGTAGTAAGCTGAGATGTGAGGTAATTTGGACGTACGGATAGTATGTAATCGAAGTTAAGTTATAGTCTTATAATGTTTTAGTCTCAATGAATACTTAAGTAAACACTGTCCAAGTTTACTCGAATAGAAAAACAACCATTTTACGTAGTGATTTTATAAATGCGAATGTTTAGATGAAAGGATAGATGAATGTTTGTTAGAGATTGTAGCTTAAACTGCTAAACGGAAGTCAATTAAATTTGGCATAGCTATAGAACATAGTCTGGAAGAATACATTGGCTACTTACTTTTTTTAAATCGGACGGAGTTGCGGGCGAAAGATAATAAACGAAACATGTTTCTATACATATTCGCATGATTGTGTCCGAATGTTATACAAAATGTGGTAAAAATCGCTTGAAACTTTTCAGTAACGTTGAATAGTCTTTTTTATAGTGACGCTTTGAACTTAAATCCGTTCCGCATAATTTATCAGGATCGTATAAAAATCAGCAGTCGCAAAAGGGAATGATACAAATTTAATGATGGCTCGAACACGAATCCCCTTTCCCGAATAAACTGCTCCGCATTATCACCCTTTATATCCAATGATCCTTACGCATCGGTAATAAGGGTCATATTCTATTTTCAACTTGAATTATGTATTTTTCGTGGTATAACTCATTTTGGTAGCGGATTTCGTCGCGAGACTGTTTCAAATAATGAGAATGTACGGTCTCGACGATGTGTTAATATTGTTTCATTGTTTAGTGACATTTTTAATGTGACTGAAGGTGACGTGAGACTGTACTGAGATTTATCATGATAAGTTGTGAAGAGACAGCAAGCAATATTTTTTAGGTCTTTGAATAAGAAATAATCAGCCAGTTTCATTGCCCAAGTCAATATACACTAAGACAAGAAACCTTTGACTTTATTAGCACTTAGTCTGGCTTTGATTCCTTTGAACTTGGAGGTGCCCATACTCGATTTAGTTGTGCAACTAAACAGTTGAATGGACTGTAAAACAATCGACAATCGCACAATAGTTGCGTGATACTTTAGTCTAAGATGTGCGCCCGCTTTTAAAGCGTCTTAGTAAAGTTCAGTAGTAATTAAATAGAAAAACTTTCTTTCTCTAATGCCGATGTGTGTGTAAGTAGAGTTTATTTCCCCAAAATAATTGGCTTTGATACAAATCTCTGTATATGAAGTAAGTGAACGAGAAAATAGGTACCGAAGCGTGTTCACGGGTCAATGATTGAATTGGCGAGATCAAAGCGCCGAGTTTCGAGAATGTTCCGCAACTTACTGGTGTCGCTTTTTATTTTAATATTTTATTTTTTATACTTGCAACTTATTATGTAAATTGAATAAAAGCTTTAAGTATTTCTACTTTTATATATAAATAGTACTTTCTTATGTCGAATGTATTTTAACTTTTTGGTTCTTTTACATCAAAGATAAATATATGTAAAAGGATGATTTTGTTTGTTTGCTCAAAAGAATTGAAAATGTTCTTTTTGTGTAGAACTCACGAGTATGAGATAATGTTTTAAATAAGTAAATATGTTATAAATTATCAACATTTTTTTAGAAAATATCGTGGAAATATTAATAAAAATATAGTAAAAAACATTTTTTCTACTTTTTAACTAGAAATATTAGATACAAACCTTCTGCGGCAACTTCGACTGGGTGGAATTAAAAAAGAAATAATCAATTATCCTACGTGTTTTTTCAGACTATTCTCTACATTCATGCAAGATTTCACTGAGGTCTGTTTACTAGTTTAGGCTACAAACTCTAACAATCATCCAATCCATTTATAGTGTTAGTAAGATTAGAATGAAAATGTGTCAAAAATGATCTGCCATCTGCGCTCGGCCACCTCAAGCCCGGTGAATCTGTAAATGCCTCCTCAAGGCAAACAGTGGCCATTCAGTCACAAAAAAAAAA
>NW_013525281.1:6891099-6924786 GCF_000836215.1 Papilio polytes
AAATCATTCGCTCTCAGAGTTAATAAGTACAGTGCAATACAAACGGATGTTGAGTCGATATACGCTTATCTAAATAGCCGAAAACATCCTTGTAACGCAATACTTCACGCGGACAGATACCGTTCGCAAATAAATTCGGCGCTCGACACTGACCACTTCCGTTGCGGTGCGACGCGACACCGACGTACGCTTTTTTTGCACTTTTTTTCTCGACTGTACAAAAAACCTTAAACAGCTAATTTCAACCCTTTCCACTTGTAATAGAGTCGACATTCGCTTGTTACAAATGTATACGTTTTGAGTGCCAGCCTGTTACAATTGTAAGGCTTGGTTCCAGTGGGAAAAGCTCGGTGTCGTTTTAGCGGCGATGGTTTTGTACGATATACAAACATATTGAAAAACATTTTTATGTTATACTCAGTAAATAATTTTGTTTCACTTTACCACATTTTCTTTTCGCACTCAGAATCGTAACTAGTCTCCTTATTGAAGAGTTTTAATAGTAATCTATCCTTTATTTGTGTACGGCCGTATTCTGAAATGAATAATCTATATATAGCTATAATCCGATAGTTGCCAAAATTTATAAGGAATTTGTAGTTAAATCGTCGCTGTTTTAAAATGACGTATCAATATTCTGGCATTCATCACACAAACACTGGCTATTAATATCTTGTCTTATTACATAGCTTAGTAATTAGTGAACAGTTTATAAAGCTTGACCTTACAAAGTTCCAGTCGGCAGTTTAATAGCAAATTAATGAGACCAAGTTATATTACGCCTGAGGGGGCGATAAATTTCAATATGTCGGACCCCTTGCAACTCAACTTAATTTGTAAATGTCGTTATATAGGTCACAGTTATCATTTATGCGTATTACTTAAGCTTTTACATTTATCTCTTATTAGGAAGGAAATAAACGTTGAAATTTTTTTCGAATTCTGTATTTGAGCCACCAAATATAAGGAGTGGTATTCCGATATAGTATTTGTAGTCGTATACATATTCTTTGCCTATGATCTAAGCTAGATCTAGGGTGGGGGAGAGCTACCATTAATATAATCTTATTTGTCAGGTATTTACAGAACATATGAAAATAATTACATTACTTTAAGCAGCAAGATGTCATATCTAAAAAACATTTTAAAATTCGTTACATTTTGTGCAAACAATACGAGAACCCTTCTGTTTATAACTTGCGGACTTTGTTAGTGAATTAGAGCGCGATGAACGAGCAACGTGTTAGCAACGCAGTGCATGTGACGAGATGAAGCCGACGTCAATATCAAAATTCAAAGCCTTTAAAAGGCAACGCGACTGTGAAATTAGTTGGCTATTCAATCGGTGGAGGGCGTGATGAGGCGAGATTTTCATGCTCGTCACGATACATTTACACTGTACGATTTTCTTCACGATAAAATTAAATTAAATTTGATTAAATAAAACAGCAGTTAACCTGCTTTAAATATTACTATATACTGATCACAAGTAAGTACAAATTGAAGTTTTTTCCGCGTCAGGGTAGGGCGGGGTAGGGCGACCGCCCAGGGCGTATAACTCTCACATAACATTCTTAAAACAATCTTGTAATGGTAAAAGGGTGTCATAAAACACACATAACCTAAAACTGTCAATTAATTGAATTTAAAATCGATAAACAAATTGAATAATGTCATATTTAAGTAACAGCATTATTAGCTTAGTAGATGTCTTGGAATAACATTATACAGGTGACCTTTTAATAGTTGAGACACGAATAAAAAAGTACTATTTGTCATTTAAAATGTTATTGATAAATATTTTGATATCGTAAGTTGTAAAAGTCTTCATATGCTTGGATGTTATTCAAATTTCGATTTAATATGTGGGGATTATAGGCGTTTAGGGGTGATTTTGTCGTGGACTTTCTTATAGGATACGTATTAGACCGCATCGGTTAATTTACGTATCTGTTTGCTCGACATGTGCCAATATGCGTTTGCGAATGTACGATCTGGCTTTCATAGTTCATACTGCCTTTTGATTCAATGTCTATGTGGCAATGGAGCTATCTATTTCTCGGAATATGATCAGGAATTCAATATTCGGATATTCCGATGCAAACTTGATACAGACTTAAATGTGAATATGTGATACATGGAATATATTTACTGGAAGGATTTTGTTAAGTGAAGTACGAGTAACTAGTCTATGGTAACTGAACTGTGTACTAGTAATGAAGTTATTATCTATGGTAAAGAGATTACTGGCCAGCAAGAATGGTGGACATTAAAAAATAAAAATTAAGTGGAAAAAGTGAAAGGAAAAAACGCGCGGAAAACGTTGAATGACTTTTAAAAAAGACGTGTTTAATATTATTATTTTTTTAGTCATCTTTTTTTAATAAATATGTAACATTTGTATTATTCGACTTTTGAAGTTAGACAAATTCGAGTACAAACATAATTTGTCATTACAGAATACAGAATAGTGTAAGTTTACACTGGGTGTTAGCAATACAAATACGTTAATGTAAATGATGTACAAATCTCCTATAACGCTGCTATAGTTGCTTCCAACTTCAAGAGCCCTTTGAGAGCAGCGGTCGCGAGACTTGCCGCAAGACATCCTTATTCTGAATATCAAGAAGCGAGATGAATAAATTTAACTAACTTACAATAAATATTTATAACTATTGGACAGCTATCTTCACAAATTAATGTACAATTGAATACATTTTCTCTCATTAAAATTATGTCTAAAATTGAAATGTATTTTGGCGTAAGCCAAACCCAAAGATAAAATAATTGCAAACACTTTTTACTAATTTTCTCTTATAATTTGATTATTTTTATTGATCTCAAATGTACCATATTTGATAGTTATCAACCACTGAGATTTGTGAGTTATTCAGTGGCCTTTTAGCGAACTGCTAGTGTGGATATAAATGTGATATTTCTAAATAACGTGTTTGTAACGTTTCAATATCGTTGTCCAGAATAACACCATAGTTTTACTTAAGCAAATTGTTAAACTAATATATAAATTCGACGAAAGTCAGTGGCTTCCATTCGCCGCTGCTTCGCAAAGTTGCTGTGTTCAATTTAATTTAATAGGGTTTGTGCTAATTTGTTCCAATGGGATGTTAGTTTGCGGGTATCGATAACTTATTGGCCTCCTTTGTGGCTCGCGACTGGAATCTCATAATAATACTGGGAGTAAACTCAAGCATAAATTGCTTAGATTTCATTGATTCACTAGTTTTTGACCACGACACGTGCAGAAAAGAAACAAAAGTAAGTAGCCTATGTGTTCTCCCAGACAATATTTTCTATATTTTTGTTAAATTCCTTCGACATTAGAATATATGTAACATCAGCGAGCAAAAATATGACAGGAAAGATATGAGACGTATTCATCCAGGCGAAGTTTGGGTGCATAGCTAATAAAACTAAATGGAAATAGTACTTAAGTAATCAATTTTACTTATAATCAAAACATTTTATATTAAGGTTTATTTTCAAGCACTTTGTATATACTAATTAGTCTGGAGTCGAAAAAATAACGTTTAAAAAAAGGTTGACTTTATAAGAGAACTCTTTAATTTATGTAAACGATTTTTTAAAGCTCACGTACGTTTTAATGCAAAAGCTTTTCATCCTTAAGTAATGCTTTTACCCGGAAATGGGTATCCAGTATTATATCATAAATTTAAATCACGGCTGGGTGTTCCGCTTTGCTTTGTAGCCATATTTGATCTACGTTTATACCGTAATATGAAAATAAGCTCGAATTCATGAGTTTGCCCGCAAATTCGTACCACGGCCATAGTTAAGTAAACAACCACAGCCACGTAGCGTATTTGCTTTTAATTAGTTGCCAGTAGCATTTCAACCGCCCGCACATTCGACTAATGGCTGTAGCTAAACTCGCCAAGCCTTTTTTAACTCATATTTTTCATTACGTGAAATAAACCATCATTTTATTTGATAAAGGAAATAAAGACACAAAACCTTACAATCATTTTATTATTATCATATTTCTATCTAACATTATACTCGTAAATGCGAAATTTTGGATGGATGGACGTTTGTTAAAGGGTATCTTCAGCTCTATAGATCTCTGTAAATTCTAGTACAGATGTAGAACAAGTCTGAAAGAACGTATAGGTTATTTAACAAGTTTGTTTTTTCATTAAGGACGAATCAGTAATTGTTATATAAATACTAGCTGTTTCCGTGCGACTTCATCCGCATGAAATTACGAAAATTTTTCTTTATTACATGTGTCAAATTATCAATTGCAAATGTCAAAATGACATGACAGGATGACAACCTTGCTTCCTTGATGTTGGCAGCAACTTATGGTCTCTTTCCCACATTAGAGCTTTTATTCAAAATATTTACCGACTAAGTTTAATGGCGTTAAAATATATATCCTAAAGCGTGACGTAAGTGTAGGGCTATTTATTAAAACAAGAATTATTCAAAACCATGCTGTAATTGCTGACATCTTAGGCAACAAAGAAGTGTGTGTTTACGCTTTATTATAATAGTATAGAGTATAGATAGATAACGATTTAAGCCTAGGTCATTATTATCACGGATTGCGACATGTTAAACTGTTATTTATTTCAGATGTAAATGAGAAAAATTACACTTTTCCCTTAACGTCTCCGGCAATAAAGATTAAAAGTGTCCACTAACGAAATGCACAGTTCAAGTTGCTCGAAAATGTTTTAAGAAACACTTCATGATAAATGCAAATATTGAAATGAATAATGCATCTGCAGTCGCAATTCAAAAGTTTTATAGTCGCTTCTCCACAAGATTTACACTTCCTTGTTTTAATGGAACATAAATGTCATTTTTTTAGAGAAATAAAACTCATAAGACATAAGGAATAAAGTCATCTGACGTAGCTCGTTGAGTTAATTAAAGGACTTCGTATGTAAAAAGTACTACTATAATTTATTGTACAGAAAAATTAAGAAAACGGCATAAAATACATAATGTATCTGCATGTAGGCGTCGATCAATTTAGATGTTACGAGACTGTCGGGACTAGTGGTCTGCCGACCCCTCTTGGTGGTAAAACCCATAGCATATCGTAATTTCAAAATATGACTAACATTTTCTAACTCAATATAATATACAATAACTAAAACAAGTATTGTTACCGAAAAGAAATTTCAGTTATTTTTAAGATAAACATAACAATTTCTTATTTGAGTGAGTGCTCAAGTTTCTTTCGTTTATAAAATTCTGATATTGATACTTCGCTAATGCCTCGAGCGTTTTCTTTTTTATTACGCTGCGAAGGTAATTTCTATTTTGTCAAGTATGAAATTACAACCAAATACTATAATTGTTTAGGTACGGCAAATAATTTGCACTTAGAATATTGTTACATTACATTACTTATTAAAAAGCAAAAACTGTGTTAAGAATAAGCCAATAGGTTTGGGGTACGGACTACCCATCTTGCGGTCGAGGGTTCGAATCCCGCCATTCGACTATTGTCTTGAACAATGTCCTAGCACAAGGCTAGAGCTTATTTGGAATGGTTAAAGGAAATATTAGTAAATTAACAAAGATCTTTAATTTTTTCTTGTTAATCAGTGGAAGACTGTTAATACACAATAGTCATGTTTTATTTATTTATTTGTTTTATTTATAATCTATAGAATACAGTTATATCGAGTATAAGTTTAACGGCTCCGTTGTCACATAACTACGCTCAGCTGATGGCAGTAAATCGCAACTTGGATTGTTAAATTTTAATCGACCAGTTAACTCGGCACTTGGCATCGCGCGTCGTAATCTACCAAATGTTCAGTTAAATTTACTTAATTGAAACACAAATGATTAATGTTTCTTCTTACTAATAGTGTTTAAATGTTATTAACTGTGTTTAGTGCAACTATAATTCTTGTCACAGATAGTGACAAAATTATGATAGCTTTTGCCTGTGACTCCGTCCGCGTATTATTAAAAAAGAACAAAAGTGTTTGTTTTCCCAGACTCTTCTCGACATTTTTGCCGAATTTCATTAAAATCCAGCTGTTAAGGCTACAAATTTTAACAAGTATTCATCCATATAAACTTTTGCTTTTATAACATTTTATTGTTCGGGTGGTTGCTTGCTCGTTTGCCACCTTATGGTATAAAAAAGAAAGATATCAAAACTGCTTTGTAATCAATGGTGGTCCCCTATTGAAATTAAAATATACTTCTTTTCCTGTTCACCTCCTACGAAAGCCGTGATAGTATATCCAATTCACAGAAGAACTAAAATAATCCACACTAAGTTGCAAATAGACAATTCATACGAACAACAATAGCGGAGTATTTGCGAAATGAATTATAGTGATGGCGGTATATTTGTCCTGTGCGGCATATTTATCTCGCAAACAGTTAGCGGCGATTATCGGGACAGTTAAGATAGATTTATCTTGACAATAAAAGTAAACACAGGCCGCTCTCAACCGCGCCCCATTGCTAAGAGGGATTCCCTGTACACTGTGTCTCAAGATGTAAGCGGAGAGCGATTTAACTGAAAAAAAAAAACTGTTACACTCATATAACTTCATTGTCTATATTAGTATGAAATATTGTAGTGGTCTCTCTCGTTTGCTTTAAAAAAATTGAGACAACAGTATGTTTTTCAACAGCGGATTTCAGTATGACAAGCTTAGTTGACTTAAAGTGGATTATATCTCGAAGGAAGTATTTTCTTAATCGAATCTAAAATTAATTTTCGGTTCTGAAAAGTAATAAATTAAATCAAGTAATAAAGGGTTTGTTTTTTGGGATTGATATTAGATTTTTGTAATTTCGATGTAACGCTAAAGTTTATGACTTCCGCCTTCTGTGTATTAGTTGATGGGAGGGTCAGAGGTTTGGCCGAAATGTTTTCAACTTACGCCTTGAGAGCTCAAACGCTTTGATTGTCAGAAGAAAATGGAATGGACCGGAAGCTAAGAGGAGAAAAAGAAATTTGGCCTATTGAGCAAATTATTTGGTGCCCTCTCTGTTTATACCCGACTTTGATAACGTAATGGGATTGTTACCTGTTTTATACTTAAGTTTTTTTAGATACCAGCAGATTTTTGTTAATTCACCAACAATTCCTTTAACCATTCCAAGTAAGCTATAGGCTGGTGCTAGGATATGATTTTCGACAATAAACGAATGGTGGGATTCGAACCACCGATTACAAAATCGGTATTTCGCCGCCCTAATTAGGATATTGCGCTTTCTTTTGAAAGTATCTCTATTAAGTATTTTTAGTGGTTTTTTCACCATTTTTGACAGAATTATTAATAAAAAAGTTGTGTTGCGTCTCTATAATCATATACGATTAATGTAACGCGTTACTTGGCCAGCTAATTTCGGTTTACCATTAGTAAATTGTATAATGCGATAATTGTTGTTTTCATGCCATATCCGTTATCAAATATGATGTCAAGTTTTAAGGCGTTTATCCGCAGGATTTCTTTGAATGTTGCTGTTTTGGACATTTTGTTTTCATAATAGCGAATCTAAGAACAATATAAATACAAAAATGTCTTTGGTATGATATCATCCGATATTCAGTTGACGATAAGAATAAATTTGAGATCTCCTTCGCTATGAAAATGAATTCACCGCTCCGTATCCAGCCTCGAGGTATAAAACAGTTGGCTTACAGAATGGACGAACTGGTTATATTTTGTGGCCATTAAACTCACTACAGACTAAAGTTAATTTTTTTAATGAATCCTGAATACATAGAAAATCTCTTTATTGGTCAAGTTTGTAGAAGATCGCACTAATGAAACCAAACCAACCAACCACTAAACAAAAAATACAAAATTGTAATAAACTGCTTCACGAATTCATTCAGATTAAATAAATTGAAGAATAGTTGGTAAATAACTAATTACGCTTTTGAATTTGCTATATCATCGACTTTGTGCATTTTCTTCACTAGTTTTACCGCTGGTTTCATGGCCACAAATCCTTAAACTTACAACTAGCGCTTCCACCGCGGCCATCGCTGAGGCTATAAAACCGTGCCGTAATAAAACGGCTCCCTTTAGCCGCATGCATACATCTGTAATGACATGTACGCAGTCCATCGAACCGTCACTATCGTCACTCGATCAGGATTCACTAAGGAAATGCTCAATGGATCGTGTCCACGAAAACGGCTGTATATTAAAGGTTAAGAACTTTTTTATAGTTTCAGCAGCTCGTTAGGGAGGTGGAAAATATTTGATGGCGTCATAGAAGTACTTTTATGTGTTTGGTTGACGTCGTTCTGCGGCCTATTGTTTTGGAACAGCGTTGTTTGTTTTAATATTACGTTATAAATCCTTATTACGGCATTTTTAGGTAACTACTGGCTGGTTAGAATTAAAAATATGAACATACACTTACCTGCCAGATACAAAAGTGCTTATAGTCTATCGTTGAGGTTCATGGCGTCCGTGACGTCACAAGCACGTGTACAAAGCTTATTAGGTTTATCATTTAAGTAAAAACAAATCGTCTAAATTGCTTACACAAGCCGTTGTGTAGACACATGTAAATTGCGAACAAACAGAGGGACACCAACTAGGTGCTAAATAAATATATCGCCGAGGCGGCTGTCGCACAAGAAACAGAATCCCTCGTTACCAGTCGGATAGAATCGCTAAACAAAAGACAAGCACGCAACACTTTCTTGTACGGACTGGAAATAAAGAGAGATTAAAAGTAAAGTCGGGAACCGTGGTATAGGGTTGTCCAATCACAAATACCAAAATAATCTGAAACAGAAAAACTTTCCAGAAGGTAAATAGGAAATAAAATAGCGTAAAAACTTAAATCTACTTTATTACGTAGAGATCACAGGCAAAAAGGTATTAAAACACAGATGGCACAATAATTACGCATTGTATTCGTTAATGCGCAGAAGTAAAGTAAACAATTTATATGCATGTTATATTGTAATTTGTACAATTATGATATAATCACAGTAAATTGTTAAAATATTTTGTTTTCATAAAATTGACAACCCTAATGTTAAATAGTTCGCGCAGCGTAGCACCGACGCTGTTCACTGGCGTTATTGAGACGTATTTTGTCGACGTTTAAACCTTCCACTATCCGCTGAAAATTGCTCCAATAATTGCATTTATATATTATGCTTAGTGTACACCTCTAAAACAATATCAGTAGATGTTAACTTTAGAAGGAAAAAAATGTTTTCACTCTGTGTTATATACATTTAATTTGTCCTATGTGTATTATCTATAGAAACATTTAATTAAAAAAAAGTGAGTTACCAAAGTTTCTTCTAAAAAATGGGATACATAAACTAAAAGTGTGAAAAACAATATTATCGATGTTAATAATAATTAGCACGCTTACATCGTAAAATAATACGATACAAAATTCTTAAGATTTCTTTTTGTGTATTTCGATGCATCAGATGTGCGGTAGAGGGCGTAATATGCGCCGTCTCGAGCTAATGTGGTGATTTAACGCGTTTTGCATGTCATGGGTCAGTCACCGCCTCGTCTGGACATCCCCCTCTCCTTTCCAGGCCCACCCCCTCTCAGCCTGAAGCATCAGATCTGCAAATTCGATATTTTTTTATTGGTATATGGAGTAGAGGTTGTAATTTATAGATTGTATGTCATTGTGAAATGTTAAAAAACACATACTGTTATCGACGAAACATGTAGAATATTCTCCGTCGTTTAACATTTTAAATAAAAAAAGCATATATTAAATGTTTCCGACACCCGGAAGTTTAAAGACACACAAGCTGTTCTTTATTTACATTATACGTGCAAATTTAAGAAGTAATACATCTCTCTGAACTTGTCACCGCACAGATTCAGAATGTAAGCATTAAATCATACACGACAGGATTGCGAATGACACATTTAGCAAATTTTAAATCACACCGAAATGTTCCGAAGAAATTTAAAATCATCAACTGTTCGTATACAATAGAATCTTGTTCTTATTAATATTATAAATGTGAATGTTTAGATGGATTTTTGTTAGAGTTTGTAGCCTAAACAGCTGAACGGATCTAGATGAAATTGGGCATAGATGTAGAGGATAGTCTGGAAGAACACATAGGCTAATCATTTTTGTTTTTTTTTAATTCCACGCGAACTGAGTCGCGGGCGACAGCTAGTTAATATTATAAATGTAAAAGAATAGATTGATGTTTGTTAGAGTTTGATGCTTAAACAGCTGAACGGATCTAGATGAAATTAGGCATAAACGTAGAGGATAGTCTGGAAAACATTATTGGCTAACTTTTTTTTAATTCCACGGGGAAGGAGTCGCAGGCGAAAGCGAGTTTTGATTATGAATGCAAAACTTTAGATGGATAGTGGCGAAAACATTGTCAACGCTATTATGTTTAACGGTACTATATTCACACATAATAATTACGTATAAATGGTAAAATGTTCGATCCCCTTCAAAACGTATTTATCGTGCAGACAGACGTATCCGTTAACACATAGAAGCTTTGTTTCTGTAATTAAATTCGATATGTCTGCAAGCTTGCGGAGCGCCGAGTTTCATAGCACTCGACAATAGATGGCGTAATCCGTCCTTTGTGTACCAAAATTACAATAGTAATTAGTGGGGACCTATTTTGTATCGTAAATAAAACAAGTATACATTAGTCACCAACAAAATAAAAGTATTTTGAATGTCTAGTAATTTCGTATATTTTTTTATGGTCGTATTGCAACGGAAACTTTAATTAATAATAGTAATCAACGATCTACAGAAATTAAATAACAAGATACAATCATGTTCTAAAACTGAAAGCAAGTGAATAGCAACTCGTTGAATGAAATGAACGATTCAATCTCTGATTGAATACCATTCAACGTGACTTTATCATTCTCAATCCAATATAGCTTAGATGCAGACGTATCGGTTCCTAGTACGTTGATAATCTCACGGTAGACGAGACGTCAAAGCTACTCCGAATGTCTGTGAATAGTTCGACTTGTGTACATTTAGTATTGCTCGAATACATCGGGTTCTTGTATGCAACATGAAGATAGGCTATGAGAATTTCATTAACTAAAAACTTATGCAAGATTAGAATATTTCCTTGGAAATAGAAATAGTTCCAGTAATAGAAGGAAGTACAATACCAAATCTTACAGCAGATATCTATGCGTTCCATTTATCTAATGGCATTCTACAAAAAGTCTAGGAATTTTACAGGTTACTAAAGAAATGTAAGTCAATAAAATATTTAACGACTAAAAAAATAAAAGAGTACTTACTTATTTAAATAGTAAACGACTTGAATACATATAACCTAAGTGACTAGTAACCTAAATAACAATTGACAATCAAATAAAAAATAAAACCCTTAGCTGAAAAGAACTAAACAATCTACGTTCAAAATGCTTATTCAACTAATGAATTAACTCGGCATAACCTACATGTAACTAATGTAGACAAATGGAAGAAAAAAGAAACAAAAGAGGTTACAAGCTTCATTTGTTGGATAAATAAACACAGACATACGTTAATAAAACTGAACGCAAATTAAAGGTCAAACCGCGACAACCCTATTTTTGCTTACGCAAATCCATTTCTGCATTAATTTTAAACCTTATTGCATTAACAATAAGGGCTATTGTAATAAATTCATTAGCAAATAAGTGTTATGAATTTCAGCAATTCTGGCATCACGTCGCCGACCTTGTAGTCGTATAAGTTTTAATTCACGCAGATTATCCAGACATTAATACTTATTTACTATGGCAGACAATGTTTATCTTTTTTTTTAAATTACGGCTTACAAAAAATGTTAGTTGTTTTATGCCATGTTTAAATGTGAAATTATTATATAAAAAGATTCAAAGTATAAAAGTTCGCTTATTACATTTAAATAACTACGTATAACCAAAGTTGAACTCTGAAATTAAAATAAAAAGGACTATAACAAACAAAAAGATAGCATACTAGGGCGCTGATAAACGCTGATTTAAGTCTAGGTGGAATCTAATACGGTCTCTCAACCTAGTTTGTATGTAATTTTACGTGTTTCTAGCATTTTTAGTATATCTATAATACTTTTTAAGACATCTAGGTTTCAGTAACCTGTTAAGAAGATGCGTATTACATTGCTGATGGCTGACAATGACACCAGCTCCGCTCTACCGCTGACTCAACCGCAGCTGCCTAATGAGCGAAATTAAAATACACTTTACGCGGTTGTGATATAAATGGAATACGACCGAGTGTTTAATCCTTAAACGTGTGAGGGATCCGCATATTATTTTATACTAGTTATTTAACTTTATATAGTAGTACAAAGTTAAAGTGATTATCTTTAACAACTTACTTGAAAAAACTCACTGTGAATCAGTTTTCATAATATAAATATCTAGAATTTGAATCACTTTTTATATTAGCCGGGTTATTTCGGTTATCATTCCATCTTGCTATCCCTTATGGTGGGTCGTCACAGTATGTGCTGCTCTTCCATACATCTGTATCAGCAGTCATTATGAATCCACTCTTTTCTTAAGCATATCCTCTTTCAAGCAATCCATCTATACTTTCTTCAGACTTCCTCTACCTTCGTAGCCATCCACATTCAATCTTAACACTTTCTGGTTTATATCCCCAACGTCTCGTTATTTCGGTTATAAAAAATCATAATTGCATTAATAAACATACTAAGTATAATACATCGTCAAATTGCCAACTAAACAATAAAGGAATTAAAGCAAGTATTCATTGTGTTAGTGAAGATTTACACACGCTGTCAGTTCTGCATATCAATGTGATTGCAGTTAAAGTCCTAATCAACAACTCGAAACGTTAAAATTAAAACGTCAACAGGTTCCCTCGTAAACATACGAGTAGTAGTGCAACTGATCCCTAATTTGTCTGTCTGCTCGTCTGGGGACACAATAACGCCGTAATTGCAACGCATAATTAATACGTGGATGAGTCACGCACTTTCGAAGACTCTTTGTTTCTTTGTAACATAACTCGTCACTTTAATTTATGGGATATGCGAACATAAATATACGGAAGAGTTGGAAAACAAAGGGCTGGTAATTTTACTATTCATTTCTTTTAGTGCTGTATGCTTGTTGATAATGTAATGAATATTTATGATTTGTTTGCTTAGTACATGCTAACAACTGCGTATTTATTATGTGTTGATTTGTTTAACATAATTGTAATTTTTAAACGCCAATATCCTAATGGTTTGGGGTACGGACTACCGATGTTGCGGTCGAAGGTTCGAATCCCGCCATTCGACTATTGTGAACCATATTTTAGCACAAGCCTAGAGCTTAGTTGGAGTGGTTAAGGAAATTATTGAAA
Source organism: Papilio polytes (assembly GCF_000836215.1). Taxonomy (NCBI): domain Eukaryota; kingdom Metazoa; phylum Arthropoda; class Insecta; order Lepidoptera; family Papilionidae; genus Papilio; species Papilio polytes. The sequence goes on from NW_013525281.1 coordinate 6,904,447, forward strand.
ATCTACTAAAATGTTTATTAATAAAAATACCAGTTCTTATTCAATTTGTTTAATCGATCGTAAATCTTGTTAGTGTTAGAATGTTTTTAAAATGCGGGTTTCTTACCACAATTGGGTTGTTTGGTTTGTTAAAAAAGATAGCTAAAATACAATAGTGGTAAGAAACCTATATCTTACAAATTTATTTACAAAAACGACGACAGTTTAAAGTAATATATCTTATTAGCTTTCGTTTTGTTTAGAGTCATTTCTGTTGAAATCTTAATATGAGCAAATAAAAAAAAAACATTTATAATGTCACTTTTTTAAACTACACAATGTTTCATAGTCTTCGCCAGCCGAATCTAGGCTAGGTCTATGGGGGCTCCTATTAAAATGGTCTCATTATTCTGTGAGTCGCACCACACTGCCGTACTGGCGATGCCCATGCGATATATTATTTAAAATTCACGTTCTATTTTCAAATTTTCTATTTCCTCAAAATAACAATCTTAATATTGAAACGAAGAAGCGGTTCTGCGACTGATTTTACCTCAAAGTCAAGCATTTAATGTTATCTTTAAAATAACAAAATACCAAGCTTATTACCGCCAATAAATATGATCTGCTTTGCAGTGTTTTGTTTGGATGTCTCAGTGCCGTTTATGATGATATTTTTGGTCTTTACGTTATTTACTTAAATATTTATTAACATGTAACGATTACTGTCTTTTACTCTAATCATTTTAAATATTCTTTTAATTTGACGAGTTTTTCCCGCGACTCTGCGAGGAATAAATAAATAGGTAGCCTACATGTTCTTCCAGTCTATGATGATCTATATCTCAAAAATTCATCGAGATCCAATCCGCAATTTGTGTTACTAACTCCAACAAATGTCCTTCCATCCATCTAAACTTTCGCAATTATATTAGCAAGATTGAAAATTGAATATCTTCAAAGAGACCTCGGTACGGTTGAGTAAAGAGACAGTTTAGGTATCATCCGCCTTTTAACTCTAAAAAGATGAAATATGTGATCAATAAGTGAAAGTTTTCGGTGTCAAGTTCTACATGAGTTCACAGTATATTAATATATCTTCAAATTAATAGATGATACTTATTTTTGCTTACACTAGACTACGTACTTCGTAAAAGCTCGAGGGAATTTATTAAGGAAGGCGTAAACAAAATCCCGTCTTAACTTGACGCGTCATACATCACTGAAGAGTTTTCCGTCTAAACACAATTTCCACCCGATGAGGCCTGTATAAACATTCATAAGCATCCAATGTGCCAAGTGAACTGTGTAACAGGTCGTCTGGGCGTCGCCGGGGTGAACGGCTAGTGTAGAATAGGCTCTGGCGGGTCAGTCACTCCCGCCGTGCAGACACACGCTCGCCAACGACGCTGAATAGCGTTCCTGCTAATATCAAAAATGCGAAAGTTTAGATGGATGGATATTTGTTTGTAACCTAAACGGCTGAACGGATCTCTGGATACTCTGGAACAACACATAGGTTACTCACCTTAGTTTTTTTTATTCTAAGCGGACGGAGTCACGGACGAAAGCTAGTAGGTAATAAATAGAAGGAGAATGAGAGAGAGACGGCTTTGTCGGACTGTTAAATTCTGTTCTGATGTCGCTAAAAGCATATTACTTTGTCTAAAGGCTGTGATCTCATGTCACCACCATGAGCCGTGTTACAACAATGGATGTCAAAACATGACGTTATCTTCATGACAGAATATATCACGATTTCTCGGTACTGCAGCCTTGTAATATGTAGGGCATATTTAATTGATTTACTTCCTTTGTTAGGCTCTGAATATCGAACGATTATTTACATACATGTAATTACAATTATTACACTGAATTTATGCATGAGTATTTAAACAAATAATAATTAGCTCTAAAATAAAAACATAAAATACTTGTTAGCCATCCTCCGTGGCAGTGTGTTCATAGTATTAGGTCCACACCTACCGAAACTCCTAGACAGACAAATGAATTCACAAGTTCTTGTAACTTGAACTCCTCTCCACTTTACACTTTCGCTTGATAGAGTTGGACGTCTTGATTTTAAATTCGTGTACACTACAGCAATCATTAAACCGACTATTAAATTAAACCTAGAATAAATACTTAAAATAGAGATGTTTTCGAATAAAAAACTTTAGAATTCCTTTCAGTATTTCAATTTAATTATGATTGAGAGATCATCTCCGCAAAGGTAGAGGTTTACATTTTTTTTTTTATAATATAAGGTGGCAAACGAGCAAGCGGCCACCTGAATCCACAGAAATGGAAAGCGACCGCTGCCCATAAACATCCGCAATTGCAGATGCGTTGCCTAACCGTAACTGACGGAGGAGGAGATGCATATAAAGAGGACATTTCCCCTTCCTATGCGTCTCCTCACCGTCAAATCCACTTTTCCTTCCCATCCTTTCCTCATAAGAAAAGGGTGGAAAGGGAACGGGACTAAAATTAGGCCTCCGGCACCACACTCATCAGACGAAACGCGGAATTGCTTCCACTTCACGCCTGTTTTCTGTGTGGTCGTGGTGTGCATTCGTGCGAAGATGTTAAAGCGGGCTCTACCACTGTTGAATTACATACTGCTCTATCGATGTTTTGTAACTTTCTTTGTTTTAATTATTAAACTAGAAATGCAATACAGACATAAAGAAATATACCGTTCGATACAATCGCTGTTCATAAACGAAATCGCGGAAACTAATTAGTCCATTACAATTTAGCTCTCTGCGATAGTAATGTAATTGCTCAATTCAGTTAGTTCTCTTTGAGCGACGACTGTTAACTATGAACAAATATTTTAATGCAGCTCAGTAATGGTAGAGTATAAAGCACAATAATAACTTTAATATTATAATAAAATGAAATGGCGTCGGTAAGAGCAATTTTAATGCATATAAATTTACTGGAAACGACTTGCATTCGCACGCTTTAATTGTAACCGGTGCGGACGCTTGATTTGTTTTAAATTTTATATTTTTATGTCGCAATCTACTCTGTTAAGTTGGTTTTTGTAACTTTATGTCTCTTCTAGTTTAAATATACACCCAGAAGCTTATAAATAAAATGTAAAATACGTAATTTGCTTATATCTAAAACGAGATAATTCAAATGCAAAGGAAACCTTTTTTATCGCTTATAATCAGCATTGAAGTGTTACCAATTTACTCAGTAACGTATCAATTTTGACTGATCATTCTCCTTTTCACCTTCAGTTTTTATGAAGTCACAAAAAATAAATTCCAAAGCGTAGTTCCGTTCAAATTGACTTGTTACTTTGACATTGTCATAAAACCGTTGTCCTTGTGATTCATTTAACTTTGGTGAGCAATCAACTTTATCGAAAAGTAATTAATTTGAAACAAATTATAGCCACTTCCATTTTCTTTGTGTCGGTGATGTTTAATTTTACGAGAGGAATAAACTTGCGCAGGAGTTTCCGGAATTAACGCGGCCTCAAGGCTGACCGCTGCATTTAGTATGCAGATGCTGTTGAATAAATTTATACTATGTTGTTATGACAATACGCCAAGTGATATTTATATAGTAACAATCTCAGGCGCCCTCTAGTATACCACCTTTGACGACTCTACGTTTAAAGTACGAACACTTCAGCTAAAAAGTGTCGACAGTGATGAAAGTTTCTTAATATAAGTACGCCCTTAATTTTATTTGTCAATATTTTTTACACTTTGGTGCAGTGGTAGCGTTACTTTCTTCAAATTATTATCGTATTTTTTCAAATTTTTTCCAAAATCAAAAAGTAGTACACATGACGTTATTTTATGAATTTAGATATTTGCAATTTCAGTGTAGGAAATAGGTGTCTATTCAAGTATACACTGTCCCTAAACTAACGTATACAACATATGTTTATTCTACTCGTACTTTTTACATTTTCTATGTAATATTTGTAAATTATTCATCACATTTCTTGGACTTCCTTCGTATGTGATATTGATTAATATAGTTTTATGTGTGTACATACATCATGTGCGGTTATACCTCGATGTACAGTTAATAAATTAACCTTGCTATACAAACAAACAGTCATAACTGCAGACTACGTGCGTAGGACGAACAGACGCGTCCTGAATCACGCCTTCCGCGTATGACTTGCGATGCACTCAGAAGGTTGAAAACACACTGGGATAAAAAAAATCTAAATAAAAGATGTACCTTTTAAAGAATTTTGACAAGGTAATGGCATAGATAAAATAAGTGAAAAAGAAATCTTGAAGACCTATCAATTGATAAATGCAAAAATAAAAATATAATACGAATAACATACAGATTCCATATACAATAACTAAATAAACAAATAAAGATGAACAAATTTTACTTTTAAACGTTGTTTATTTTAAATTATTTAAACTTTCGTGAGACATTATATAATTAATTATTTAACGACTTACTCACGTCATACTTTTTTCTGGTGACGGCACCGACCAGTTTCAAACCCTGCGGGGGTCCTTCTTCAGGGCAAGGGTTAAAGATGTATCGCCGTCGCGTCGCGCCTCGCCCTGAAGAAGGACACCCGTGGGGTCTGAAACTGGTCGGTGCCGTCACCGGAAAAAAGTATGACGTGAGTAAGCCGTTAAATAATTAGTTGTTTATTTTGTTAGCCTATTATTTACAGTTCCCAGTTGCGCTTGGTGTGCGCCGGGTTTTACAGCTGTTGTAATAAAATGATAATATGACCGGTAAAAGGTGCCAAGTTCAGCCAAAGCGAGTGACCGTCAAAGAGAAATTCGAAAGTTTGACGTCGTATTATTCCTTCACTAAGGGACATTTCAATTTATGAATTTTATTAAATCGTGATCTCCAGCATCGCATATCAAACGATTTACGTATTATATCTTTTCTGTCATCCATACCCTTCTAAATGACCATTTCTTACATAATCTGTGGTATACGAGTAATGTAGCTTTCTAATAGAGAAATAATCTTTGATATCGGTTCAGTAGTTTCGAAGCCTATTGAATGAAAACAATTATGTTTCCTCTTGGTGATATTAGATTACTATTTAAACATTTTTAAAAATAATGCAATATAAGATATCGTAAGTTATTTTTGACTATAGAGTGGTAAATCCAGTACAAAAAGATAACGTATTCTGTGTATAGATGACTAGTAATAGCTAATAATTCAAATCAAATTATAGTAATAAACCGATTCCATTAATAACTATCAAATCTCCCGTCATAAATACTATTCAGTTAAATTAATTAACGATATTATAACAAGATTTGATAAACTTTGAAATGGCCATTAAACAGCTAAGGTGGAAGTCATGAAAGTGGTCTTTAAAGAACCCATATGATGGACTACGTCCAATCAAAATTGTACAATAGCCCTGAATTACTTCACCATACAAATCAGTTTTACGTCCTTTGTTACATTTTACATTAACAATACCTTTTTATTGTACACGAAATTGAACTTTATACTACTTGTAAATAAGATTCATATTGTTTAAAATATCGTGTGACACAAAGGGCCGTAAACGCAATGTATGGTAGTAAACTACGTGTGAAATGGAAGCCTAATTTTATTATGAACAAAACAATTATAGTCGGGACGAGTTCGAATCGGACTGATAGCTCGTTTTACGGCCCTTTATAGTGCGTATATTGTTAAGGAAGACAATTTAAACGTTGTAAAGACAATAAAAGGTAGTGGAACCTAAAAAGCATATAGGGATCCTGTATAAAGCAGAACTCAAGGAAAACAGGAGCTACAGGACAAGGAACTTTTCAATGAAAAAGTACAAATCATGTGTGATTTCATACGATTCAAATATCTACCATATTTATGTTAAATTTCTTTCGAATGTTATTTTTTAATCTTTCAACCTCTCAAAGTTATTCAACATAACCTCACGCTAATATTCTCAGTAGTTTTACCAAGTTTAAGAATATGTCGGAAATAAAATTAAGGAATAATCTCACGTCGTGTTTACTGACGTTTCGCACCGAATTTGTTAAGACGGGATTCCATGGTATGTGATTCTACGGACGGAAATGACATAGTACAACGAACTTTCCAAATAATGTTGCTATGGTAACACAAAGTAACAGGAACTTCGATTAGGTAAATTGTACGTGCGCAGTTGTCCGTAATCATCGGCTGTTTGTGTAGGTGCATTAGCAGTGGAATCCTGCCTTAACTCGTCCGCCTGTTATTCGTTCTCGATGCGATGCCGATTATCATAACGTGCAAAGTTTGCAAAACGTTCGCGCCTCGGAAGCAGATCTGTTTCGTATTATCTTCGTTTAGGTCTGAACTCAAGCCGCCGTTTGGCGGATAGCCAACGGTTCAAGTAATTTCACCTTAACTAACACAAATTGTGCATTTTAACAGCGGGTTGCATCCTATCGTAGCTACGAAACTCGATTATTATGAAATATCTTTAGATGTATGCTTAAATTTTACAAAGATATGATGTAAGAATTAAATCAATATGTGTTGTTATTAATAATTCATATATTTAGACTATGTCTAACCAAAAAATACATATATTATTTATGGAAGAAAACATTTAGTTAACTTACGGTAAAAATCTTAAAACACAGAAATCTAACGTTAAATCTTAGTAATGTCATAAACTTGAAAGTTAAGATGGATGGATGGATGGATATTTGTCAGAAGGCATCGTCTAAACAGCTGAACATACATATCTCACTGAAATTCGTCGTCGCCTGAAAGAACACAGACTTGCGGGCAAAGGCTAGTATCATACATTTTCTAACATTATCTTTCTATTGAACAAAGAAAACTTACATAAAGTTTACTAAAAAAGAATCACAATTGTGGCATTGGGTAATATATCTGTGCGATACATCATCGTAAAAATAATTCCCATTCCCGTGTGGGCCATTAATAATTATGAGTCGTATTTATCATTCCTGCCTACCCCTAACTCAACAGAAGTCGATAAATAAACCATAGAGCTTATCTCGATGTCGCCTCTATGAATAATTCGTACTATAATCAGAAGATCAAAGGAATACCGTGAATGGACATTTGATAGGAAAAGTGCCGTTAAATAAGTTTTTTCAAACCTCATACATATCGAAAGGTGATTGTATAGTTTTAATGTTTATTACATTTTAAGTGTCAGTTAATAATTTATTGAAATGCGTTTTAAATTACACATCTTACTTATATTGCAAATACTAATATTAGGATGTTTGGATGTTTGTTACGTGTCATCTAACAGCTTTGACTGATCTCAAAGCAATTTCCCAAAGATATCTGTAAGCACACATAGACTATTTATAAAGATTAATTTTAATTCCGCATAGACGAAAGCGTGAGTATTTATGGCATAAAAATAAATAAAGATACTCGTAAATTGTTTGTACTTTTCAATATTTTTCTGGTATAAAATATATAAACTAAGGATTTTTTATGTGAGTGTACAATTTCCACGAATATGAACACAACGCCCTCTACTGTCGTTATTCCGAGACATAAATTAATACGAGGAAAGTGGATATGCATCCGGTTGTGGAAAATGACAAACATGATAAATAACACGAACACTATGACACACATAATAGTTTTTTTTTTACAATATATCGTTGATTTTGGTGATGCTTAGTAAATGTTCTATATAAGACTAGTTGTTGTCCGTGACTTCGTCTACGCAGTGTTAAGATAAAATAGCCTATAATATGCCCGTCTATGTCACTACCCTTCAGTGAAAGTCTGGTCGAAATCGGGACAGCCGTTTCGGAGATTACCCGGAACAAACGCGGCTTGCGGACAGACAGACAAAAAAAACATGCGATTTTTGTTATCAACAACGCAGATACATTATCATCACGATATGTGGATTTTTTCTTTTGATATTTAAAACAGACACTTCAATTTTAATGTATAGTTTTCACAAAAAACATTGATATACGGCTACGGAACAAAAACTTTTTGATTGTAATTCCACCAATGTCGATACTATGAAACTTCATTTTAATATAAAAATAATCAAAACAAAGGGATCTTTTTTAATAATTAGTAATTCGTAAAATTCATTGCGCCATAAAAATGTGAAACACAATATAGGTCACGCGCGGTCTATTTTCATAACTTGCATTGTTTTGAATGGATATCAAATAAATAATTCATAATTTCAACAATATTTCAGCGTTTCTTGCCTCGGGCGCTTACACTCCGCAAGTCAAGGATATCTCCATGATCCTTACACCTTTGATTGTTTTGTACCGGAATTACAATATAAAATGCAAATGAAAATATCAACTACCAATTAATACTGAAAAAGGGTTAATCTAAGCAGGTATATAAGAAAAATAAAACTCGATGTTAAACTTGAAAATCGATCAAGTTTAGTCAAATAGAAACGAATATTAAATTAGTTTCAAACGTTTTTATTAAAATATATTATTGACAAAATTCTTTATTTAAGTTTAGATAACGAGAATAAAATACAACAGCCTTATAAATAAACGCGGTACAAAATAAACTGAGCATAAGAAAAAATTGTACCAATAATTGCTTATACTAAGTTTAACTTTTTATTTGTAAGGTTGTAATAGATCAGAAACAGAAACAATTAACAGTTACTATCTGTTTCAGGATATTGTAAAGAATAATTATCACTTTTACTTGAAGGATATTCATTCCATAATTAGAGTTCTTCGAAGTTTTTCACATCAAAGGTACATGATAATTAAAAACATGTCAACCTAAATATTTTCGGTGTAATGACGGATCAGAACAGGGGCGAAGGAACTCGCGGTTCGTCATAACGTACACTTGGGGACAATAAAAATTACACAAAACAAAACGAATTGTCGATTTCACAACCCAGTTCCGTCGCATCCCGACCGACTTCGCAAAACTGCAATGTCATATTCTGAATATCACATCAGTAGCGGAATGAAAACATACGGCACCAAATTCGCCAGCTGGCATAATTAATTAAAATAATAATTTATAAATACATATTAAAGTTATACCAAATTTTCTTTGTAATAAGTTAAAAATAATCGTCAAATTGATTAACATTAATTTTTAACCGACTTCTAAAGAAAATTCTCGTCAGTATTTTGTTCAAGTTTCTTATAACAAAAATTAAAAAATCTGTTCATCAAGCGTCTCTGGTTTTAAGCCTCTGTTATAAAGATTAATGTAATAAAAATCTTAAAAGTTTGTACAGGTAAATTTTCCAAGGCGAATAATCATCCGTATGTCCTCAGTCTAATTAGGCTCGGTCATTTCCACTTCACTTTGTCACTTTGTTCAGGGAAAAATGCAATTCGAACAGAACGAGTCGACTGTCAAAGGTTCATTGTGTTTTAGTTGGACGCTGTAAGTGGAGCGAAAACAAATCCGACGATGATATGTTGTTTGTTAATGAGACGAGAGAAAATTTATTAACATATAAAAGGAAATTTGACATGCAAAATTACAAATTAACATATAAAACATACTTTAATTTACATAACAATTGAATATGGAGATAAAGGAATGACCTGGAAAAATAACTCAAAAAGTTTGTAAAGAAAGAAATATTTAAAGCGGATATAAAGATATAATATAATATACAGTTTTCGATATAAAAACGGAATAAAAAATTTTGATTATCGTATTAAAAGAATTAAAAAAAAATTCAAATACACATCGAATTTTAAAATTTCGAACAAACCGCATAAAATCGAATTAAAGTTAACGTTCAAAGAACAACGGTTAATTTGCGGGAAGCTAATCAAATCACCGATGAAACATCAAAGACCTTCGTCATACAAAAAAACCGATCATTTATCTCGGTCAAAAACCTGCGCCAATTAGGAAACGAGTCGTTACATCGTCAAATGCAACATGCGTCATAATGCGAATACCACAGAGTAGATGAATTCTTAACAAAAAATGCACGATTCAGGCAGTATATTAAAAAGATAAGATGGCGAAAAATTAACATCGTGACGTGCGAAAATAAGAACATGCAAATTTACAGAGTGCATTGTCTGGGCGAAAAAAATTGGGTCGAAGACCGCAGAGGTGAAATGCGAGACAGACCAGTTTGATGACACTGAGACCTATGCACTACATTTTAGTACTGTTGCCAAAGACCTTTAAATGACATATAGACGCGGCACTGAGAACAAAATTTTTTCCTCTGACAGGTACTAAAACATTTAACAAAATAAAACATGACCATTTAAATACTATTTTATTATACTTATTGGCAACTTATTTAGTGATTATGTGATGTTTATGTGAAAAATGTTACAAGTGAAGTGTCAACAATTCCTTCTCTTTATATTTGAATTTCTTTAACAGTTGCACAAGTTAAAAATAACTGTAGTTACTCTTTTATTTAAACAAATACTTGAAACGTAATGTATCATGTTTTTTACGATTTTAGTGTTCGGAATATCTAGAAGTCGTGTGTTCGACGAGTATTCGATTATTGTCTTGAACCATCTTAACACAACCTTATTCCAACTTAACTGGAATAGTTTACCGAAATTTAAGTAAAGACACAAAATCTGTAACATAATATTTTACCGACTTCCCAAAAGAAGGAGGTACTCAAGTTTTCTGTATGTTTTTTTTTAATACGCCAATAGATATATTTTTTTGTTTTATTAGTGGTCACATAAAATTAGACTTTTCCTTGAGTTATTCCATTTAATTAAAATGTTAAATCAGATGTTAAGTATAATTAAATTTATAAATATTTGCTTGATATATTTTAATAATTAATTTTTAAATTAAATTTCGTCGTAAATTTAATTTCATGGAAATCTTTTTAAAACTAAGAAAAGTCTGCATTTCAATATTATCAGTAAAATTTTATCTCTATTTTAATGAGGTCGTGTACCGAACTTTTTTGACCAGACGATGTCTAGTTCCAAGATGCATATTAATTTTTACCTAACTATAACATTATCTTGAATTTAGATCTCTGAATAGATTTAAAATAATGTAACCAATACTTTATTTAAACATTTATTGAGATAAGTAACAAATAATTCGAGAACATCCGAGAATTGCTGCACAAAAAAGGTTGAATGCATTTTATCTTAACTATAAATCTTTTGTAAGAAATAATTTAGTATAACAAGACGTGAAATGTCATGATGTTTGATAATTTTAAAAATAATTTGTCGATAGATTATTTTAAAATGCAATTCTACAAAAATAACAGCGATAAAAATTGATTTTGATTGCGAGCAATAGGAGGTACCATTAACATCGTTCTAGCAATAAATGGCTGAAAGCGAAATGATCGCCGTTCAAACAACAATTTCCCATAGCAATAAACAGCTCATAAATTCAATTACTTAATGCAAAAATTGATTTAGTACGTCGGAGTGCGGTGGAGCGGGCGGAATAAAATCATATAGCGGCCGGAGATCGGCAGACTGCCAAATATTTCGAACGCGCGCAAAAAATACGGCCATTCGTAATTTTAATGGTTGAAAATAATAAGCAAAGGTCATAGATCAACAGTGGCGGGCGCTGCGTTTGATTTTTCATATGTTTTTGGCTTTGAAAAGGCGCGCTTCTGCCAAAAGAGCCAGAGATTTAGTGGCCACGGGACGCTTGTATTGAAATACTAAGCTTTCGACTAAATACTTTTATTTTATACACATCGTTGGCTTTTTAATGGGTTATTTATTGCATATACGTAATTTAATTCTTTACCTTTCATCGAAATTTTTTGTTTAGCATTTAGTTAGTATGTCACAAAGCCGCGCCGCAAAGTGTCAGAGGAAATTCGAACGTAGCCGTAAACCTCGTGGGTCAGATCAATTACATCCGATACCGAAATATATTTTATACTAAAATCTTCCTCGACATTAATTGTATACTAGTGTTTTTACAATTAGTTTGTAACATTTAGTGCCTGTCCCACCACTGGCTGATAGAGGCTCAGATAGCTTAATAATTACGTCACTGTCAGATAAGGTAATAAAATGCGATATTTTCATCACATATTTTACAAATTTGTTTGTTATCAGACAATTTATAATTTGGTGGGACAGGCTCTAAGTATTCATGGCTCGTTAACTAAAAGTTACTAAAGGTGAAAATAGAAACTACCTTATATTTTACATAGGATTGTTATATTTCTATGAACAGGGAACACCTTGATTCCAACTATAATTTCGACTCTATGTATCCAATCTCTGTGCAATCAATATCTTCATATAAGACATTATATTTACATAAGCACAAATACAGTGTTGTTTCGGCATAATTAAGCCGTTAATTACAAGTTGAATTAGTGTGTATAATTAATTCAGCTAATATTACATAGAATAGTGACAATTTAATGGGAGTACGGATTGCATCGATTGCTAATGACGCCGTCAACGTCGCGGCTTCAAATTATTGTCAACTAATACCTTCAGATATCTCGATATATTATCTTACCTTTCGTTCGCAACTCCGCCCGTGAGGAAAATAGAAAGTAAGTAGTTTATGTGTTCTTATAGATTTTGACCACATCTATGGCAAATTTCAACGATTCCGTATAGCTGCTTAGACTTTAAACATCCATCCATCTAAACTTTCGTTAGTAAGATTACCAAAACTTTACCTTAACTCCGCTTCTCATGTTTATTTCTAGGGGTCTCTTGAACTGAACATTTCATACTTAATCGTTTAAAGTTTAGGGTAGTAGTTAAGAAGAAATTAATTTAGTATCTATCTCTTTACTATGATTTTTAACTACTCAACTAAATTACTAGCCTATTTCAAACAAATGACAAAAGAGATCATGAAAGAAATATCTAAAAATACATTTAAGAAGTAAATAAATAATCAACTTATGTATACGGTGAATATAATAAAGGTTACATATTCATATAGCGGTGGCTCACAAACGTTCGTTTCAGTAATTGGTAACGTTCCGATCCACCATTAAAGCTTTTTCAAAGCTGGTAATAATTTATGTGCTCGCAGCGGCCGGGAAATTGGAAAATTATAGCTCTGATTGAAACGTTATGAAATCGTTTCGCTCCTTTGTAATACTTTTCACGATGTTCTAAATTCAAATTTCTTTTTGAATAAAACTAATTCCATGGATTTGAATCGCCTTTAATTATAACGTTTTTTTATAAATCGCATTTAACGTAAAAGATAATATAAGTTTGTGTAACAAAATCTATTAGAAAATGTTCATATTTTTGTCTCTTATGTTGGTAAGATGGTTTTAAGTAACTGTAAATTGCACCTTCATAATTATAAAGTTTTTTTTTTACATTAATCATGCTGTCCACTATTAAATACTACCGTAAAAAGATTTTAATTTAAATTTTCTAAGTGCAATCAATAAGTGCTCGTGAACTTAAATGACGTGCTTGTATTAAAAAAGAAAAGTAATTTTGCTTTTAAAACATTGCACTCGCGTGTCGGTCGGCCTCTAAATAATAAATTAGTTTACAGCGCAAAACGGTCGATGGTTCCCTTCATACAAACAGAAAGGGTTGTGCAGTGCGGTTAAAAAAAACAGGCCCTTTCAACGTTCCTGCGGTTGTTTTCAGAGGTTTGCATTTCCAAGTTGCTTGAAGTAGTTCCCCACCCGTATTCAGTTCCTTACGCCCATAAAAGTTAGACGCCTTTAGAAAAACAAACAAGAGTTTTTTTCACAAGTTTGCGGCGAAGGTAAATTAAAATACTGCTGAGGTATTCTTTTATGGCGGATCGTTTTCGATTGGAATAATCGAATTTGATTTTTTTTTTACAGATTTTAGAGTTATAGTTTTGCTTTCTTAAAATAAGTTTATTTGCATAAAAATTAACCTTTTCATGTTTGATTCTGTATCTTAGTTTTTATACAGATATTTTGCGTTGCTCAGGAATTAACCTTAAACGGATTTATATAATAACTAGGTGTTCCCATGCGACTTTAGAAATTATGAAAATTGTTTTATTTATTACATTTTTCAATCTTTTTAGTCAAATTTAATTGCAAATGTTAAAATGATAGACATGATGACAAAGAATGGCAATTTGGTTTCCTTGATGTTGGTAGTAACTTATGGTCTCTTTCTCACATTACGGGTTTTATCAAGAATATTTACATAACCATAAGTTTAACGGCGTGAAAATATATAGCCTAAAGCGTGATGTAAGGGTAGGGCTTTTTATTAAAAAAAGAGTTATTTGAAAATATGCTATGATTGACATCTTAAGCAACAGAGAAGTGTGTGTATACGTTTTATTATATAAGTACAGATTTTTTTAAAAAAATCTTAGTATTTGTACAGATTGTTTGACTTGATTTGAATGGATAAATTGACGTTTTTTCTCATTTTCCTATAAAAATTATAAATCCGAAAGTTTAAATGGATGGCTCACTAAAATGTAGCACAGATATAGAACAGTTAGTACGAACACAGGCTAGTAATTCAGTTTATTTTTCTCCTGGACAGAGTCGCGGGAAAGAGCTAGTATAAAGTATGTTATCGAAAATAATAAATGCCAAATCAATTCAGTTGGCATTTAATGACGATCGGAAATGAAACGTCATTTTTGCGGCGGCGCGCTTTTGACGGCTGTTATTTATGCAGCGACGACATTCGGAACAAAACCACGGATTGATTCAATATACCTCATCGACATTGTTTTAATACATACGAACATAATTTACCGGAAATTGGCGGGATTTATTGCACCGCGCTGTCAACTCACGGATCAAACTCTTGAAGGACAACATAACTCATTTAGGGCCTGTCTCACCACTGGCTGATAGAGGCTCAGATAGCTTAAGAATGACGTCTCTGTCAAGGGAACAAAATCTGATATTTACACGTTGGATTGTCATCAAACAATTTACAATTTTGTAGGACAGGGCCTTCATCTCTTTGGAAATTTTAGATTAATAATTGCATTTGAAGGGGTGTTTTGTTAGTGGTCAGATTTAATGATAACTTAGAATATTGTACAATAATGTAGAGGGCAGCTGCTCCACCTACATACATAACATACAAACAACTAGTCAGTATTTAATTATCCCATGAAATGTATATCCGTAGATATTGCGGAAAGCTTCCTTTAACGTTATTGTAATAACAAATCGCGTTAATTATGCAAATGACTAAATAAAACTTGTTATTAAAGTATAAGTTAGCAAGCTATTACATTGCCCGTGTTACCTATCCCACTCATATTTGCCCCAGTTTTCCGCGTAGAAAATTATTTTACTGCCCTTTATAATTCATGAAAGGAGTTTATAGGCGTAGTAAAGTTTTATGACATTAATTGGATGAGATTTAATAGGGGTAATTCATTATTGTGCTGTTACCCATCCGTGTTCACGCAGATACCCTAGTGGAGCGGCAGAGTCTAATAATCAAATAAGCTAATAAACTATGACCTTTGTTTAATAGCTTCTACTAGTGGTAATTATAAATATGTCTACATATTCTATTATGTTATAACAGTGAACTAAAGTTATTAACAGTGGTAGAGCCCGCTTTAACATCTAAGCACAAATGGACCGGCTCTCCCGGTGTAATACCACGACCATCCAGAAGACAGGCGTGAAATGGAAGCAATTTCGTGTTTCGTCTAATGAGCGTGGTGCCGAAGGCCTAATTTAAATCCATTTCTCTTTACCACAATTTTCTGATAAGGAGAGGATTGGAAGGGTAAGTGGATTTGACGGTGGAGGAGATGCGTAGGAAGGGGAAATGTCCTCTTTATGTGCGTCTTCTCCTCTGTCGGATTAGGGTAGGCAACGCATCTGCAATTACGTATGTCGATGGGCAGCGATCGCTTCTCCATTTTGACGGAATCATGTGGCCGCTTGCTCGTTTGCCACCTTATGTTATAAAAAATAATTATTATAAATATGTCTACTTATTATATTACGTTATAACAATGAACTAAAGTGAATGAACTCGAAGCTACCTTCTTATGCAAATACTTAAAAACTATTTTCATAAGCGACGCCAACCGATGATCTGCAGAGAGCCGAAGTTACCAAGTATTAAAAGAGAACAGATTAAAAAGTAAATTAAAGGTGAATTTCATTTTCTGTCAAACGTAACGGAGTGGCAACTGCAACGTAACGACTGCGGCACGACATCGCCACGGCGACTCGAAAACAATAGAGCTTTATATGGACAATTAAACTTTATGTCTAGGAAATTAAGTCTGTCTTGGGTCCGGGCGGTCCGCCATTTTCTTTTTGCCGCGCAATAATTTCCTTCTACATTTTTAGCGTCAATTGGCTTTTAGAATTTCTAAAGGTCGTGCTTATTTTCGCTCTATAAAGTTAATCGCTGTATTGATAAAGTAAATTAAACAATTAAGTGTGTTACGCTTTATCAAATTTTATAAACGCGCGCCTTGTTGTTAATAAAATTTTACTTCATTTTTTGTTCCGAAGCTATTCTGACAATTAGGTGATTGAAAGAACCAATGAGAACACAATCCTAGTCCTACAAAACATTTAGAACATATATTTCGCTAGTAATAAAATACAAACATAAATGTAAGTTAATAAATCCAAGAAGTGTTTATTTAAGCACATTGATATTGTTTTGTTTTTTCAATATGGCGTCTTTACAAATGTCAAATACGCGCGTGTTTCGAATAAGGAACGGCCACCGGCGAGGCAAAAGTAATACGCATTTGTTGCACACCAATTTAATCTCCGTTCCCTCTGATTATTCTCAAGCGACGACAGTGTATGCAGTTAATGTATTTCCGAGAATATCTTGTAGGTATTTAAGCGTAAACACATGCCAATTTTCTGATTCCTTTCCAGGGGACCTTGGGTGCGGCATTCGTAAATAATAAACATCTCCGCGCTTGTCCGTGTCTGTCTGTGCGTATGTCTGTGTTAACGTCAAGGGCAAGCCTTGCACTTTTGCTGATAGTGATAATGAATGTTAATTAGACGATAACGTCTCACCCTTGTCGCTTTACCGCATTTGCCACAGATTAATAATTTAAAAATAAACTAATATGTTAATGATGGCCGGTTTGAACGAAACTGAAATAGTTGGAAGTGTTGGGTGAATGATTTGAAAGACGACAAAATAATTTGGTTCCGGTCTCTCATATTCAATATTGGATTGAATAGCATAAACGGCATTTATCAATAATTTTTTTAGCTCAAACAACTTAGCGACAACTCTTCTTGTCAACGAATCATATTGAGAAGCAATTCTTTAGTAGCAATACACTCTTACAGCTGGCCTTACGCAGATATTTTTTTGGTGCTTATTTCTGCAGCTAAATAATAACGTATCGATCTATTCTAATATTAGTAAGAGGAAAGATTTGTATTTTTGGTTTTTTACACATTGTAATAACTCAAAAACTACTGGACCGATTAAAAATTCCTGTACCATTAAAAAGTTATGTTATCACTGAGTAACATCGGCCATGTTTTTACTATTCTTTTTAATTTGACGCGGGGAAAATCGCAAGCAACAGCCAGTATTAGATATCTGTGAAGTCTAATAAAGTTAAAAGGACCTGAAGTTTAGTACAATTACGAGATACTTTATGGGTTAAGAACGAAATTTATCTACCCAAAGACAATATCCGATTGTAAAGTTTTTCTATGAACGAGTAATGTGTAGTACTTAAGATTTTTTAAAAAGATAAATACAAAGTTGTGTCAACATGAGACCTGGGATTGGCATACAATAAGTTTGTAAACCGAAAGGTCATTTTGGTCAGTCTGATATTAATAACATTACAATACATAACTCACGTTATTTATGTAGTTGAATTTTTATCACATTTTGAACGTTATTCTTTCTCTATTAAGGTCGAGAACCCCTTGTTATATCATGAGTAAGCGTAATGTTTACGTAACTTTTTTAGACGTTTAAGATAAATGAAATATGTGAAGACGTGATAAAAAACCCGTTTGCTTTTTGCACACTGGCCGCTAATTTTTATGACTAAGTGTTCACCCTAAGGCGATTGGCCTTAGCCCAGTCAGGGCCACGCCGCTCAGTGTGTTGCACTCTAACCGCTACAAGGTAAAAGCGATAGCGGTTTAAAGGCACGCTCAGTTTTTATTTATACTAAGATATAATAAGATATTACTTTAAACAGTAAATGTTAACTTGTAAATATGTTTCTGATACTGATATTAACTAGTTAAAAAGCTTTACAAATGCTTGATATATTCAGTATAAGTGGTAATACACAAGACAGTAATCTTTGACTAAGACACGATTCTGACGAACTAACTTCGAACGAACGAACGAAAGAACGGCGAACAGAACTCGCTGTCTCTTATGGTTTGTAACACGTCACCAACGTGATAATTTTGGACAACAAGCGAAGGTGAGAGTGCCGTATTTATAAACACGTCGCTTGACTCGCGTAGCTCTTGTTGCACTTCCTGCTCTTCGTGTGTATGTGAGCTTGTTCGCATTATCGCCTACATTAGCACAGATAATTGACGCTCGAATCCTCCGTTGTATGTGTCACAGTTAACTGGTTTTATGTTTTCATTTCGTCCGTTGTTTACAAGCGCTTACCTTTGGTTAATGCTATCTATGTATTGTTGTAAATATACTTAAATGTAATTTTTAAAATGAGGTTTAATTTTAGTCTTTTTTTCCACCCTTTTCTTGCGAGGAAAGGATGGTAAGGAAAAGTGGATTTGACAGAGGATGAGACGCATAGGAAGTTGAAATATCCTGTTTATGTGTGTCTCCTCTTTCATCGATTAAAGGTAGGCAACGCATTTGCAATTGCAGATGTCTGTAGACAGCGGTGCCTTAGCTATTTCGGAGGATTGACGTTCGTTGTTGCTCCTGTGAAACCTTATAATATAAAAAACATCCCTGGATTGGGATAGTAGATGAAAGCTACCTTAATCGTCAGTTAAGACAAATACTTCATAATACAAGAATTATTTAATTGTCTTCAGCATCGTCTCATGACAACTTTTTCCTATTTCCAAGACCTATTGTCACGGGTGAACGACCTGAGTCTCGTAGCTTAGTGAAATAAGAAATACTAGTTATTGGCTATAAGTCGTCTCGGCCGGTAGCTCGGTACCGTATGAAATAGCGAAGGCACGTGCTTAGCTCGATAATTTTTTCCAACCACGTCTGGCGCCGATAAACACTGGCCGTGTGTGATCCTGTGTCGCTGTACGTTCGTACGTTGAAATTCAAAGTGGCGCGTTTTTACGAGGCGCGCACTTGCGGCCCGCCATTATCGCCGCCTCAGCTTTGATGGCGCATAAACTGGACGCAGCTGCGACGATTGCGCGTGGACACACTGCTAGCGATACGGGCTTCATCCTAGTTTTTTATTCTTATACCTTGGCGTATCTTAATAATTTTATAGAAGATCAAATGACATCCATAAAGTTTACATACTTATGTAAAATAATACATTTTTTTCAATCTTTTTCGATAGTAATATTATCGATATTTGAATAACCAACATACATAATAAAGATAAAATAGGCTTAGATATAAATACCAATCATCAGCTAGTGATTTAATATTTTTTACAATAAAGTGATCAAAGAAGCAGAGATAAATGTTATGTTTGGATAAAAATCAGTTCGATAGAATCTTCGACATATGTCAGTAGCACTCAGTTTAGTGCAATGTTCTTTTGTTTTACTGCAACGCCCTCTGTCATATCCATATAACAACCCTGATGTCAACGCCACCCGCTTCCGCGCTTCACAGCGACCCCACAATATGCCAGTCACGACAAGACGTATTGGTAAATGAATAAAGCACTGAAAATATTTTAAGACGTCTATCCTCGCCGGCACTATACGTTTTCTCGTAAATAACAAATAAATAAATATAAGCTTGGCAAGAATCGCATTATGTTTACAAATCTTTCACCTCAAAATGTCACCGCTGGTGATGTATGTATTCAAGCGATCTTAGCGTTAGCCCGGAGACTCTGGCTGCAATTAGTGTCCCAAATATGTCGAACTTAAAAAATTAACCTATAGCATTAATCAATACCGAATACTAAACGAAGATCATCTCTGAATATCAAATCATCATTATTATAAAGGGGCCGTCCATATATTACGTCATTCTAAATTAGGGGGGGCGGGTTGGTCTGCGGATAACGGTAAATGATAGATAGGAGGGGGGGGGATGTTTCGAAATTGACTTCATCCTTAGGCGCGTATAATACTAAAATAACTCATAATAAACATACAGTAAAAATAATAAAGGTGATTCTATAACCAAGTGTTTTAATCATATAATACCCTATTTTTCTTAAATCTGCAGTGTTTTAATTTCGTCAAACTGGTAATGACGTCAATTTTGGGAGAAGGGGGGGTTATTATGAAATGACGATAAGATGATTGTGGGGGGGGGG
>NW_013525281.1:6924887-6935047 GCF_000836215.1 Papilio polytes
GATATGACGGCTGATAGAGATGTATGGAAGAGCAGCACATACTGTGCCGACCCTCCGTAAGGGATAAGGGCAAGTGGATGATGATGAAAAGTTTGGTTGGATGAGTGTTAGATCGGAATCTAGAATATATCCTACTAAGTTTTTATTTTAATTCCGTAAAGTCGCGTTAAAAGCTATTCTATCTTAAAGTATAATTTAAAAGTCTTTATAAAAATCTATGTTACAAGAACTATTCATAATGTACATTAGTGCTCTATCACTGTCTGTTAAAAGTTTTGAAATGAAGATGTCTTCTACTTTTTAATCCCTCAAAGAACAACGGTTTAAAATGAATCTTTAAGTTCGCCTTTCAAAGACCATTTGTGATTATCTTTAAAAGAAAGGTAAAAGCTTTCGAGATAGTATTCAAATTGATTATTTAATCTTTAGTTAGAAAATTGCGAGATCAAGAATTAATAATGCCTTTATTAAGATAATTTCTCAATTCTAATCTGATTAAGACTAGATAGATCTAATATTTTTAACTAAACCAATAAACTTTTTTAATACAACGGGAATTGATTTGAAAACAAATTAGTCCATTTTTTAGTCAAATAAATTGTTTCTCTATTTAACTTAACAGTAATTAATAACTTATAAATAAATCTATTAAGTTGTAAAAAATTGCATTTGTAACAAAATAAAAAAAATACATTCGTCTTTTATTAAAGTAATAAAAAGCGTGTACAAACGAGCTATAATAAATTATTGTAGGTGTTTGAAAGTTAAATTTAATATCGTAAAATAAATAATGTGCACGACTGTACTTAGCTATAGTAGGTACAGTCGCGCTTTCCTTGCATTAATTGTACTTCGCATACAAATGGCTTGAGGCGAGCAAATGTTTTTTTCTTCTGGCGACGTGCCATAATATTGACGGTTGGTAATCAACTATACTTCATATAGACACTTCAATAACCTCAACTTTACAAGGATGAATGAATTCTAATTTTTAAGTAGACATATTTTTTGTGTTTTTCTATCGCGTTAAAGAATACGCAGCAGCAGAATACGATGTTCATAGAATGTTGACTTAATACAATTAAATCTAGTGGGTTTTAGTTATTACATATTTTTAAATACAAAAGCAGCCGAATACTGTAACGACATTTATGTAATAGTGTGTAAAATGACAAGACGTCGCTTGACTTTCGACGTTAGATTGTAAACGACGCTTATTGTAATTTGTGATTCGTTTTAATATTCGGCCGTATGCACCTTTTTCTTTAGTTTTCTTTTCATATTTACAAGGTTTCCCCTTGATTTTTAACCAAATCATTGCTACCGTAAAACCTGTATCTGTAGAGTAACAATCATTAACATGTTTAAGAGTTCATGAAAGCGATTAGGAAAATTGCCAGAGAAATGATGTAAATATGATTTGGCGATAACTTGAGATAATAACTTTCAATAAGCGATATTTATTCTCTCATTAAAATGTCACCATTTAATAAATTTTGTTTTTAGATTTTATCGTTGTGTTAATCATACTTCATACTAATATTATAAATGCGAAAGTTTAGATGGTTGGATGGATGGATGTTAGAGTTTGTAGCCTAAATGGCCGAACGGATATCGATGAAATTTGGCATAGACGTAGAGGATAGTCAGGAAGAACACATAGGCTACTTAGTTTTTTTTTTAATTCCACGAGGGCGGAGTCGCTGGCGAAAGCTAGTATTAAATAAATTATAAGTATAGGCATTGTTTTATCTTTTTTATTAAGTAAACTATATATTCTTTCTTAGTGCTTCTATGTTGCTGATATCTAGACTTTTATTTTGTCAATTTGATTAAGAGTACATTCAAACGAGTGAAAAAGTAAGGAAGTAACTGACATGAAAAAACCACGTCCAAAGTTTCGTCACTCCCGTCTGCACGTGTCGTGTTTGCAAAAACGTTCGGTTTCCCCGCCACTAGTGACCGCAGGTTTCCCTTATCGCCCATTGTCCCGTCTGCCAAGGTCTACCCTGTGCGGTTGAGATCCGTCTGGGATCCGCCTAATTTTAATATTGTAGCCAATGATTCATTGGGACCATATAAATTTGTTATAGTATGCATTGTTCTAATATTCAAATTAAAGTGAATTATATAATTTTGTCGACCACAATATCCGCCTCGTTCGTATACAATTTTACTATGAGTCTTAGGTAGGTCTTGAAGGTAAGCGAGAATGTATTGTTTAAATGTCGTTTCAACATTCTTGTATGATACAAAATATAGACTTTAGAAGGATTATGCCCAACCGTCCGCTCTGTCCCCACGTAGAGACAGATGAGAATAAAAAGTTTCATACGTCCCACCTTTTGATAACGGTAACGGTTCCATCTGTCACCTTATTAGTTATAGTGAGACTAAAAGGTGGGACGGATAAAACTTTTTATTCTAACGTGGGGACACAGCGTGGTGACGGTTGGGAATAATCATTTTAGAAGAAGTTATAATTAATGTTTTCTCTTATAATTAAAATAACATCAATTGAGCTCAAATTCAAAGCAATCGTCATTAACGATATACTAGTATTTGTTTTTTTTTTTAGGTTAGTCTCCGATTAATTAACATCAGGCTCGCTTGTTCTCCCTACTACTGTAAAAACCTTAATTATTGTCATAAATTACATTCCAACTCGAGTACACTGCGTGCAAAAAAAGCGGACCGATTGAATCCAGATCGCAACATCGTAAACATCCTTAATCGTGTTATAATTGACATCGACATTAATCAAAAGCATGATACTTAATTCTAAGAAGGCGAAGTTTTTTTTTTATCGTTCAGGCTGTGGTCGTGTGTAATTTGCGAGTAGGGCCGCTCGAGGGTCACGGTTGGTATCCCTGATTGTTTGGATTTTTTTGCCCAGATGTGCTTTTATTGCACTGCATTGTTCTGTCAGTGTTAAGGGCATTTTCACACGTTTTGGTTCACCGACAATTTGTTTAACATCTTTGCTTGAGTTTTTTTTAATATGCTTACGAAATGTATGTTTTTGATGTATTGTAAGCTATAAAAGTGTTGTGTGATTTTCCTTATAAGCTGTTTATAACTGAAATAAACGCCATAAATTATTCAAATTTCGAACTATAACTTTTTTTCACACTTTTTTATTTATAATCACGATCTCATATACCTTCAAGTTAAGTTTATTTAAGTGCTAAGTGCTTTTATTATTAAAAACATTTATAGTTCGATGTAAAACAACATTATAAAGCTATTTTCACTTAAATGTATAAAACGCAACAATCATACTAATATTATAAACGCGAAAGTTTATTTGGATGGTTTGTTAGAGTTTGTAGCCTAAACGACTGGACGGATTTCTATGAAATTTAGCATAGACGTAGAGAATAGCCTCGAAGAACACATAGGCTTCACTTTTGTTTTGCTCAATTCCACGCGGACGAAGTCGCGGGCGAATCTAGTAAAATATAAAACAAAAAATATTAACTATTGCTATTTTATAAACCTCAATGTGACGTAGAATTATTCCATGAGTAAGCGTTATTTTAGAGAGATATTGAACTTTCAGTCAATTAATTTAATTCAATAATTTGACTCTGAAACTTGAAGCGATACGTCTCCCAGAATTTGTCTTTTCATCGTACAGGACATGCCCTTTCATAGAGCTAGCCCATTTACAAAATGATTTCTCTGTCACCGATCAATTATAAAATTCGCCAGTTTACAATATGACTAGATATCAGAAACTTAACGAATCATTCATACTCTGACGTGTAATTTCTATAATAATTTATAATCTGGAGTAAGTCGTTAAATTGTAAATATTTTGCTGGTATACGAGTCTTTTTAGTTATTTATTTTGTACAGAGTCATGTTATTATAAGCCAGAATGGAAGTTTAATAATAAATAATATACTAATGAAATGTTTATTAAAGGAAAAGATAATCTTGTATAACGAGTCGCATAATGTGAAATTTTCTTGTTAATAATAAATATGCTAAACAGATTGTAAACTCACTAAGTTTACAATTTTCGACGACATGCCTACTCGTCCCTAGTTTCCTAAGTTAGTTCAGCAATAGATGTTGTATGTAGACTTAAGTTAGCCAAAGTTATTTCACGTATTCGATTTCAATGCATTGCTTTTGATGTTCCAATTTAAGTTAAAGTTGTAGGATGTCTTGAAACTATTCTTTGAAATTGAAAGCTTAGTAAATTAAGTAATTCGTTGCAGACGAATAACAATTCAATAAACAGAAGATAAAACTTATCTATACTATTATAATAAAGCGAAAACACACACTTCTTTGTTGCCTAAGATGTCAGTAATTACAGTATATTTTTGAATAATTCCTTTTTTAATAAAAAACCCTACACTTACATCACGATTTAGGCTATATATATTAACGCCATTAAACTTAGGGGGTAAATATTTTGGATAAAAACCCAAATGGGGGAAAGAGACCATTAGTTGTTGTCAACATCAAGGAAGCAAGGTTGTCATCATGTCATGTCATTTTGACATTAGTAAAAAAAATATTTTATTATTTCATGCAGATGAAGCCGCACAGGAACAGCTTTTATCTTAATAAAAAGCAATGTTTGCTAATGACAACTAACAATATTTAAATAACTAACTAGTAAGAAACTCAACTAAATTAGTATATAGTTAAAACATTTTTTTAATTTGGATGCAAGCGAATACCTCACTTGCTACCGTTAGTACGGTGTTTTATTAGAAAAAATATCTACAATTTAATGTTAATCGCATCTTCGTTTGAAACTACCAGCGCCATCTACAATTATCGCCCACTGAGAAAATTACATCAAACAAGAACCAGCAGTTGTAACTATACGCTAAAAAGATCCGTATCTCATTATCTGGTTACACGCGTCACCGCGCCCGTGTCAAGATGCCAGAAAACAAGCTTAAGTGTAATTCAATAAGAATCCAGATGCAGCTGTTTTTAAGACTTAACAATCCACCTCCTTCTGTCTTTATGATACTTATGTTAAAATGAAAGATTGTATTTTCGTATGTATTGAAATAACTCCAAATACGACCGATATCAATAATTCTATCACCATTAAAAAGCTACCTTATCAGTGACTAACATAGGTTACATTTTTTTATTATATTGGACAAAGTCGCGAGCTACAGTTAGTAATAAGTGTTAAGTCACTTTAAAGGTACATTTTAATATGTTTATACTAGCTTTCGCCCGCGATTCCGTCCGCGTATACTGAAAAACAAAACAAAAATGAGTAGCCTATGTGTTCTTCCATACTATCCTCTTCAACTATGCCAAATTTCATAACGATGCATTCAGCCATTTAGGCTACAAACTCTAACAAATATCCATCCATCTAAACTTTCGCATTTATAATATTAGTATGATTTTGTTTACTCATATTTCTACTGTAAATAACGGATATAGGAATAGAATTTCAATAATGCATAAAACATTACACAACATTTCCAATACATCCTTTTTATGTGTAAATAATTTATTTATATGCATTAACTTGAATTGTAAATGATGAAATGGACATAAAAGTTGGCACAAACAAGAGGTTGGAAAATCTAAAGAAAATATATTTATGACAAAAAAAATATATTCTGATATACTACTCTAGGAAGTTTTTAAGCAAACGCTTTTGTCATCAAAAAACAAAGTATTAACATAGCGAGATTTTTACAAATTAAAAGTTAATTGCAGACAGGATGTGACGGCAGAGGGCGCGCGGGTCGCGGGGGTTACACACGCCCCGGCCAACAAAATGATTTATTTTTCTCTTTTAACTAAGCCTCAACAAAATAATTCTAACATAATTCTATTTTCTTACCATATTACTCAAATCAAATTTAATATTTTTCTATCTTCTTGAATACTATTTTGTTGGATAAAACAAGAATAATAGTTTTATTGACAAATGTAAAAAAAACTTCATTTGAAGGGAACTTAGTTAATCGAAAGACACAACATTAAACAAATTATAACTACATTATAAAAATAGCCAATATCAAATGTAACGCTAAGGGCGTATTCAAATATTTACTTTGGAAAAACCTTATAACCGTAATAAATTATTTAAAAAAAGTTAGTTCATTGAATTAGCAAATTAAAATTTACAATACACATAAGGTAATGTAGTTTACAGACATAATTTTTCAAGTAATTAATCCATTCAACTAAGTTGAAAATTAAATTTTCCATTAGTCGACCGCGCGTTACTCATTTGTTGATAAAAGAACCATAATGTTATCTGATTTCACAGTCCAGTGACGGCGACTGGAAAAGACCATTCGATTCTGTTTTCAAAAGCGGAATACACGGAAAAACGATAATTCGTGGAATTTCATAATACATTTGGAAATACCACAATAAATAAAAATACAGTAAAATAAACATTTTATATTATTTGTAATTACGATAGTTTTCTGTGAAATTACAGCTGATTTTATAGTTATTTTTTCCTGTACAATTTGATTATATTCCGATAACTTCTGTTAGTAATATTCGACACGTTTTTTGTTGGTAAATTGCTCATAGGATCTCTATTATAAATGTCACGAATGACTCGAACAATACTTTCGTATGGATGGTATAATCACTTATACGCGTACAAAACAGAACTTGCTATTGTTTATTATATATAGCTGTTGCTCGTGACTTCATCCGCGTGAATATAGCCTATGTTACTCACTGATAGCGTAGCTTTTTAATGGTGAAAGAGTTTTTAAAATCTTCCTAATAGTTTTTGAGTTATTTCAATGTATAGAAAAATAAAAAAAATACAGTCGCAGCAATCAGCGGTGTTCCACTTTCAGAAACATTGCCTTGTACCTTATAGAGACAAAGTCTGCCACTTCTTACAACAGGTAGCATTTATTCGCAAAACAACGGATATGAAAAAGCAACAAACCGTGTACAACTAAACGAATTTTCATACAAACACATCGAAAAGTTGTATACAATTGGTTGTTCCGCGTCGTCTTAAATTGTACAAATCGCTCAAACGACTATAGCTATTGAGGTGGGAAACTACCAGATACCCTAATTGTACATCAACTAATATTTAACACATTTCCAAAAAAAATTATGTATTAAAAAAATATATATGTTCATAGAAAATATCGTCAAAAAATTCGAACTAATGACGTCATGTTTCGTAGACCGTAGAACCGCTACGCCTCTCTGCCTTACTGATACGAAAAAAAACTTAATGACTCAAGTATTTAGAACTTATTCTGTCGTTTAGTGTGTATTCCACACACATACACATTTAAGGCTGCAGGTTCAATAATAACATAGAATGTAAGGGAATTAAGGGTTCCTAAGATTGTCTTTTGTTTTACTAGCATAACAATAAAAATAAATTACTCATTTAAACAAACCCAATCTTCAATGAAGTCTAACGTCATATGACTTGTTCAACTATTCAGCAGTTCATTTTCATGTCCACAAACTTTTGATTAAAATTATCAACATATATGCTTCGTATCATGTACAGTCAGCTACATTCGCAACGCTTTAATATAGACTTTGTTTATCAAAAATACGCAGCACACAGCACATAATCGTCTGTACACTTTCGACCGTAGAATAATACTATTTATGTTTTTGAAACCGATAGACTATACGAGTTTTGTAAATGTATTCATATTTATAGAGCTGACTGTACATTTTTTTTTTGTTATTCCAAACACGCGGTGTTTCCATGCAAACGAACAGATGTTTCCCATTTGGAGCCGCAATTGAGTTTACGCGAAAACAAATTCGAACAGCGCCGTATAATTGTATAAATGGAAACGCGACGGAATAACTACAACAGAATGGAAAATATTAATACCAATTTCATAATCTTGGCACATCTCTTCCTCATAGCGGAGCATAGTTTATGTTAACAACTTTATCTTTGCGTACAGCAAGCACATTTTGACCTCTATCACCTACGTAATAAAGGTGACACGGAAGCATAATATGTTTGTAAGTGTTTAAAAGATCTGTAAGGGACGTGACGTGCGAGATGCCAGTTTACGCGGGAAAACATATTTTATTAAAATTTTCCATCTCCCCGGCTGTGTTCAGGCATTGTCAAAGACAAATACGTCTCGGTTAACGTAGATGCGCATTTATCGTTTTAATTTTTGGTCTTGACATAGATGTACTAACGATAGAAAGTAATAAAGTAACAAAAAGATAAAACCAACTAACTATAATTATTGCTAACGGTACAAATGAATTTAAACATTTAAGTATGCAGTTAAAATTACTTACATTTTATTTCTATTACAAAAAAAATTATGGACACAAAAATAATAAATAAAAAATAGATGTTTGAATAGAATAGGAACTATCAATTTCACTATTAGATAGTGCAAACGTTACCAATAGGTATATTTTAAATACCTGTCTAGTGTCGTATCTGCGTGTTATACTCTATGTCGGAACAGAAACCTGCCAGTTGTTGGGGAGTTAATGAAGGCGCTTTGTTACAATCCACCGTCTTGAGCGGCTTGCCGACGCCGACGCAGACTTCTCTACACGGGCTCTTACACCCCGCAGCCTCATTTCATAACAATTGTAAATACGCCAACATACATATACAAAAGTAACTGAAAAGAACAAAGTTTATTACATAAAACGAATGTAATTAACGAAGAATCGTTGAGAGAACGCAAACTTTTTCTATCTTCATTAGAATATTCTATAATAAAAAAAATATAAATGGTAAAATATAGCCTATGTTACTCACAGATAAATTACCTTTCTGATAGTGAAAGAATTTTTAAAATCGGAACAGTAGTTTTTGCGTTAATCAAATACAAAAAAAAATAAAAAAATACAAATTTGTTTTTTTATAATATTAGTATAAATATGTTGCGTTTGTTACCACAAGTTACTACAAGAAGATTTAAGACTGCAAAGTCTGAAGTAATAACGTATCAAATATTGAAAAGTTTTACTACTACGATATTATCATTAAAGTTATAAAAAACTAGTTATTTTCATCCATCGGAAATGCCTGATTTCCTGCAGCACGAAATGTTTATATTTTCGGTTTTCCTTGAAAACATTAATTTAATATCACCAACGTATATTTCAATGAAAACCAGCAATACTAATATCAGTGTAGCGTGATTGAAAATTTTGGACTGCAACCCCCTCCCCCCGACCACCCCCTCCCGCTAAAAGCGTTGAATATTTCAGAATAAATCAACTATTAACTAATAGCTTCATTTATGTTTACACTCTCGTCTGCATGAAAAATAAAATATTAGTGTGATTTGTATTTCTATTAATTTATCTGTACTATTATAATAAAGCGTAAACACACACTGCTTTGTTACCTAAGATGTTAGCAATTACTGCATATTTTTGAATAATTCTTTCCTTAATAAAAAGCCATACACTTGCGTCACGCTTTAGGCTATATATTTTCACGCCATTAAACTTAGGGGGTAAATATTTTGGACAAAAACCCTAATGTGGGAAAGAAACCATAAGTTGCTGCCAACTTCGAGAAAGCAAGGTTGCCATCGTCATGTCATTTTGACATTTGCAATTGATAATTTGACACATGTAAACAATAAAATAAGATTTTCATAATTTTATGCGGATGAAGTCGCACGGGAACAGCTAGTTTATAATACAGCAGAACCTCGATAAGTTAAAGTCCAAAGCAAACCCAAAATATTTTAAGTTATAGAGGTTTTAAGTTATCAAGGGTCTATGTTGTAGATGTTTTGTGCTCTGACGGGAAGGGAACATATTATTTTTTGAAGTTATAGAGGTTTTTAAGTTACCAAGGTTTGAGTTATCGAGGTTCTACTGTTTTTGTATTTATTTACGCATAACAACGGTTTGTAGCAGAAAATAAATGTTTTAACATAATGAATTATTAAACTACATTTGTATTACTTTAAGTTGATTATTAAGGAATAATAATTATACGCAAAGAGATCAGATAAGACCAACATTTTGTGTTTAAGTTACAGAAATTAT
Source organism: Papilio polytes (assembly GCF_000836215.1). NCBI lineage: Eukaryota > Metazoa > Arthropoda > Insecta > Lepidoptera > Papilionidae > Papilio > Papilio polytes. The sequence goes on from NW_013525281.1 coordinate 6,934,893, forward strand.
TTTGTAAGAAAATTACCTTTTTATTTGCACTCCTTTATTTCACTTACATCTACACTATATTGTAGTATATGTGCTCTTCAAGTAACATTATTTCATAAAGAAATCGTTCGTTTATCTGTCAGTCCATTTGCATTGGAAACTTCATAACACAAAGC
>NW_013525281.1:6935448-6968162 GCF_000836215.1 Papilio polytes
GATTTACATGTTTTATTTATTTGATGGTGCTCTCCTCTGTGCTCTAAACCAACTTTTCTACCTTTTGTAACATCCTTTTGATAGCCATCAATGTATCTTTACTTGTTTACAATTAGGTTTAAATCTATACTGATGTAATAAAGCGTAAACAGTGTGTGTTTACGCTTTATTCATTTATTACTTCGTAGTGTAGGATGTCAGCAATCACAGCATATTTTTGAATAATTCTTTCTTTAATAAAAAGCCCTACACTTACGTCACGCTTTAGGCTATATATTTTCACGCCATTAAACTCAGGGGGTAAATATTTTGGATAAAACCCACGTGAGAAAGGGGCCATAAACTACAAGCTTACATTAAGAGAGCAAGTTAATTATAGTAACGGTAATTTCGACATTTTCAATTGAAAATTTGACAAATGTAAACAAAAAAATAAAGTTTTTATTATTTCATGTGAGTGAAGCCGCACGGGAACAGCTAGTACACTATAGTCTGTTTCACGTGTTTTAAAAACCTTAGTTACGGTTAGATAAGGATAGTGGAATGTTTTTAACATTGGGCGCTAAGGTTTAAGACACAGACGTTTAATTTAGAATGTGTCAAAACATTATATGATAAGGGATACATTAGCGATATCCAGAGGTGTCACAGAGTAAACAAACAATAGACATACCATTGTTCTTAACTTTCGACAAATTATTTTTTTTAATTACAAACAACTGCATCAAATTATTAAGTAAATTAATTAATATAAAAAATATTTACTTATTTTATGAACAATTTAGTTTAAAATATTAAAAGTTACAGTAATATATACAAAACCCTAAATATAATCTAAAAACTTAAAAATCAGTACATTATGCAGTAGGGAAGCTTTAGACAAAATTATCATATTCGTCCATAAATAAAAATTGTCACTAATTACTAAAGCTGGAAAAGGCATACGTGCGCGCGCATTTAATATTCTAAAGTGTGTTTAGCGCCCTCTGCCGGCAAATTACTCTGCGCCACTGATGGAACACATTTAATTTACATGTTAAATAATTGATTGCTCGCGTATCTTGGCCCATGAATTATGTATGGCGTTTAATGCGACGTCCCTCACCCCGCAACCCGAACCCCTTGCATGTTACGCACTCATAGACCATGTACAGTAGAACCTCGGTAACTTAAAAACCTCTATAACTACAAAAAATAATATGTTCCCTTCCCAATCAGAGGCCAAAACCTCTAAAACATAGACCCTTGATAACTTAAAACCTATATAACTTAAAATATTCCGTATTTCCTTGGACTTTAACTAATCGAGGTTCTTCTGTAGTTCTATACCTTAAGTAACAACTACGATAAATCATACTAATGTTATAAATGCGAAAGTTTAGATGGAGAGATTTGTTAGAGTTTGTAGCCTAAACAACGAAACCGGTTTCCATAAATTTGCTATATATGTAGATAGTCCGGAAAAACACATAGGCTATTTACTTTTTTTTTAATTCCACGCGGACGGAGTCGCAGGCAAAAGCTAGTAATAAATAATGACAATCGTCCCTTTAATGTTGTGGTTGAGTTCTTTTTGTTAATAACGAGAGCTAGGTTCAATTCTAAGTCAAAGAACGGTTATCTCATTGAAATTATTTATTACATGGTTTACAAAAGTCATTATAAATGATGTTCCAAAATACTAAGATATGTTGTGCAACATTACTTACTTTTGTTTAAGTAAAGACTAACAAAACATAACTCGAACACATTTTTACGACTCGCGTTTCATAAAAACTCAAAGCCAATTATCTCATTAATTGTAAGGCCTATTTCTTGACATGCATAATCGAAATATAAAAACTCGTAAAAAGAACTACTGTTCCTTTAATTTACTAAGCTATAAATTAAAACTCGTTTTAATTATCCCAACAGTGTTTAATTCCATTCTATTAATATAAATTTAAGTTACAAAAAGTTACGGTATTCGCTAATAGACAAGAAATGTTTTTCTTAGAAATTATCACGCATCAAACCTTGTTATTTATGATTTAATAAAGTAATGTAAATTATTACAATGTTCGGAAACGGCTAAGAACGGGTCAAAACAGAAAATTAAAATTACCTTTTAGCGGCAAACGATTCGTAAATAATTGCCATTAATGTTTTTAGTTCCTTAAATACATATTTCCGAAATTACATAGATTTGAGATTTGATGTTGAAACTAGGGTTGTAACGGTGGCCATTTTAACGGAAACGGATGCATAGGTGAAGGGTTCACGTATGCAGAAGCGTAGGTTAACGGAAGCGGAGGTCAATAAAGAAAATCTGAAACTACGTTAATTCAAAATACAGATTGGTACATAATTACAAGATACAGTTTATTATGCAAATATGCATAACAGTCATAGTTATTTGACCTACCTCCCCACACGGGCCGCATAAACGATACCAAAACGCCCCACTCGCGTTGAAGACGTAAAATAACCTCCGTAATAACTCCGCATAAAAAACAACGGATGCTGAGATTCTTGCGGAAGTTTCGTATTTGCGGATGCGGAAGCGGAAGCGGAGTTTCGTTACAACCCTAGTTGAAACATTGATTAAAATAAAGTTAATAAATCGCTAGGTAATGACAAAATAAATGAAAACTTTAGAAACCCAGTATATGTAATATCCATTAATTTTTATCTGTGTTCAAAATAGTTAATTTAAGTTGTCAAAGACCAAGGCACTAGAATTGTTAAATATCAAATCAATTATATATTATCTAAAAGAGGAAACATAATCTAAGTTTGCCAGATAAAATGCCGTTTATTCTATCTATTATGGTAAGATATGGATGACATTAATTGACCAATTTTAGCTATTTAGATGATTTTTAATTACAAAGTAATAAAGAAATTAATTTTAATTTGAAATGGCAATTAAAACGTTAAAATATACGTGACATATTCGAATAACACGAGTTAGATTTTAGATAATCTAAATAATTTTAAATGGAGGGAAATTAGAGCATTAAAATTAGAAATTTAATTATTACTGTCTACATCCTTTTGGTTTCTAATAATCGATTATCGGCGACAATTAATCGATAGAATATACGATTTATCCATAACATTTAGTTTTAAGGTCAACCTAATTAGAATCTTATTTATTTTTTAATACTTTCGAATAAATCGGTAGAAAATATGTTAAACAAGTTTTTCCATATACTAGCTGTTGCTCACGACTTTGCCCGCGTGATTAAAAGTAACAAAAATTGTAGCCTATGTTACTTACTTATTGACGTAGTTTTTTAATGGTCAAAAGGACTTTTAAATACTTACGAAATAAACTTTAAATACATACAAAAACCAAAAATACAAATCTTTCCTCTTTATAATGTTAGTATAGATTATTATTGTTATTTGTAGTAATAATTTCCCTAATTTATCAAAAGATGGCGCTGTACAAAATTGTTTAACAAAAACGATGAAAGTCGGAAAAAATGTGTAAAATAGCGAAGGGGTCACAGATGCCATGCTTGGCAGATAATAGTCGTTAAGCGGCCAGTTAGGTTCGTACAAAAATGACAGGTCTCAGCGGTAGCATTGCAACAAGAGACGCCCGCTTGGCAAGCGCCCAGACCGCGAGCTATCGTCTGGCTTTACATTGAGAAATTTTGAAAATGCATGTCGCATAGACATGATGACTTCGCTATAAAACTTACATATAAACAGTTAAAACTTTTTCGTTGTACTATGTTTAGTTACTGATCAAAATCCATCAAAATAATGTATAATATGAAACTTTGTCCGAAGAATTTTAGAAAAATCTACATTTTATCTGTAAAAGTATATTGTCCATTAAGAGGCCTCAGTTAGAGTTTAAAATGTTCATTATTAAACATTTATTAGCGCTTTAAAATTAAACTAATCTTACTTACATTATGAATGCAAAAGTTTAGATGGATGGATGTTTGTTAGAGTTTGTAGCCTAAACGGTTGAACGGAGGATAGTCTGGAAGAATACATAGGCTACTAACTTTTGTTTTTTTTTTTTTTTAATTCCACGCGGACGTAGTCAAGGGCGAAAGTTAGTTTTAATATATTAAAGTTTATAATGTAATAGTGGACTAGCCAACGTATGTTTCTAATTTTAAAGTTGTGCTATTTAAAAATTCTTAAGGGCTACAACTAACGTAATTGTCATATGAATAAATAATGACTATTCGTCATTATGCAATTAACGTTATTGAATTCAACTAATATCGTTCTAGGTATTAATTAAATACTAGAATAGTCTAGAATATATCGTGCCATGATACTGTCAATCATAAAATATCATATTTCATACTAAATAACTTAATATTATAAATAATAAAGTTTGCGTAACTAGATGTTTGTAAGATGTACAAAACTGTGTTGTGCGATTGTCGATTGTTACATCCCAATCAACTGTTTAGTTGCACAAGCTCGGATGATTTAAGCGCCACTAAAGAGTTATGCGATAGTTTAGTCAAATGTTTGCGCTTTCATAGTTTGTTGTTTTAATAACGCGCAGAAAAAGTCGCGTGCATAATCTAGTTATTACAAATGAAACAATTAGGTTAGTACATTTGTGTAACTTATCACAACGTTAGTCAGAGGGCATGAGTCAATTTGCGGGGAACGTTTTAATATAGTGTCTATATTTCAACAGATGTAAGTTATTGCTCTAATTTAAGGTCAGATTTGTATTAATTAATAATAACAACACGTGCAGAATAACACATGATTTTACATAAGTTAGTTGACGTATTTGTAATCATTTTTAGATGTTACCATTATCGTATTGTTTGTTACCAAATTGTTTACGACTGATTTTACGTTTTTAAAATCGGAATTTAATTAGAATTGCTAGTCTGTTTTAGCTACATGTGCATTTTTTTTAAATAGTGTAAACACATTAATTTGCAAGTTAAAAATACAATAGATGGTTTTTGTTTGAGATCCTATAGAAGCTGGTTCAATACGCAAATACACATTCCGTCTACAAAGCGAAATCTAATAAAAAGTGGTCTTCTAATTATTGTAGAGATACATGTTTTTGTCCCTTGTCTGGCTGCAGATGGCGCTGTATAAATGATTTTATTATTATGTACGAGTATTATGCAATCTGTGTTATACACATGTGTTACACTGCTGTCTGGATATGAAACTCATCGTAATAAGGATAGAAATATTACTAAGAAACGTACTACTAATGTGTTTACTCAGTGTGAGTTTATTAAATAGAGGATTCAAATGATTCCCGGAGACATCCCTCAGTCAATTCGCAATAAGCGTCCGATTTTAATTAAGGGCGACAAACGCAAACAGTGATTTTAATTTGCGAAATTCCGCGAAATACTATCCGCCGGGTAAAATGACGTAACTCCCGGGAATCCGGGAATTAAATGTGCAGATCCGTAAACAATGCTTTGTACGATGTTCAGTTCAGTTTGATATTGACACGGGCCGTTTTAATTTGGAATGTTTTACGAATTGCTCTCAATCTAGTTTTATCCGGTAACAAATGGTAGGGGATTTAATTTGATTTACCACGGAACTTTCCATATCTTTACGTTGTCGCCTTGGAGTTGAGTTTGTTAGTTTTAAAGTAATTTACTAGTAATGTTGATATGGCCGTCCGTCTATATTTTAAAAAAAATCATTTGTGTCGCAATATCTAACAAGAATGAATTTAAATATTATATTTATCATATCGTATACTTGGTAGTGTAATCCTCATACGATCACATAACAGGAGCATGTCAACTGTAACATGACAAGTTAAGATTTATTCAGACAAGTTCTAACAAGTTAGTTGCATTAATGTCTAGCCTGTCAGCTAATGAAATGTATTTATGATACAAAAGTTATCTATACAAATGAAATATTTAGAACATAGATAACACACTGAAATAATTATTAGGGCCTGTCCCACCACTGGCTGATAGAGGCTCAGATAGCTTAAAAATGACGCCGATATGTGAACAAAATCTGATATTTTCATCACACATTTTATATGTTGGATTGTCATCAGACAATCTACATTTTGGTCGGACAGGCCTTAAGTGTTTTAGCTGATACTAGCTGTTGCCCGCGACTTCGTCCGCGTGGTATTAGAAAACATACGAACTATTTAAATAAAAAGCTAAGTATCCCTCGGGAAGGGGCATTTCTCGGGGATGAAGTTTATCCTATGTGTACTCCAGACTTTGTTTTACATCTGTTCCAAATTTCAATAAGATATGTTGAACCGTTGCAGAATGATCGAGTAAACATTAAAAAACTAAATTAATGCATCCTAAGGGAACCGTAACTATTGTCGGGATAAAAAGCAGCCTATGTGTTCTTCCAGACTATGCCCTAAACCTGTGCCAAATTTCATGGAGATCTGTTCAGCCGTTTAAGCTACAAACGCTAACAAACATCCATCCATCTAAACTTTCGCATTTATAATATTAGTAAGAAGTAAGATTTCTAATTCAAATGGTTTTAAGTTATATTAAAAATGTCAAGTTTTAAAATAGATCACATACCGACCAACAAATATCGATATTCTCGTTTATAAAAGTAGTTATTTATATACCCTGAAACAATGAAAATGAGTTTATTTTTCTCATTTGTTAGTAACTTGATGAATTGTACAATTATTTATATGTTTGTTACCAGTTTAGTATACGGTTAACCGGAAAATAGACACGACCGCAGAGGCGCTTATTAATGTCTTTTTACGCTAAGTGGATAATCGCATTGCGTCCGTGCGCAAATATTTTGTTTAGTAATCGCGTTCACTGCTGGTATCCAGTAAATGAAAACGGGCACTAAACTTTAATATCTCCTACTAGTCGCGCGAAACCAATTTTGTTTCGACAACATGGTTTACAAAATGCCAGCCTTGCGTTAAGTCGCGCGTCTAGCTGCCCAGTGGAAATAGGTACTCAGTTAAGGAGCGCCTGCGAATATTAAATTTAAACTTAAGCCCCGAGGGATGCCGACGGACAGATTTAAATGCTCGCCGTGTGGTTTATTACAAACGAGTGTTTTACCCAGATTAACCGTTTAACTTCGCTAATGACGTTTCATACGTACGAATTTATGTGAATTATCTGAAACTAGCTTTCGCCGGTGACTCCGCCCGTGTGGATTTAAAAAAAACTAAGTATGTGTTCTTCCAGTCAACTGTCTACATCTGTACCAAATTTCATTGAAATCCGTTCAGCCGTTTAGACTACAAACTCCAACAAACATCCATCCATCTAAACTTTCGCATTTATAATATTAGTAAGATAGGTTTAAACATTTTTTATTATTATTGGAGATATTTTAAAATGATTAAGATATCAAGAAAGTATTTGTCGTTAACTATTTATCAGTTATGTGACAATTTTGTACATTCAAAGTTAATAAATAGGTTATTTTTAATGCCAAAATAAACATCCGCAATAGCCACAAATAATACAATAAAACATAATCGCTGTTTTAATTTAATCTCTTCTAAAGTGAGAGAGCAAAAAAGCTATAAACGCTTTTAGTAAAACACTCGGAATCATAATAGAAGTATAATTTTTTCTCTTATCGCATTACCCGAAAAGTACACCATCAAATTGAGTGCGCGTACCGCAGGAGTTTAAACGATTTCATGTATAATTAAACAGAGCTCGTAAAACACTAAATGTGACGGTAAATTCCGCTTTCTTGAACGCTTCCATTATCTAATTCGAATGCTTTCTTCGGCTATACATTAATCCGAAGCCCATGCTAGCTCTGTTTGATGTGACGTCGGGCCACAAAACAAACGATACGACTGGAATAATTAATTCTTGATAAAAAATGTTTTATAGCTGCCTTTTTTTAATTCTATTAAAGTTAATGAGAAGTCTTTTAGTTTTTATTACCGTACTTTATCGTTAAATGAATTGATATGTGAATTAAATGTATTTGCAAATACTTAAGTTTACTTTTAAAATTGCTTGTGTATACCACAGAAAGTTTAACATTACTATGAAAATAACAATACATACGTCCACATATCTATTTTATTTATATTATCCCGTTTAATTTATTATCTTTTGTAAAATTGTAAAACTCGCTTGTTTAATGGCCACATTCGACATGGTGGCAATAAAATAAATCAAAGGAGTTTATGGCCCAACTATACCGCCATTAAAATATGGTGAAACGCTTAGACTTTGTGAAGAAAAAAAAACGTTTCCTTCGCAAATTTATTACAAACAATAAGTTGCTTAACCTTTACTGATTACATTATTCAAGCCTCTATGAAATATTCGGTCATTTAGCTACAGTTTTTTTCGTATTTCTATTAACAAATTGGGTCATAAACAATGTTTATTAAGCTCTTTATTTTAACATAATTTGATATATTCAACGGATAACTGAATTATTGTGCAATTTAGTTGTCTACCGGTGTGATTATGGAGAAATAATGCGAAGTAAAAATTTATAAATTGATGTATTGACAGATAGTAATATTATTTCCTTTGTAAAGATTTGGATAAAATTTAATTATACTCAAACTAAAGACAAACTCCATCGTCTGGAGGCGCTGTAATGGGCTTCTTTATTTCATCACTTTCTATGCGAAAAGAAACTAGTTCCTCATTTTTCCGCAAGCGAAGGTTTATGTTTCTAATCAGGTTATAATTCAGATTTAATTTGGAGAATGCAAGACCACGTTAACAAGTTAAGCAACAAATTCATTATCGATATTAAAATGCTTTTTTTTTAATCTTAGTTTAGTAATACTTGATTAGTTACTTCGTAAATGTAACTAAGATATCGGACAACTGTCGTGCGATTGTCGATTGTTTCGCAGCCCACTATACTGTCTAGTTGCACAACTAAAAATCAAGTAATGCGCTCATTCATACAAGCTCATAGCAATCAAAGCGAGATAAAACAGTTGTGCGATGTTTTAGTTTAATGTGTGCGCACACTCTTAATATTATTAGAAAGCTTCCATTGTCAATATTTCTGGTAATAAACGACTTTCTCAGTTAGTAATAATTCTATAATTATTGTTATATAAAATGAAAAGTTCCAAATGAATCAAATACAACGTGTTACAAAGTATCGCCTCTAATAACTCGTCGTTCGCGGCGTGAGATCAAGCCAAAGGGATCCGAAAACGTTAAAACGCTCTCAGATATGATATATTTGGCCTTAATGGGCTATAATACTCGACAGTTTGGGAATCAACAGGCAAATAAAAACTTCCCATCACGACTTAATAACGACCGTTTAAATGCCAAATCGGCCTACTCAGTATCGCGGAAATCTTTTATTACCAACTTGTAGGCAAATTGAAATGTTTTAAAATGTTACCAAGCGTTTCATGCCAAATATATTGATGCGCATTCAACAAGCAACGTTATTAAACGTATGAAATAAATTCTCGTCAAGGAAATTGAATATACACTTGGTGTTAGTAATTTTTATACTTTCTGGATTCCCTTACATAGCAGGAAAACCTCAATGTTGCAGCAGAATAGCAAAGAAACATTTAGGTAAATAAATTTTATTCCACAGTTCCATATAACTTCGAAGCGCATCAAAATAATCCCAACTAATACAAATACGATTTGAGTTAATCAGCGTCAGTTTGGATTTAAAGAGGATTTTAATAAAAACGATGACTCGGTCGGACAGGATGGCCCTGGTCCCTCGGGAAACGAGGCCAGGCTGGTGGGGGCACGTGGGGGGCACGTGAGACATAGGGGGCACGTGAGAGCTGGGGGTCACCCTGCAAATTGTTTAAGTGGGACAGACAGTAAGCCAGACTAAGTGTAACCATTCCGTTAGACCATTGACCTTTCCAACTGATTACTCTGACACTAACTTTTAATCGTAATAATCAATTATTAAATGACAGCCATCTGCAGCATTCTAAACAACACTATGTATTACTATGCTAGCCTAGTACTTTTTCCAAACATATAGAACTTTACCATAAAACCTTAGACAACATACCGCGACTAGCGCCTAGCGTTATTGAAACATGAATCGAGTAGTTAAAACACGTGTTTAACTAAACAGTTAGTGCATATTTTGTGGTAATAGATAGATGTTACGACGTCCTTTAAATCGAATACTTTACGGCCACTGTTAAAGCTATCAAAGCCATAATAATTGATTCATAAATATTTTATAGTTATGACCACTGTAGGTCGTGATCTTTAGAGATAGACAGAGATATATTTTAGTGTATCTGCGTATGTCTTATTTCATAACAATCCCTTTTAAACTTTTAACAATAAGCATAATGCGATGTCGGGGCAATTATATAACATATAAAAAATGGAAGCTTGAAGGAATAAGTACCTGGATACCTATGCATTTGTCATCTGTCAACATCTGTTATTACATAAAAAATTATATAAACAAACCAATGCAAACATAGTAATTGTAGTAAACATACTATAAAGGAAACGTGCTAATCAACTCGTAGTTGCAAATTGTACACACTATATCTAAACATTACTGATTAGCAAATAGCATAACATTATCAGGCGATACAAACACGCCTAATGCGTAGTTTTATGCCTCATAAAATACAGTTTCACAGCTGCATAGGTCAATAGATGTAAACGCATTTAATTGCTGTTCGCATAATAAATATTGTTAACGCGAAATCAATCAATCATGTGACTTTAGATAACCTAAGTGGCAATCGTTTACACGAGTAAACTCTGATAGACGGTTACTTAAAATAAGCCAGTTTCGTACTGATAATTACGAAAGGGAACGTTGTTTAATTAAATGATGTATTGCATTGAAGAATTGGAGATACATATTCTTGTGTATGACATGATTAAATTTACATACGTATGTGTCTTTTAGAAACTGGACACTATGAGCCGTGATCAGATTTATCAGTTACTCCTATCAGTTCACGTGTATAGTCATTACGTCATTGGCGAAGGTTTTAACACGGGCGACATTTTTATTCAATTTATTCAAAATTGAAATCGCTTCTCGATCTTCAACCAGCTCGACACTGAATCTCAACCAGTATCGGTTAAGCTGAGCCTCCCCCTTTTGCCATCTGTTACAAATTTTCATAAACATTTCTTATTTTGTATAGCGCTGTATATTTTTTTGGATGGCAATAAAAGGGTCTTTTATTTTATTTTGTTACATATTTAAAATAATAATAAATATTTTGGATAAAATCCTAATGTGAGAAAGAGACCATAAGTTGCTGCCAACATCAAGGAAGCAATTGTCATCTTTGCATTTGAATTTTGACATTTCATGCGGATGAAGACGCACTAGCTAGTACATATTACAGAATCTCGTTGACCCATTTAACAGAACAAAAGTAGACTGTTCGTCTATTTATCTCGTTATACGGTCATTTAACTAGATCAAATTATAAATGAATTACTTTATAATAATTATATTATATTGCATCATCCTCTTACTTTGTTGCAAATAATACCTCCTTGTAAACTGTCTTGGCATCATTAAACTCAGTACCACATTTCGATAAGGCTATAAAAATGTTTACTACAAAACAAAATAATGTTGTAATTAATTAGTTTTAAATAGTAATTAAAATTGTAACGAACGATAACACGTGCGTGCGAGCTTGCCGATATGGGAGCGCTTTATGCAGAAAGGACAGAGTAATGTGCACGAGACCTTGTCATTTTATAAATATTGTAAACAACGTAATGTTGATTTTCTAATAAGAATAATGTTACGTAAATATTGTGCAGAAAGATCAATACAAGAGAGATTGTATATGGATGGCTTCAAAGAGGAAGACCGAAGAAAACATAATAGATTGTCTGAAAGAAGATACACTGTGGTTTGCCACTGTTGGCTATAAGAGCTAGAGTGAGCATAGAGCAAATAGAAACATGGACTAAATAGCAGAGAAAGCACATATCATGAGCTCCCATTTTAATATTAATAATGAATATAAATTACTATAATGACTGGTAGTTATTGCATAATACATTTCATGTTATCTGTGAGCAGTAAGAGCGCGGTTTCGATAAACAGTGCACTGCGTAGTTACCGATAAATGTGACTTAACCCATTTAGAGTCAATGTTATTGTAAACTGCTTTTTACCTACAGGACACGTATCAATGCCGGCTACAAAAGGTTATAAATGTCAAACACGTGTTGGAAAAAATTACGCAGTTAAAATAAAAACACACAATCAAGTAGGTTTTTTTTTACCCCGCGGTGTTCTTCGCCCAACCGGGCCGTGGCATCTATACAATGAAGTAGGTACATTGTGTAACATTGTACAGGTATGATAAAATTTTAACATTAGCAATAAGTTGGTAGTACCATCTGTATGCTTTAAAATCGTTTTATATTTTGAAATATCTAATTCATCTTCACCAGTCTATATGTCCCCACCTAGGGACTCGGAGCCTACCCTAAATTAGGGTGATTAGGCCATAGTCAACCACGCTTGCCCGGTGCGGGGTCGACTTCACACATACCTTTCGAATTTCTTCGCAGATATGTGCAGGTTGCATCGCGATGTTTTCCTTCACCGTAAGAACGTCGGGTAAATTATGTACATATGAAAATTCGTAAAATCGAAAATCACATTGGTACATGGCGAGATTAGAACCCAAGATCTGTAGTCAAGTGCTTAAACCACTGAGCCACCGACGCTCTAATATCTTATTGTTTACTTGTATTTAATTTGTCCTACGTATGCATCAGCTTTCTTGCGATTTCATATGTCAGTATATTTCTTTTCCTAAAAGAATGTTACGCAACATTGGTGTAAAGCGTGTTACATGTAATGCGACGTGTTTTCTTTAATATAAATAAAGGGTTACGTTTCGCGGCGTTGCGTGCGCTAGAACCTAGGTAAATGCTATCAAGATGTAAAGTTGGAATTTTTAATCGGCTCAAGGAACTGACGTCAGTCATCAATTAAAACCCTAAGTTCGTACTGCCACGCATGTCCAGGTTTAATTATTTTTTTCTGTGTTGTTCTTAATTCAAAATAATTTGGTAACATGCGAAATAGAAAATCGGTATGGAGAAAATTGCTATTACAACCTTTTTAATCATACTAATATTATAAATGCAAAAGTTTAGATGGATGGATGTTTGTTAGAGTTTGTACCCTAAATGGCTAAACAGATATCGATGAAATTTGATATAGACGTAGAGGATAGTCTAGAACAAATAAACACATAAGTACTCAATTTTTTTTAATTCCACGCAGACGGAGTCGCAGGCGAAAGCTAGTTAATAACAGATTACACAGTTATAATGTGAACTCATTTGTGTGTATTTTCAGTAACTGTTTGTTTATACATTCAATTACTTTTTTTATAAAGTACGAGTAGTGATACTGGAGGATTGAGAAAATGTCACCTGCCAGTACCCTCGCGTGTCAATAATTATACTATTAATAACGATAAATCGAAGAGGAAATTCCATCATACATAAAATATCGAAGTCGAATGAAAGGTGAGAAAACTCAATAATAAAACGGAAATAAATATTCCATACGTTTTATCATATTTCAATTATTTTATTTGTATATCTAAATAAGGCAATTTTATTAGAATACTGTTTGCAACATTATGCCATATAAAAAGTTAATCAAACAGCATTCTACACATTAATGGTCGACCAAAATGGCGACGACCAGTTAAATACCCTACTAGGCATATAAACTCTATTGTAAAGTTATTTTCCGTATGTACAAATTAAGTGAACGCTTCAACATTATAAACCTTGAAGTATCTAAACAACTGGGTAATTTACTACTAGGGAATTTTAAATTTTTCCATTACAGTAATGATTCTTTTAATGTTATAAGGTAAACGATATAGGGCCACGTAAAATGCCGAAAAAGCGTAACCACCTCTACCCATAGACATCAGCAATTGCTACGTAACTGGCAGTCATGTATGCCAGCTACTAGCATACATAATCCCGGCCTAACTGCTGATTATGAAACCATTTGAATGCGACTATACTTTAGAGCTATACTTTACCGTGTTGACTGTTTGAGTAAATTGTTTTATTGCGAAAATCGTAAGCTTATGTCAGCAATAAACAATTTTCTCACAGTTACGTTTCCCGATTCATTATGTGACCATAAGTAAACGGCACTTCACGGCCGCCGTGCGGTCTAATGTGGCACACACCTTATAAGGACTGTGATGTATGGATAGAAAAAACCGCTAAGGATTAAATTATATGACTACAGTTCCGGGTGTTTGCCTAAGTTTATGTGTAGAGGTATAAAAAGATTAGATCCTTAGTTAAATTGCATAGGCATTTTAATATAGGCAATAGTTTAATGGGCACTGCCTACACAAAACAGATGACTTTGTTATGTGTGTATTTGCATGAAAGTAATTTTTTTATATAAAATATCGTATTATACAATGTTAAACCTTAGAATTACAATTTCATCAATCATTTAAAACAATATATTAAAGCGCCAATAGCCTAATGGTTTGGGGTACGGACTACCGATTTTGCGGTCGAGGGTTCGAATCCCACTATTTGACTATTGTCGTGAACCTAATAAGTAACCTAGTAAAGCACAAGCCTTGAGCTTAGTTGGAATGGTTAAAGGAAAACCCTAACCGGAGACCTAATTTTACTCCCATTCCCTTTCCACCCTTTTCTTAAGAGGAAAGGATGGGAAGGAAAAGTGGATTTGACGGTGGAGGAGACGCATAGGAAAGGAAGTCCTCTTTATGTGTGACCGCCTCTTCCATCGATTAAGGAAGGCAACGCATCTGCAATTGCGGATGTTTATGGGCTTCCCATTTCGGTGGATTCAGGTGGTGGCTTTCTCATTTGCCACCTATTTTTATATAAAAATTAATAAATTAGCAAAAATCTACTAATATTTCTTTTTAAAAAAAATTACAACAGTTATAAAATATCTCTGTATGCAACAACACGGAATCCACACGTGAAATAATTATTAAAAATAACATAAAAAAACTGAGCTACCGCAGCTTAAAGTCATAACTTGTTAAATCGATATGATTGAATAAAGTAAGAAGTTGAACAAGGAAAAATAAAAACAAAATGTGTCATGAATAACATAATAATTCCTTATAATCCCTAAAGCGTGGTTCGCTGCCAAAGTGTATGAACCACAAATCATAAATTCCGGGTAGCCCGTCGTTAGCGCAGGAGATCCTTATCGCCGCCTTCACGGCCTGTAACGCGATAATTTCTTTAACATTAGACTCACGATGGCAAGGGTGATAACTACCATTTTACCGTTTTCATTAAAATTGTATTGTGTAATTTAGGAATTTTTGACAACTAACTATTTGGAATGCATAATATAGTTAATCTGATAATTTAATTCATATATTACAATAAACGGTTATTTCATATATTCATAATTTTTTCACTTCACTATTGCTTTTGCATTTGCAAATTCCTACCTATCATCTGTTTAATATAACATACAAATTTACCATTGATTTTATACAAAACTCTCTTCAAAACAACAAACAGAAATTTTATTTACATAACATCTATGATACATTTAAATATTTTACACATATTTACATAATTTGTATTTTTGAGTTACAACACTTTTCGCTGCACCCGTGTGTGATCACATATCTAAATCGACGAGCACTTGTCTCTCATGATGCGATATTAATAGTGCCCTTGCACCGGCCAACGGTTACCACACGCCCGTGGTTATCGACTCTCACAATTACACAGAGTAACGCAAAATGCTTATGTAATGCTCGCTTTTATCATCATAACTCTGTTATTGTGAACCGATTGTGATGTTCAGAGGGCTATTTCATGACTGTCAATAGCTTTGTCTTTTTTAAAATAGTATTTCATACTATTAAGTAGTGTGTGTGAAGAGATAAACAGAACCTTATAGTGAACAGAATAATAAATATTTTAATGAATAGATTTTACGCCGTTAGCAGTTCGCAACATTTGCGTTAAGAAACGAACAACTTAAAGTTTGAAAGTTTATTAGTCTATGTTCTTAACATGAGCTTATAAATCTTCAAGTTATGGTCCGTTTCAAGTTTTACCGCCGCGTCGATATAAACTGAGCAGTTATGTGCGACGCTATTAAAAAGAAACGAAAAAGTTTTTATGTAACGTATAAAGTACATAATTATACACGTTAGGTGTAACGTTACGAGGCAAGTTCGCGTCTGAGGTGGATGCAGCGGTAATGCGTTAACTTTGAGGTACTCCCCTTGATTCCACACTAGTGTTGTGCAAACAATTTATCGATAGTTTTAAGATATTAACTTAAAAAAAAACATTATTTAGAATTTAGTACAAAACGAACTACATCATAATAATGTAGAATAGTTTGTGGTGGAATTGACAAAGAAGACAAAAATAATAATCGTTGTCATGCATTAGTGCAGTTATATAGATAAAAGTCTGAAAATTATTTGTCGCTCTTCCGTCACAATAAAACCTACATAACAGCGAAATATACAACAATGCTCTTGTCGGACAAAAATCAAAGATTTATAACCTTAATAATTTGGAATATTTTTATGAAATAATGAGCTATCGATAATTGCATAAGGGTACATCACTCGTAGTTAATAGTAAGTCGTCGTCAGCGCAGGACGTCTTTGTGCTCTTAAGACAATTTTCCGTAACACACGCCATTGCACCCGTAGGGGCGACGTCCGGGAACTAATTTGGACTATTGCACCATGAACCATGTTTTTGTGTTATCGTATAATTTTTACTATCCCGATGCCAAACATAAAAGATAATAACACTGAACTGGTTTTCTTGTATGTAAATATCCCTTTGTTTTCGACCAAAAATAAAACTGCAATCGAAGTAATTGGTTTGAAGTTTTATTGTAACTGTTACGATCCTGTTGTGAAATGAGTACTGCAGCAATCGTAATTATTCCTATGTGGTTATTTCGGTTAAAAAAATAATTTGGTATTGCATTTTTACATTTGTAATATTTATTTCACTCTGTCAAATTGGTTCAATAATAAAATTTTTTGCGCTAAAAATCTTATCCTTTTTTTTAATTAAATCCCAAATCTAAATTACCATATACCTAAATTTCTATAAAAGGAGAAAATTCGAAACAATTCGGTCAGAACAAAATAAAAAACAAAGCGAAAATTCCAACCCGAAAACGTTTATTTTAAAACTCTTTTATTTCGTCCGCATATCAAATGCATTAAATCGGGTGCACAGCGAATACGCGTTTTCAGCACAAAATGCGCTTTTCGTTTGTTTTGTAAATTCGCTGCACTGAAATTAACCGCGCTCACTGATATCCTCAAATACGCTGGCATTTGAAACTGCAGCGCGAGCGGTCTAATGGAGCCGCCGTTCGCTGACGGCACCACACGATACCATGCATCAACAATCGATGTATTACTTCCACATCACCTATTCTGTTTTATCTGTGCGATTGTTTATTATTCGTTAACTAGTTTTCGCCCGCGACTCCGTGCGTGGAATTAAAAAAATAAAACTTGTATATGTATTCCAGACTATACTCTACGTCTATGCCAAATTTTATAGAGATACGTTTAGCCGTTAAAAAAAAGCCGTTTTTGATCTAAACTTTCGCACTTATGATATTAGTAAGATATCTTTTCAAATTTAAACATTCTTCATCCTACGTTTTAGACAGTTTTACTAGCTAAGTGCTTAAAACTGGAATTGTCTAGGATTAAAAACGAAAGTATCTGACTGAAATTTTGTTTTAGCTCGAGTTACATAGCGTATTATAAATGCTAGGAGATGCGTTTTTTCTTTCCGTATGAAATAAATTTTGTTCTTATGTATGTTAAGTATTTGATTTCGAGAAATTAACTGATTTGTTCAGATAGCAGCTTCATATGTTAATTTCTAACCATAATCTAAATTAACGATAAGAATTTCCACATAAGGCCACCAGCGTTGTTTTTAGTGCGCTTTGTTTTTTTTATAATTTTATTCGTAATTTAACGGTCATTTAGTGTCATTTCTTTGTTGGTTAAAATTTTTACGAGTAATAACCGCCAGTTCTGCTAATCGCCATTGTTTGATTCGTATCTTTCCACGTTCCGTTTGACACAATTTTGTTTATGTTATTTCAAATCGCAGTGACATGGATGTTTGCAAAATTTTGAGAAAAACGTGTATGCGAGCGGTCACCGGAACCATGTTTTTTGTTTGTTAATTATTTAATTTTTTACGTTTAAATTTTTAGGGCGTAAAGGTGCACGATTCTTTATGTTTTCTGATACTTGAGTTTGGATAATATCCTAATTACAATTTGATTTTAATTAACAAAATTATTTAGACTTATAATACTTTTGAGAGTTCTTAAATTCCAACCTATTTATGTTTAACGTCAATTCGCGAAATTTACATGCTTAGTTGGTTTTTACCATAAAATTGAATTTCCTCGACCGCAGATAGAATTATAAAAGCCCTAACCAACCCTTCAATTATAATAGCGTCATATTTTTACCGATACCGCCACTCTTAATAGGGAAATTTAATTAATTGCTCATTAAAACGTCGGAGGGCGGTCGCTATGGTAACGGTCGGGATTTAAAAAGGGGACGAAACAAAAAAAAACAACGAAAGGGTGAAATCGCGATATCAATATTTTTCGTATTCGAATTATTACTCTTATTTACTGGAAGGGCAAAGGGTGGTCCGAAATAATTAATGACATCCCCCGACTTGTGAGCATCTGTGCCCGGTACAGAAATACACTAACAAAATAAATCAATCCTTTTTATATTGTTCTTGCTTATCTTACGAACTTTACCAAATACAACTGTTAGTATTCTTTAGAATATTAATATTCTATGCGGTAGATTTCTCAACTTTTTCCAAATACTGTTTTTAATGTTGGCAGCAATCGTACTAATATTATAAAATAGCTTTCGCTCGTGACTCCGTCCGCGTGGAATTGAAAACAAACTTCAGACTATCCTTTATGTCTATGCCAAATATCATCAAGATCCGTTCAGCCGTTTAGGCTACAAACTCTAACAAACATTCATCCATCCATCCATCTAAACTTTCGCATTTATAATATAAGTACGATAAGAAAGTTTACATGGATGGATGTTTGTTACTGTCAACAAGAACACATATATTATTTATAATTCGACGCGGACGGAGTTGTAAGTGTCAAGATAAATGAAAAAAAGCGCCAAATGATCACGCAAAATACAGTAATTCATTTATAGCAGTCTGAAAAATCCATTTAAAACAATCGCATCCTTATAAGATTGTTAAACGATATAGAAAATAAAAAAAAACATCAAATGGTTTGTGAAAAACAATGATAGCTGTAGGAGATACTTATGCCTATAAGGAAGCCCACCCCTCCAATGAAATAAAAAGTACAGTCGGCGTAATTCGTAGCGTTCCGTTTTAAAGTCGTCAATCATTTAAACTTCTACGTCTTGAAACAGTAGAGGTAGGAAATTGTTGCTAAAGCATTTACGCTATTCAATATTCAGGGCTATGTATACATAGTTTCTAATTAGATCAAATCATAGAGTATCCTATTAATTATGTGTGAAAATATTTCTGTAACTTGACCACTTCGAACGAAGGCGACTGTACGTACGGAAGTTATAGCACATCTTAAGCCCCTTGAGTTAAGATCATATTTAAGCTGTGCACAAATGGATTTTTATAGGAATTTATTAATAACTTCGCCGTTTGTTCTCGCGAGGTTTGTTTAAGTGCTTTTTTTTTATTTATCTGATTATCGGATAACGTCATTTTTTTACTTATTTATACGGATGAAAATATTATCATGGTTTCTTGTTGTGTTCTGTGCTTGTTTTAGAAGTGATATTTTTAAGTGATTTTCTTAATGAGAAGTAAAGTGAACGGAACTCTGTTAAGCATTCAGCTTGGTACAGTCCACACCGCTCCGTTGACTCAAACAATACATTGAAGCGTTCATTTGTATGCAAATGCGTCCAGCGCTTTATATCTCTGTTTGCTTTTACTTATTTAGTTTTTTTCTCTATTTAAATTACCCTTTAAGTGCTAGCCAGTCCATTAAGTGCTCAGTATTTATTGACCAAACTGTGGAAGGTAGAAGTTAGAAAAACCACCATTCTGTATTTTACTAAAAATAATTTCTAATATTATATGGTAAATGTGAAATTTTAGATGTATGTATATGTTTGTTATAGTTTGTAGCCTAAAATGCTGAATGGATTTCGATGAAATTTGGCATAGATGTAGAGGATAATCTGGAAGAACACATTACTTACTTTCATTTTAATTCCACTTGGACGAAGTCGCCGGCGTATTTATATATTATTCTAATGTTAGGACATATTTTAATTAAATAATTAAATGAACAGTTAATTTAATATCTTCAAGATTAATAATCTTAAATTCAATAAGGTGTTTATATTAAAACGGACGTCGCGTCCGTCGCTCCCGTGGAATTCTGTAATTAAATAGCAATAAGATACGCTCGCCCTTATTGCTACAAGTTTCACAACACCTTTGCAAATAATCTACAAACTCTCTGTATTTCTACTCTATGTAACATACTAAAGAGATATCAAAATGATCAAATTGCTATTTGAAGAACAAAAACTTCGACTTCCGCCCGCGATTGCGTTCGCGTAGAATAAAAAAAACAAAAGTGAGTAGGCTATGTGTTCTTCCAGACTATCCTCTACATCTATACCAAATTTCATCGAGATCCGTTCAGCCGTTTAGGCTACAAACTCTAACAAACATCCATCCATCTAAACTTTCGCATTTATAATATCAGTAAGATAACATAAAAACAAAATATAATACTGCCTCCCTACTAGAATGTGTTATATGTCATGAAAACCTATTCATTATAAAAGCGTGCACACTTTTAACTAAACTACGAGTATAGCAGAACTGTTATGCGATTGTCGATTGTTTCGCAGCTACTTCAACTGTTTAGCGCAACTACAAAGTACTGTGTCCACCTTCATATAAGCTTATAGGAATCAAAGCGAGACTAAACAGTTTTGCGATAGTTTAGTCAAAAATGTACCCATGTTCTTAGAGTCTATTATAAAGCTCTAGAAATTACATGGCGCAAACATTTTGAAACAATGTCCCTTTCTATCTAAATGCTAGAAGTTTCAAAATTATGATTAGACGCGAGTCTGTGTAAAATGTGAAGAATTCAATGAAATCTATGTATTTAAACAGTAACCTTATTATATATTTTGTTTATTTCAGGTTTAAAATAAGCTTGGTTACTTCGATCTTTTATTTTTCTTAACTAAAAGCCACATCACCTTAATGCATCCACTTTTTCACCGCTCTTGACGTGGCCGTTTGCTGAGTACGTTTAAGCTAAACCTCTAAATGTAGCTAAACCCTAAGTCTGGATTCTAGACTTAAAACTGTAGATTTTCTTCGGACCATTACTCTATTCATATGGTTATCGGCTAAAGGGATGTTGAAGCTCGCTTACCTTTGGAAAAACCTATAATTGTCCTGGCTATTTGGTAATTCGTCTCGTTAAAAAATTTAAGATCAGACTATTTTTCATATAATATCGAATAGTAAGCAGAAAAAAATGTTTGCTAATTTTCTGATTAATCTATATTAAATATTTTTCATATAGCAATTATTAAAAGAAGTAAAACTATTAAGTAAATGAATCACCCTGTATAGTGAAGAAAACAAGAAAATTGGAAAATTACCTACACGTTATTTACATCGAGTTTTCCCATAGGTCAACTTACAGTTTGCAAATAAACCGTCAAAGGCATACGTCGAGTAGATACTTTGCGAACACGACAGACTGGTTCTATTAGCCCTGCTCGTGTTTTCCTTCGCGACGATCGATCGCAACAATACATACGTTGTCATTTCATCCAATTCATTTTTCATAGCTACAAAAGATCGATATTGAAACACTTTTCCCCTACTGCTATGTCAAAGATTAAGTGGTGGATAACAGAGGCGTCGTGTTATAAACAAAAGAAGAGACGATTTTATATGCCTTTTTTTTGTTACCTTTGAAAGTAGGAAATACAACTACTTACTTTAAAAATAATTTAATATAACATTTTTGTAATATCTATATGTTAATAATATTACAGCTAATCATTTCCTTAAAAACTGTAACTACGGTAACATTTTTGGTAACAGTAGGTAATTAAATTTAAGTAAATAGTACTAAAAAATTAGAAAGTGTTCTAGTAGTTAGCTTCTATAAATGTATTGAATATATCTTGGTCTTCATTACTGTAACAGTTTACTCTATGACAGTGAAACGATTACAAAGCTTTCCCTCGAAATGTGGCCAGTGCAAATGGATTAAGCAATGATGGGGCATTCTGAAAGAAGCGAGCAACGGACTGAATCTATTTCTATGCTAATTCTATTAGATTTTTAGTCTAACGTCCGAGTTCCCGGCGAGTGCAGACGCGGGGCAATCTTAGCTGAATTACTCCCCCCTTCCCTTCCCCCCGCTAGTCTCATCAAGCTAAAGATTAGAGCAAAGTTATGAGGTTTTAGAACCTGGCTGTATTTCAGAGTTAAGCGCTTGATATTCGGCTGCAGCGGAGTTTCCACATCTAACTTACAAACTAATAACTAACATTCAGAACAGCGGTAAAGGCAGGTTTAATTGGTCCAATATTTGGATTTCTCTTCAGTTTCGATATCTTATAGTGTTAATTCTAATGTTATTCTGAAATGTTACCTTAAAGTTACATTAGAAAATAATATTCTGTATTGTTTATTTAACTTGTTCGGGGTTGTCTAAGTTATGTATTTATTTTATCATTACCTAGTAATAAGTGTTAGATTGACCTAAATTTTAACGTAGTAAAACTCAAGTTAGATAGTTCGGAAACTTCATGAAGTTATCGAACCAATAACACTAATGAATAGTTAAACGTAGCTGGGAAACCGGCCATTTACATAACTCAATCCACTAATTGTTCAATTACAATTATTATTATTTACCATTATTAAATAATGTGTATACATTAGATAGTAGATGAAACTAATTACTTACAGACATATAAATACCATAATCAAATTAACAGATAAAACGATATCTCCAAGTAATTAATAGTGTACTAATTGAGCTTGATAATCTCTTAGACGGATTAACCGCTAAGTGAATCGCAACTTGAACCGCTCGATCAAGTTACAAGTTGCAACAGCTAGTACAGTCACACGCGTAAACCGCGTCAATTAACACATTTACACACCAATGCTCTATTGCTTACAAATATTAAAAAAAAGCACTTAGTAACAGCGAGCGCAGTTGTGATTGTCGATTGTTTTGCAGCCAAATCAAATGTTTACTTTCACAACTAAAAATCGAATAGTGTGCGCACCTCTATATAAGCTCATAGAAAGCGAGACTAAACAGTGGTGCGATAGTTCAGTCATAGTTGTGAGCTCTAATAGTTCAAAACTTACAATACCTAATGTTTTGAAAGTGATACAAACATTATTATAAAATAAGTTATTAATTCGTTTTTTTATGTTAAAAACTATATACGAGTGACTAAAGAAAACTGTTTCCGTGATGTCATCTAAATCAGTTTGGCGTGTGTACACATAAATCAATACACAAAACAAGCAGACGCGGCGGCTCAGTGCTATTAGCATACGTAAATTGTTCTCGCACCTGCACACGCAGTCGGATGTATTCTCTGACTATTTATTACTCTGTGCCTCAAAAGCAAAATGCATTGTCTAAAACCCTTGCAATATACTTTAAAATGAATTTCAAATCAGATAGATATGCTCTCTGAAAGTTAAAAATCTTTGCAAGTCCTTTAATAAATACTAGTAAATGTAACTTGCAACAATTCGTCATTATATTAGAGACATAAAAAGTGAAATATACGCAAAAAGGTACAAATAAACGACCTTCAGACGAGCAAAAATTGCTGGAACAGTATTAGTTGCCCGCAAATTTCTTTGATTGATTTACCATAAACCATAAACCAGTAAGTGTTAAGAATGAATGTGGATGGCTACAAAGATAGAGGAAGACCGAAGAAAGTATGGATGGATTGTATGAAAGAGGATATGCTTAAGAAAGGAGTGGATTTAGTTATGACGGCTGATAGAGATGTATGGAAGAGCAGCACATATTGTGAGGACCCTCCGTAAGGGAAAAGGTTAAGTGGATGATGAAAATGCTTTAATTGATTTATTAAATCGTTCAGTAGATAATTTACTTATCGAAAATAGGTTAAAAGTCTTAAAACAATCGCAATTCCTTTCATCAGAATAGTTGAACAGTATTGAGCATTGTCTAAATACTCTTTTATCTTAAAAATACGCTTTCAATGTAAACACAATAGAACATAAAACTGAACTGCGATGGAAGTGAATAAAATAAAGAAATCCCAGTTAAGTGATAAAACCATCAGAGTTGTAAACGTTCATTTTTACACGGAACGCTTCGAATCACAATGAAAACGCCCCTTTACAATACTCGGTAGTGGAAATTATTGTCGATGGAATGGTAGCGATAGAAACTACGAGATTTAATTGAATATTTTATCTCTACTACGTAAATGAGATAAAATAATTATTAACAAATTGCTTATATGTGCGTGAGAGACTGTGCCATGAGTATTATTTCGTTTGCTGGTCTTCTTAGATTTAACAAATTTGTCTAAATCAGTGATTCCAAAAGTAGTCCAAAGTCGTTCCAAAGTCCAAGTGGAACCAGGTCTAGGTCATGATTGCTGGAAACAAAATTGAAGGTAGACTAGTTGTAAAATTTTATCTGGTTACACTGAAGGATCGCCCTTAAACGCATAGTAAAACTTTAGAAGGTCCGGGGAAAATGAGTTTGGGAACCTCTGGTCTAAACATTGAAAAGGTTTACTGGTTTATCGTAAGAAACGATAATCGTTAGGTACCCGTTGTTATCGAACGATATGTGCTTATTACAAATTTATAACGTAACCATAACCGCAAATTCGGTACCTCATAAAAACAAATCAAATTTAGGTGCTATAGTGAATGGCTAGCGTCCCTAATAAAAATAAATGCTATTATAATGTGCACATTTACGAACGAAGGGACAGAAGTCATATTTCCTTAAAGTTTGCTATGTCCCAACAATGCCCCCGACACTGTTCCTTACACTTTTTTCTTTTCTATTTTTATAGTTGTTTGTAATTGGTCGAGTGCTTTTGTCGGCGAGTGTACTGTTCCTTTCAGCGTCGCCGTCTTTTGTTTGTAAATGTCAATCTTTGATGGAATTAAGATATCATCACTATTGACTTTTGTTTTTTTGTGCTTTTTTTATCTCCAACATAACATTATCTTCATTTGAACAGTGGTAGAGCCCGCTTTAACATCGTACGGATGGGTCGGCTCGCCTGGTGTAATACCACGACCATACAGAAGACAGATGTGAAGTGGAAGCAATTCCGCGTTCCTTTCTTATTTAGGTCCCTTTTCCTTTACCATCCTTTTCTTATAAGGAGATGATGGGGAGGGAAAGTGGATCTGACAGTGGAGGAGATGCAAAAGAAGGGGATATATCCTCTTTATGTGCGTCTCCTCCTCCGTCTGATAAGGGTAGGCAACGCATCTGTAATTGCTGATGTCTATGGGCATTTTGGGGGTTTCAGGTGACCGGTTACTCGTTTGCCACCTTATGTTATAAAAAAAATGTGAAACCACAAATAGATGTTTTAATGTTGAATTATATAATAACAAATAAATAATCGAAAAGCCCATAACTTAAACTTGTTTTTCTCACTAGAAACAATGTAAAACTATAACTATTAATCAAGTTAAATAAAAAGTTTCCTTGAATGGAAAAACTTCGTGGCAGCGTAATAGGTTAGTAAAAAGCTATTACTTAGCTCAAGTTTTAAGCCGTTAAGTTAAAAAAAGGAAAACGTGCTATAAATAGCGAAAAGCCGACTTAAAATCAGGCACTAAGTTATCAATTTCAGCGTAACTTCATGCGGCGAACTCTTGCCAACTTTATGCTAATGGCAGATATCTGAGCGAGTCCAACTTAACCCCGGTTTAAGTAAAACAAAGTGGCTTTGACTCCAACTTAAGAACTTGGAAAAGAGACGAGAAAAAACCCTCTTCAATGTATTTGTTAAAAGTTGAGATTCTTTCAAATAGGACATTTGTATTTAAGCGAAAATGAAATTTGTACTCTAGGAATGTTTTCGAACATAGAATAACTAAATACGAGTGAAAACTTATGAGATGTAACTATTGATAAAATATCTGATTTAAATTTGGTTACAAGAAGAAAAAAAAAATAGTATTTAGCTAAAATAAAAGCCTATTTAAATTCTTAGCCTTTTTTGACGCGCTAATGCTTTAGAATATTTTTTACTACAAACACTATAATTATTTGAATTATTAAATAAATGAAATAAATAACAACATAAATAAGCCAGTATTCACATAAGTAAACATTACGTTGGCTAATTTTCGACAATTTAGTTCTTGTATTCTCGAAATGCATTTCTTCAACAAAACAAATATAATACAGAGTACAATTCGACTTGTTGACAAGACGTAAAGTTTTCTGCGCTTCATCATTTGGCAGGAATGCGTTTCGATTACAATGAAACTTGTATTGCCACATATAGCCATCTTTATCATTCGCTTTGAGAAAACAGAGACGAGAGATAAAAATGTGCATCACAGCAGTTTTACACGTTGGTGATGAAAATGACGGTCGAGTGGAACGAACATAGTTTTCGTACAAATTGCACGCGTCGTGTCATAATTTAACATAAAACTTCTTTGTCTCAAAGAAAGGCGTTACATTTGTAATCAAGGATTATTAATGTGCTTTTGTTAACTCGAAACACGTTGAAAACAAGGGAATTAGTTTTTAATTATACGCCGGAAATCCACGCCGCGGGTTACACAGACTAATCTAAAAACAGAGAGTATTGAATTGTATTAAATGTAAGTCGTAAATCACTAGAAGCTCGTTAGAAAACTCGTTACAGTTCCTGGAATATTGTAATGAGTTTGCTTCTTTGGAAAAAATCAATTCTAAATATTGTTAATTGCTTTTTAAAATTAACCAAATATCTTAAATATCGACATTTAATCTTGAAATGTGTTATTAGTGAGCAATTTTATTGTAATTTATGTTTATTCATGTTTAAATGGAAAATACCAGATTAATCCTATATTAAACACATTTTGTATTTTTCTGTTAATTGGTGTAATTGTAATTGTAAATCTCTTATTTTTCAATAAAATTATTTCTATTTCTATTTCTAATACTATGCGATAAAAAGTAATAATTAAAACTAGACGTACCATCTACAATAAGCAATTAATATTCAATCCCTCTACTGGTAAAGTACTCTGCGGACAAAAACGTACAATTGTTTTCCGAACAAAGATGCATGCCCCTATACGTTTTTTTAACTGCATCTAATATATGCGTTGATTTTACGACGCGGCTGCATTTCTGATAACACCTCTTAATTGGTTTCACGCTAAGTGTTAATATAAATTCATGGAATTAACTGGAAGTATAAGATAATCCTGGAAATTAATTACAAAAGGACTCGAATGAGGTTTAATGAATAAATTACATGTTTGAATGTATTTTGTATTGTTACAAAAGAGGCCTTTGTTTGAAGGATTATGGTATTTGTTAGTTGTTTATTTCTTTTATTTGACACACTTATTATTATTAGCTTCCGCCCGTGACTCTGTCTGCGTTAAGATTGAATGTGGATGGCTACAAAGGTAGAGGAAGACCGAAGAAAGTATGGATGAATTGTGTGAAAGATGATATACTTAAGAAAGGAGTGGATTGAGATATGACAGCTGATAGGGATGTATGGAAGAGCAGCACATACTGTGCCGACCCTCCGTGAGAGATAAGGGCAAGTGGATGATGACAATAGTAAGTAGTCTACGTGTTCATCCAGACTATTCTCTACCTCTCTGCTAAACATTGAGATCCACAATTTAGGTTACAAACTTTCGCAATTATAATATTAAGTATGTATATGAAATGTTATTGTCATAAAAGTTAACGGAAAAACAAAACACAACCATTGGTTTCTCACCAATTTATCTACTGAAGATCGTAAATCTCCATCAATTACTTTGACCTTACAGTGACCTTTACCTACAGTATTTTAGGAACTCATGAAAGGCCTACATACCTTTTAACACTAAGATACTACCAATACTGGTATTCTTAAAATATCCAGTGTAACCGAAACCAATTAGATTTTGAGGTAAATTGCACAAAACAAAGATCGCATCTTATATTTACAACCTTATTAGCGTTATGGTCTAAGCAGAGATTTATTACAAGGTGTAATCTGACCTGAGATCTGATGCGATCCGCCAATTAACACTGTGCCCGCTAAAGAATAAGCTTTTCCACATTGCTCCGTGAAGTCTTATCCTCCACCATCACTGAAAAGGTCCGTCGACGAGAATTGAATTAAAAGACCTCAGTACCTTAAAAAGAGAGATAAATTCTTTCATCCCGCGCCACTTTCGTTACGTCTCAAAGGAGTCGTGGGAGAAAAAACTGTTTGCCTTTTAGTCTTGAATTTGTGTTGTTTTTTCAGACGCAATTTTTCGAGACGATATGTTTACGAATAATGTTTGATATTCTGAATTATTTTATAACTTTTTGAAGTTAAAGTTAGATGAGAAGGAGTAATAGTATTTACTCGGGCTCTTTGTGGCTTATTTACTCGACTCTCCTCGGGTGAATTTATTTAAATTGATAAATTGCTTGTACAAGAGAGAAAAAATTTCGTTTAATATTTATTAAGAATTCGATACGGTTTCGGTTGGGGTTTTGTATTTTACTTTGTCGGTTTATTTGCGTTGACTTCGTTTTAATAGGTATGCAAAGACCTGTTCTGTTTTTGAAATAACATTTTTATTCAAAAGCAACAAATAAGTCAAACTTAATTTCGAGTTAGAGTCTAAATATATTACTAATTTTTCTTATTCTTTAGATCTGTTTTTGCATATTTAAACTAAATAAACGTAAAAGTCATTATTTCACTAAAACAACTAACAACAATGTCAGTATTCCCAAACCACTAGAATCGTAAACGAAAGCTTTTATTAATTCAGGGGTAAACTTTCACTTCAAACTCCAGTTCGGTTCAACTCAACATCTCCAGGTGGTTCTCAATTAAATCTGTTTTAAATAAATAGCTGTGATGCAATTTTTATTTGCAAGTTGGGAAGCCGACGCATCGGCGGGACACCGCTTCCCGCTGAACTAGCAATATTACAATGTTCATCGTAGTATCGTTTATTGCACAGAGTAATGCATTTACAGAGAATCACTTATTTAAAAAAATGCCAATTACATATTAATGTCTTATTATACCTTAGATTAACGAAACCGTTGTTAAGCTAACAATGTAAATTTTTAAACAACGGAATTAAATTAAATTATTTTTTAGTTTTATAATGTTATACATCCCTAAAATGCGCCGACCCTACGGGATTAGGATAAGGAGATGATGATGATGATGATCCTTAAAATATTGTCAAAAATCAATAGTTGATTTACAAAATAGCCTTGCAACATATTTTTATAGTGAGCGTAGCACCGATAAGTAAATTGTCAGCTCTGCGGCACTATTATTCTGTGCGCCGGCTAGTCATGTCTGAGTATAATGTCTGGCGCAGGAGAGTCTAGCGGCAGGCCGTGGCAGGAGACAGCAGGGGACGGTAGGGAGCGGCAGGAAACGGCAGGGGACTGTAGAGAGCGGCAGGGGACGGCAGCAGTCGGCAGCAGTCGACACGGGCGTCTCTTGTCAAATTAGCGTCGAGGATGCGATGCGATCGTACTTCAGTCGTGTTCGCCTGCATATTGTTGTGCCGATGGGTATTATGCGTTTTGTACAAGCTTCATTTGTCTGATAGAGTTGCTTTGGGAATTTGCTTCTAATGTTTATATCGGAAAATAGTAAATAACATGACTATATGGGTTTAGCTAAACAAGGATGTCTATCACGGTGCTACTATCGGTTGGTTCTGTCAGAAAATATATAAAACCTATATGGACATAGCAGGGCGCTAGTAAGCCAAAATAATTTAGTTTGATTTATGCCCATCGGAACACATATCCTTGTGTGTCTATAATTAGTTAAAATGTCTGTTCTTTACGTCATTACAAAATAATGATACAAGGTTACTTTTTCACGTGATTGTACTAGAGTTTACATTATTAAGTCATCATTTAATGATTAATATTAGATATCTACGTTAGTATGACGCATTAACTACTCGATGAATTGCGAATATTGCTTATTAAAAATAATAACAGAGTATATATCGATTATCAATATGCACTCGGCTCGATTGCGTTGGCGTCTTGCTGTCTGCAGTCACGTAGACAAGATAAAGGCACCCAGTCACGGTATAGTTTAACAAATTACTAAATACTTTCAATGCATATATAGAGTTTCTTATTTACTTTTTTACATAGTATAAAGTAGTGAAAGAAGTTAACGGTTACCTAAATATATCAAACTTAGTAATGTTATGATTATTATTAACTTAACTGTTAGAAGTTCAGGTTACAAATGTGTAGTGTACGCTATAGGTTTCCATTGCAGAAAAAACTTATATATCCGTCTGTCTTTAAAAGATTTTACGTAATGATATCTCTGTAAAGATTGGACAATGAAAACCTACGGTTTGATGTACCAGCTATTATTTGGTATGACATTTATTATTTTAAACTTATCAAGTTTTTTTGACTACATTGAGTTAATAAAGCGAATAAACGGTAGTATTATTCACAATTTAATATCTTATATCAAGATTTATGTACAGTAAAGGAGCTAAACACTTATGTGCATACGTGCGTGTTCATTCGGTAGTAATCTATACCCGTCAACTTTCCGAGAAATTAATGTAGGAAAAAATGTGTTGCCAACAAAAATATTACGCGCCAAGAAATAAGAAACTTATAGGTAAATAGCCGTATAAATAATTTACAATTTAAGTGTCATTATAACACATTCAAATGGTAAAGCCCACCGCAGACACTTAAAATGTCATCTATACCAGATTTAGCTTAACATATCTCGTCTCTAGCGTGCTTTATATTGATTTGAATGTTAAATTAAATAGTTTTTTTGTAGTTTATTTGGGTAAATCTTTAACTGAGTTTTGTAGGTTAGCAACATTTCTATTGTATTGTAGACTTTATTTTATCAAAACGGCAGCATCTAAAACATCCGCATATTTGTGTCAACATAATCTAATCAGATGTCGATTGTAACTGCGAAATATTTGCAACGTTACGGTTATGCTATTTATATCAAATATGGCTATATCACAAGGCCATAGTAGGATTTCGTCTTCCATGAAAATACACAATACATTGCGTTCATTTTTCGAAAAAGTTAGCTTACGATTATCAAAAAGATCTTGCTTACTTCAAAATACTGTAAATTATAGACTACAACCGCGTGGTATTTAAAAAAGAAACCGAGGTAAGTATGTGTTCCAGACTTTACTCTTAATTTTTGGCAAATTTCATCGTTCAGTCGTTGAGGAGGTAAACTCTAGGAAACATCCATCCATCTATCTTAACTTTCGCATTTATAGAATTAGAAAAATGTTGTTATGTATTTATATTAAATTATTTTCATTTCGATATTGCATTATTTACGTTACTTTATGTATCTCAAACAACAGCATATAAATTTAAAAATACGCTATAGGCTTATTAATTAATATTCTCTTTGATGTTATTTCCAAACGAGCAAAACTTCAGATGGTATATTTTCATTTGAATAAAATGATATTTTATTAACGCACAGAGCCGTGTAATAAAATCCACAAACGCGAAAGCATTTACCATTACAGCGTGAAAAACTGAAATAGAATTTCCCGCACGAGTAGCGTTACTTTAAGAGCGGGAGTACGCACATTTTTTAGACAAGAATAACTGATAATGCCATCATTCACAATCCCATGAGAAATCTGGCGAAAGTCGTTCTCTGCCACTGCCACGTGGTCGATGGGATTATATAAGAGGGTGTTGTATTCATTTTTTAGTATTCATAAATACCACAGTTTACATAGTAATGTAAACTTTGAAGACCTTTTAACTGAGATCTTAGGAGACTGACAGTATGTTGCTAAACGTAACAACTAAATAGTAATTGTAAAATACTAAATTTATTTTTATTTAAAAATTGGTGTAAGTAAATTTTACATAACTAATGTAGTTAAAATCTATACATATAATAAAATTGGAGGGTCTGTTTGTAATATCTAAAGAAAAATTCCAGATTTCCGGAAGATGATGTATTTGGTAGCTGATAACGAAAATTATTAAAAAAAATTGTCTGTCTGTCTGTCTGTCCGCAAGCCGCGTTTATTCCCGGTAATCTCCAAAACGGCTTTCGACCAGACTTTCACTGGAGGGTAGCTGACATAGACGGGCATATTATAGGCTACTTTTATCTTAATATTACATGGACGAAGATGCGGGCAACAGCTAGTGTAAAATCCAAGTCTATCGGTAAAAAATTCGCATAATAGTTTAATAAATGATATCAAGGAAATTTTAATAGTAACGATTGTATGCCAATTAATTGTCGAGAAGTAATTTTCCATTCATAAGTCATGGATACATTTTAATCTAATAATTAAAATAATACTCTTACCATTATCGTTCTGATAAGGACTATGCATATACTCTGATTACCTAATACTTAATAACAGATCCTCGTACTC
>NW_013525281.1:6968651-6976721 GCF_000836215.1 Papilio polytes
AAAAATTCCAGATTTCCGGAAGATGATGTATTTGGTAGCTGATAACGAAAATTATTAAAAAAAAAATTGT
Source organism: Papilio polytes (assembly GCF_000836215.1). Taxonomy (NCBI): domain Eukaryota; kingdom Metazoa; phylum Arthropoda; class Insecta; order Lepidoptera; family Papilionidae; genus Papilio; species Papilio polytes. The sequence goes on from NW_013525281.1 coordinate 6,968,722, forward strand.
CTGTCTGTCTGTCTGTCCGCAAGCCGCGTTTATTCCCGGTAATCTCCAAAACGGCTTTCGACCTTACTTTCACTGGAGGGTAGCTGACATAGACGGGCATATTATAGGCTACTTTTTTATCTTAATATTACATAGACGAAGATGCAGGCAACAGCTAGTGTGTAATCCAAGTCTATCGGTAAAAAAGTCGCATAATAGTTTAATAAATGATATCAAGGAAATTTTAATAGTAACGATTGTATGCCAATTAATTGTCGAGAAGTAATTTTCCATTCATAAATCTTGGATACATTTTAATCTAATAATTAAAATAATACTCTTACCATTATCGTTCTGATAAGGACTATGCATATACTCTGATTACCTAATACTTGTTAACAGATCCTCGTACTCATTAGAGCGCACACCTTTGAACTAACTATCGCACAACTGTTTAGTCGCGCTTTGATTCATATCAGCTAATATGGAGGTACACTACTCGATTTTTAGTTGTGCAACTAAACAGTTCAATAAGCAAACAAACGACAATCGCAGAACAGTTGAGCGATAATTTTGACAAAGGTGTGCGCTCTTAGAGAAATATATAGTGATTTTTGACAATGATCCTCGTGCATTTTAAAACGCCATATCGTTTTAATAATTTGTGCGCGTTTCAAAAACGTTCCCTCGCGTGTTCTTGCTAGCGTGTAACTTTTCCATACTAGAGTTGGCATAATTAATATTTATTAATTTAATTACACATTTTATTACTTTGCGCGGAGTGGACGAGCGCCGGGAGGTCTGATATGGGATACGTTTTCGTATCACAAATCACTATTTACGTGACTATGATTGCTAGAGGAACATGCCCACTTTTATTGACGGAATCAAAATTAAAAGTATAGAAGTACGTGCCCTTTAAAATGATATTTCCAGACGTTCATAAGTGCAATGACTGTTCAAACAGGGCCAGAACTCTCACGGTCATATGTAAATCTCATCAACTATCAAAACAATAAACTTTGACAGGTAATTAATCTTACCTCTCTTAATGACAAAATCAATATTTACCGCTGTCAAGGCGAGGTCGCCACAAATACCTACGCGGCCACAGACTACCGACTCTTTAAATTGCAATTGCGACTGAATGTCAGAGTTAATAAAATAATGAGGGGTCGCGGTTAAACTGTGACAGCGATTGTTAAGATTTGCGGCTTGAGGTCACTGACCTGGAGGCCTTACGAGAATTTTAATGTTGTCAACGATAAGTCTGTATGAAGACTGTCCTTCAGACCTATACATCAGAAAGATAATTAAAAAAATTAAAACCTTTTCACACTTTTTACTAGTATTGATTTATTTATTTGTAATTGTCTATCTTAAGAATTCTGCATGATTAAATAAGAGCGAGCTGGCGGCGTACTGTGTACGCCGTCTGCCCAATTTGGGGACATAGGAAAAGAAGAGAGAGAGAAATGAGATGCACGTTCCACTACAGTTTTACATATGAACTAAACATGTCGTAGAAAACATAGAGATAGGAGAACAATTGTTTTTAACTGCTAAAGTATGATGACATTTTCAAATTATTTGACATTGAAGGTTAGTTTTAAAAAATGTTTGAAAACATGGACACATTTAAAATTTTCAAACTGCCACGCTCTTTGTGTGAGTGGTACCTTAGAATTACCAATGAGTAACATCGCATATTAATTATCTCTCCTTTCAAAATGTCGAGAGTGCGATTTGAAACCCGTTTTCTTTTAAAAACCTTTCTAAATACTATATAGATAGTGTATCTACATATTTGACATGAACATAAACTAACAGGGCTAAAGGATACTCTATAAACTACTAGCTATTGCTCGCGAATTTTTCGTGAAATTAAAAAATAATAAAAAAATATAGCCTATGTCACTCACAGATAAATTACCTTTGTAATGGTGAAAGAATTTTTGAAAAAGACCCAGTAGTTTTTACGTGAATCAAATACATACAAAAGTACAAAAATGCAAATCTTTTCTTCAGTCCTGTCGCGCCGTAACCTACCACCAGCAGACTAGAAAGCGTATATTGCGTCTAACATTTTTTGTTAAAGATTTCTGTGTCCAAACTAAATGTATCCATTAGAGCGTGTACCTTGCTTTCGTGATCACCGGAGACGTGTCGATAGCGAATTACCTCGTCGACTTATTGATCCGGAAAATTCGACGACTTCCGACTCACTGTTGACAATGGAAAACAACGATATCGAAACACACGAAACAAACCTTCATTACGTCTTCAAAAATATGAACTTACTTCTATTATCATTTCAAACGCATAAAAATTAGTGAAAGGATGGATGGATGTTTGTTAGAGTTTGTAGCCTAAACGGTTCAACGGATATCAATGAAATTTGGCATAGATGTAGAGGATAGTCTAAAAGAACAAATAGGCTACTTGCATTTTTTTAATACCGCACGGACGGAGTCGCCGGCGAAAGGTAGTATTTTTTAAACATTTTTCATACTTATACCATCTTTATTGAAAACAAATAACTCTCCTCTGCAGATAAAATAAACCTTGATCCTTATAAGGTTATAAGTATTGTAAACATCAGTTTTATTTTGTTGTACTGTCATTTGCATAGGCTGGGTGCACACTAGCACAGTAATGAACGTACGGATTAAGCAAATGCGTCTGTGACCTCACCAATTGTTTCCTTATGTGCGAATTTCATACCGCAAGGTCTTCCGTGTACAACTCATCGTCCCGTTTAAAGGATTACGTTGTTTATAAACTGAGTGTCGTATTACGGATGTGCAGGAGTTAATTAAATAGTAAATCTTACTAATATTATAAATGCGAAGTTTAGATGGATGGATGGATGGTTGGATGTTTGTTAGCGTTTGTAGCCTAAACGGCTGAACGGATCTCCATGAAATTTGGCACAGGTTTAGAGCATAGTCTAGAAGAACCCATAAACTACTTTTTATCCCGGGAATAGTTACGGTTCCCGTGGGATTAATTTATTTTTTTAATGTTCACTCGATCATTCTGCAACGGTTCAACATATCTTATTGAAATTTGGCACAGATATAAAACAAAGTGTGGAGTACACATGAGATAAGCTTCATCCCAGAGAAATGTCCGGTTCCCGAGGGATACGTAGCTTTTTGTAATTTATATAGTTCGTATGTTTTCTAATACCACGCGGACTAAGTCGCGGGCAACAGCTCGTAACTTATAATTTGACCTTTGACATACATCCATATATCGAAATTTATTTCATCTCTATCCATCTCTTATTAAAACTATACTTTAAATAAGAAATCTAACTAATACAATAATTCGAATTGGATAGATGGATGGATGTTCTTTACTATGTTTCTCTAAAACAGCAATACACATCTCTTTGACATTTGACACAGATGTAGAACATAGTCTGTAAGAACATATAAACTACATAGTAAATTTTGTTTTTAATTACGCGGACACAGTCGGAAACAAATACTAGTGTTGTTCCCTATGTTTATTACTGTTCTTCTCTTATATATTCTACATCGATCCTGTTTTATTCGGAATATTTCGCGTTGGATTTTGATGTAGAGAAAACATTCCCATCACAAAAGAACATAATAAACACCAATGTGTCTTCCTGGGCGGGTGATGTACGCCCGTTGTCCTTTTCAATGTTACTTCCCGATGACCTAGAAAATTAAAATAGACTCAACGTTTCCTGAAAACCCCTGCTGCTTTTAAAATCTTCATTACGCAGTTACGTGTTTAGCCAACCGCGTCACGATAGGAGACGACTTACAAATTGTTACAATTTAGTGCATGTCTACACTTTTATACTAATATTATAAAGATGAAAGATTAGTATATATGTATGTTTTTAAATAACTGAAAAACTATTGGGCCTAGATTTCAAAAATTCGCATTCTTTTTTGTTTAACGCAGGCAAAGTCGGGAGCAACGGCTAGTTGAATACAAAATACAATCGTTGTATGTACATTCATGACCCAATTCGAATAAAAGTAAACATCATACTAATATTATGAATGCGAAAGTTTAGATGGATGGATGTTTGTTAGCGTTTGTAGCCTAAACGGATGAACGGATCTCCATTAAATTTGGCACAGGTTTAGAGCATAGTCTGGAAGAATACGTGGGATAAGGTTCATCCCCAAGAAATGTCCTGTTCCCGAGGGATAGGTACGTAGCTTTTTGTTATTTATACAGATCGTATGTTTTCTAATACCACGCGGACGAAGTCGCGGGCAACAGCTAGTCTTAAATAATATACATCCATATTCATACGAGATGTGTAATTTTGTAATTGCAACTAATCTAAAAAAAAAAACCAAGGTCGGCAAGGTCCACGAACCTTCAACCAACACAAGTTCGATGTCCAGACACTATCAAAATACTGTCAGACCGGTATAAATATAACTAATAAATTAAGAGACTAAACTTGGATATTGTTTACAAAATTTAATCGCAAATTACATAAAAATATACACTTATCTTTATATGAGGTGAACTCTGTGTAGAGATATTGTATAGATCGTCGCACGCGCCGGGTGCCATGACCTCGCTCAATGATACGTTCTCGATGTGAATAGTGTGTACAGACACGAGACGGCAGCTGTGTGAGTACACCCACACAGGGGCGCGGCTTGTTTACATCAACACACGCGCAAGTATAGCATGACTGATAGAGATTGATACTTTATTTATGTTAGATTTAAATTCGTTGACCTTGAAAGCTATAGAATGGGACGCGAATAACAAAATAAAGTATACCTATATTAGTTTACTAATTTAAAAGGTCAATTAAGGTATTTTTTTTTCACATGTTTCTGTAATATTTTCATAGGTTAATTAATCAAACGGTTTGTAGAATTTAATTAATGATGGTTGTATTTATAAAGTAAATTTATTACTGAAAGTTAAATGCTTATAACAAATATCTATAAAACGTATATCTTTACATGCGTTACGAAAATAAAAATACTATTAGAAAATTAAGTAAGTTTAACTAAGATGTACTATTAATGTTTGCTGACATCTAAAGCGAAAATAAAAAAAAAACATTAGTCTATATTAAGACTTTTTTCTTATTCTAGACCAATCATTATCAAAACATATTATAGTGCAACTTTTTGCGATTAAAAAGAGTGCGCATGTGTCGGTATTGCACGCACGCACACAGATGCGTGTGCCTCGTGCGTGTTTATCCGTGTGTGCGTGTGTTTACAGATAATAAAGTCGAGGCGAGTGTTCAACTCATGCACACTATATTTGTATGCCAGTGGCTTTGCCCCGCGTTTGTTGTACCCTTCGATTTAATTTGGTCACTGCCTTTTATTATAGCAGAAATTTATCTTACGCCATTTTATGCCTACCGATAAACAAGAGTGGTATACACTCGTTCGTTAACTCTAAGCAAACTCGTATTGAAAACACAAACAATCGTCTTCGTCGTTCTAAGTTGCAATATATGCATTTTTTATACGTCTCTAAATTAGTCTTTGTCTTAATTTTATTCTACAAATGCCCTTTTATTAGTTTATTGAAATTCCATCTTAATAATCAATATAACTTTCAACATACTTTCACAAACATAAATTCATTTAGTCTCGATTTTTATTTTTGCGCAGAAGCACATTACTCTTCACTAAATTCTGCCTGACACCTTTTGATATTTATTTGACAATAAGCAACGGTAAAATATCTTTCGACTCATACGAAAATATTTTCATCTCTGTAATCCTCTAAGAGATGTTTACGTCACATGTTTTATTATATCTAGTCCATACTCTCTCTCTCTCTCTTCTATTCCTATTTCCACAATACGCCGCCAGCTACTAGTCCATACTAATAAATATAAAACATGATTACTAGTGCTCGTCTTATATTTGTAAACTAGCTGCCCACGATTTCGTCCACGCAATATTAGGATAAACATTTGCCTATACTATGCTCCTCGAAGTCAGTTACCCTTCAGTGAAAGTCTGGTCGAAATCGGCTCAGCCGTTTCGGAGATTACTCGTAATGAACGGCTTGCAGAGAAAAAAAAATTAAATGCGATTATCGTTATCAGCAACGCAAATACATCATCTTCCAGCAATCTGGATTTTTAATTACAAACAGACACTCCAATTTTATTATATGTACAGATAGATAGATTAATAACATTACAAGTAGGGTATTCAGTATAAAGTACAGGCAGTGTTAGTTGCATAAGTTCCTTAATAAGTACAAATGGTCTCGCATTGCCCTATTTGTCGCAATCATCTCGTAAACTAGATGAGCGTCGCCGCTCGCCACTCGCCACTAGATTATTTGATTAAAGTCATTTTGTATTTAATTTATAATGCACTAACCACTTATATAGAAACTTTCCATGCCCTACTGGGTACCGACGAGTTGCAGTAACGATTTAAGTATCCTCTGTGCAGAAATTCCCACTTCTTGGTAAATAATTACGTACCCTTTTGGCTTATGGCCATGAGCAAAATTGGGGATAATCTGACCCAAAATACTTAACCAAGTCACAGAAGACACACCATAAATACAAATAAAATAGAGAATACTATAAGAGATTTTACTAAACAGACACAAAGGGATAGACATTTGTACTATTTTACGCAGTTAATATATTAAACTAGCTATTCGCATGCTGCTTCATTCGCATGAAATTATAAAATTTTATTTTATTGTTGACAATGGTCAAATTCTCAATTGCAAATGTCAAAATACAAATTACCATACCATGGCAATCTTGCTTCCTTGTTTTGGCAGCTTGTACTATATGGTCTCTTTCCCACATCAAGGCTTTTTTCCAATTTATTTACCCCTTAAGTTTAATAACGTGAAAATATATAGCCTAAACCGTGACGTAAGTGTAGGGCTGTCTATTAAAGAAAGAATTATTCAAAAATATGCTGTAATTGCCGAGATCCTACGCCACAAAGTAGTGTGTGTTTACGCTTTATTATATTAGTATAGATGGATGGTCAATAACTACATAAAACACAACATAACCTCGAAGTTTCCATGTAGTAATTAAAACAATATAAATTTTCTCGGAATAGGCCGGTCATTGTTGTGGTTACAGAGAATTATGTTGTTTGATATCAATAAATATTATTCAATTATATAAAATAATATTTATTTAATGTTATCATATGTTGTTGCATTGTTCTTAAATTTTACTACAGATTGAATCATCATCACCAGCTCACTATACGTCCCTAATGAGGGACTCGGAGCCTACCCTAAAGTTAGGGTGACTAGGCCATAGTCAACCAAGCTGGCCAAGTGCGGGTTGGTTGACTTCACACATATCTTTGCGTTCTTGAATTTCTTCGCCGATATGTGCGGGTTGCATCACGATGTTTTCCTTCACCGTAAGAACGTCGGGTAAATTATGAACATATGAAAATTCGAAAAATCGAAAATCACATTGATACATGGCGGAATTCGAACCCAAGACCTGTAGATTACAAGTCAAATGCTTAACCACTGAGCCACCGACGCCACACATTGAATCACAGACAGATTAATTATTTTCTAGAATCTAAGTAAATTATAACTTAGGTCACTAAGGGACTGTCCCGCCACTGGCTGATAGAGATTTACATAGCTTAAAAATGAAGCCACTGTCAGATAAGGAAACAAAATCCGATAGTTCCAACCCATATTTTACACGTTGGATTGTTATCAGACAAATTACAATTTGGTGGGACGGACCACAAGAATACAGAAATGATATACTTTTTGACATGAATTTAACACTTATTTCCTTCTACATCACAAATATCTACTTTTATCGGTTAATTTAGACAAAAGAAGCTCCTTATCCGATGTGATCGATTCAGCCACTTTAAGGTACAAGTATTTGAAAACTGTGTACTCATTAAACGCTATCTTTACATCTATAATTTTGTTATAAAATAATTATCGAATAATAAACAATATGACGCAAAATTGAACAATTTATCAATAAGTCCGCAGCTGCGAGATGATTC
>NW_013525281.1:6977267-6983641 GCF_000836215.1 Papilio polytes
TATCACCAAAATTTTCCGCAAATAAAATTTTATTATTATGTATATTGACAAAGTTTTATATAGGATAAGTTTTTATATTATCCAATTGGAATTAATTTATTTACTTATATAAATAATGTGCAAATAAAACTGTAATCAGCCTCCTTAGACAAAGTAACACTCGAGTATCGCCATCCCTGATCGGAAAGACAAGAATGTATGGAACTGACAATCATCATCTTCTCTGCCTTATCCTATTCCCGTAGGGTCGGCACACCGGGTATTTGTCCTCCAAATAACTCTATCAACCGTCATCTCAGTCATCACTCCCTTCTTGATCATGTCACCTTTCACGCAATCCACCTCTTTCTAGGTCTACCTCTACCGGTGTACCTCCACATTCATAACTAACCTCCTTCTTGTTACATGCGATTCATCCCTTCTCATAACATGCTCATACCACACTCACCTTTTACTCCTTATTTTCTCAACCACTGGGGCTACTCTCAAAGATATGACGGCTGATAGAGATGTATGTTAGAGCAGCACATACTGTGCCGACCCTCCATAAGGGATAAGGGCAAGTGGATGATGATGATGATGGGGCTACTCTCAAACTTTTTATGGAACTGACAACAACATTCGATATGTCATGTGTTTGTCACGTATTCATTCAATTGACATGATTGATTTTATGACAGATTTTATCGATTCTACAATCGATATCGTTAATCGAAATCCACTTTGTCTAGCATCCAATTCATAGAACGAACTAACAATTCTCCGTCACTGTAGGAAAGTCAGATAAACGTATATATGAAATTCTAAAATCGAAAAACATAAATAGCAGGATTCGAACCCAGGACCAGGACCCAGGTTTGTAAATAAGAAAAAAACTAAGCTAAACGTAATCTATACTTCTATACTATTATAATAAAGTGTAAACACACTTCTTTGTTCCCTAAGATGTCAGCAATTACAGCATATTTTTGAATAATTCTTTTTATAATAAAAAGCCCTACACTTACGTCACGTTTTAGGCTATATATTTTCACGCCATTGAACTTAGGGGCTAAATATTTTGCGTAATGTGGGAAAGAGACCATAAATTGCTGCCAACATCAAGTAAGCAAGATTGCCAAGGTTTGTCATGTCATGTCATTTTGACATTTGCTATTGATAATTTGACAAATGTAAACAACAATATAAAATTTTCATAATTACACGGATGAAGCCGCACGGGAACAGCTAGTAAATATAATAATTTAAAACGATTCAATTCTAAATTTAAGTATCTAGTAGTATTAGAAATCAAGAACAGCATTAAGATAATTAGTTTACGATGGCTTTATAATAGTATTTTGTTACTAATCAAGTCTCATTATCAGCAGTAATTAAATGTCAGTTTCATAATAAATTACACATTTTACTGTGACGAACGATGCTTTTGAATGCGCCGACAACCACTATATCTCATGTACTGAGAATTATAACCACAACTTGATTCTGGAATAGCGTACAAATAACAATATTTTAAACTTTAAATAAAGACTTTTATTCCAAAAAAATTCAATAATATTTTTTCCTACGCAACGTATTCAAATAAATCCAATTTTTTGTACGAAAACTAAATGTGTTAACAAAAAAATTATTTGAATTTAGTTTTATTTTAATAAGTTAAGTTTATCTTAAAGTTACAGTCATGATGACTTGCAAAATAACTTTTTCCGATTTAAGGTTAAATTCTTTTAACTAAACAATTATCAATTTAACTTATGTCAAAGGTTGTTTTTTCCGAGATTATTATCTTGTCAATTTTCAGTTGTATTTTTGTTTTTATTTTTTTGAAAAAATCTTGTCTCACAAATTTTATGCATCACACATAGGTAAAATTGACTTTATTCAATAACATACAAAGTCATTAGACTTTAATTGTTAGTCAATTTACGGTTTAACAATTCTAATATCAGAGTCTGATAAATACAAGAAAAACTCAACAAAAACTATTGGAACAAATAAAAAACCAATTTACAAAATTACAATGAATTAAATTAAAAAAATTCAAATCATGAACACCGAATAAAGTAATAAAGGCCTGTCCCACCAAATTGTAAATTGTCAACAATCCAACGTGTAAAATCTGTGATGGAAATATCGGATTTTGCTCCCTTATCTGACAATGAAGTCATTTTTAAGCTACAAGAGCCTCTATCAGCCAATGGTGGGACGAGCCCTAAATATATATACGATGGATGATTGTTTTCTTGTACTCGTATTAAATATCAGTTACTATGGTTACCAGAAACGTTTTAACTAGACTTCATGTTAGTTTTCCTTTCACAAACATTGTGCGTAAAAATGCGATGAAACGTATCGAATGTCCAAGAATAAAGTTAACAAAATACATAAGGTTAATGGAATTTGCATAATTACAATTTTCATTATAATTCAGTGACACAATAAGTATAAGATACGGATTCTAAAAGCGGACGCATAACTTTGGCTAAATCTCACAATAGTTGTGTGATTGTCGATTATTTCGGAGCCAATTCAACTGGTTATATACCCAACTAAAAATCGAGTAGTGTGCGCTCCTTGTTTATCATTAGAAGAAGGCAAACGAGCAAGCGGCCACCTAAATTCGCCTGAATGGCGAAGCGACAGCTGTCAAACACATCCGCAATTGCAGATACCCATAATCGATAGAAAAGGAGACGCACATAAACAGAATATTTCCCGCTTCTATGCGTCTCCTCCGTCGTCAAATCCCCTTTTCTTTTACATTATTTTGCCTTAATGGGGTGAAAAGGAAAAGACTAAAAAGTAGGCCTCCGGCACCACACTCATCAGACGAAACGCGGAATTGCTTCCACTTCGCCACTGCCTTCTGTATGATCGTGTTATTTCACCGGGCGAGCCGACCCATTCGTGCAAAGATGTTAAAGCGGGCTCTACCACTGTTAAAACTCCTCCATAGTAGCTTATGAGCTAAGACGCTTGAGGAATCAAAGCGAGACTAGATAGTTGTGCGATAATTTAGTTTCATGTGTGCGTTCTCTAACATAGAACGGACTAGAACAAATAGTTATAGATTTGTCACGGATGAAACCCAATGATTGTTTAGATATGTTATTGATGCTTATAGAATAATTATTTAAGACAAAAAGCCATACAATTCGTTTTAATTTAATTTGATTGTATTATACAGGTCTTTTGACACAATATTAATGTTAAACGTTATCAGCTATTTGCTGTTTCTGTGTGTATTCTAAATTTATTAAAATATGCATACAATATCTTATAGAATACAGTTTTATCATTCTAATACGTTGTTGCATCGTTGATGATAAATTAATATGGCAGACATTATCTTTTTGATATAAATTTTGTTGAAATAAATGCAAGACGTGTCTTCGTCAAGGTTTTTAATAATGAAAATAAATGTAGATCTATGAAATTAAAATAACTGTATTTATACACTTACGTTATGCTTTATATTTTGGATAAAAAACCCTAATGTGGGAAAGAGACCATAAGTTGCTGCCAACATCAAGAAAGCAAAATTGCCATAGTAAGGTAATTGTTATTTTGACATTTGCAAATGATTATTTGACACATGTAAACAATAAAATAACATCTTCATAAGTTCATGCGGATGAAGTCGCAGGGGAACAGCTAGTACTAATATAATAAAGCGTAAACACACTACTTTGTGGCGTAGGATGTCAGCAATCACAGCATATTTTAGGATAACCCTTTCTTTTATGAAACACCGTACGCTTACGCAATACTTTAGGCTATATATTTTCACGCTATTAAACTTAAGGGTAAATAAAATGGAAAATTAATCTGGGAAAGGGACCATAAACTACAAGCTGCCAACATTAAGGCAGCAAGATTACCGTACGGTAATTGATATCAGATGTCAAATGCCTTCGTTGTGATTTGTCAATTTCAATTTTGACATTTGCAATTGAGAATTCGACAAATGTTAACAATAAAATGAAGTTTTTATAATTTCAAGCGGATGATGCCGCACGGGAACAGCTAGTTTTATTACAATACCAAGTTAATAATTTATACGACGAAATCTTTCGATTTTGTATGTCGATTTAAATTATTTGACCTTATCATTGAACACCAATTTTCATTCCACTTTTGTAACTTTGACTTTGTACGTACTCAATAAAACTAAAAGACTATTAAGTAATTTGTAAAATTTCCTTGGAGTTAAATGTATTTACTTTTAATTTAAAGAATAACGTAATATTGTAACAAAGCAAGAACATACCAAGATCAATTGGAAGACAACGTATTTCGAGATTTAACGCTAGCTTTTCCCGTAAGAATGCAAGCCGGGGCGTTGTCGCCGGGATTATACAAGCTTCACGAGACCGGGCTCCCTCTACCGGATTTATTACCTCACTACAAATTGAAGTCTTGCCTGATATATGGGAGCGAATGTTCCTAACCGATTTCTTGTTTATGTTAACGATATTAGTAAATGCAATAAGAATATTATATTAAAGGAGAGTAAACATTTATGAATAATATATCTATACTAATATTATATCTTTCCTCTTGGAAAGATTTTTTTATGTATTGTCAACTCAAAAACTTCTGGGACGATTTCAAAAATTTCCACCATTAAAGCTACGTTGTCAGTGGCTATATATTTTATTACTTTTTTTTCACACGAACTCGTAAGCACTAATTTATAAAATCAATAGATTAATATAAAAAGTTACATTCTAGCACGTATTGGCACAATTCGGAAAGGACATCTTATTAACCATTAATGTCAAGGTTCCATAATAAATTTAAAAAAGAAATAACGAATACAATACAATAAGACATGTAGATTTAAATAATGGTAACATGTTCTAACTATAAATATTTCTATTTAGGTCACGATTCTGGAGTAATTTCTTATTGTAGGAAGCGGTGCATCGTAGAGGACGAGGATTTCGAATGCTGGACGCTAGATTCTCGACATGTTAACAGCTAATAGAATTGTTTTTATGCTATTAAATAAATGTTTGAGACGTAATGTAATTTTGTTAATAGTAAAGTAACATTTCTATCACGATATAGTTTTATAAAAATGACTAAAACAATCCCAATACGAGACAAATTTAAATACACACTGGTGTGACCTAGATTATTGTCTTGGGTTCGAATTCCGCCATGTATTAATGTGATTTTCGATTTTTCGAATTTTCATATGTACATAATTTACCCGACGTTCTGTCGGTGAAAGAAAGCATCGTGAGGAAACCTGCACATATCGGCGAAGAAATTCAAAGATATGTGTGAAGTCAACCAACCTGGTCTTGGCCAGCGTGGTTGACTATGGCCTAGTCACCCTTACTTAGGGTAGGCTCCGAGCCCCTCGGTGGGGAAGTATAGTGAGCTGGTGATGATGAGACTAAATTTAAATACAAATTTTGTGACCTAGATCATATTTAGAAAGTCGCAATTGACATTTAAAGACAAGCTTTCGCCGGCGACTCCGTCTTAATGGAATCAAATAAAAATAAGTAGCCTATGTGTTTTTCCAGGCTATACTACGTCTATGCTAAATTACAACGAGATTTGTTGAGACGTTTTGGCGGCAAACAAACATGCATTCAATTTAAACTTTCGCATGTATAATATTAGCAAGATTATCAACTTTTTAGCATTTAAACATCAATAAGTTATTTAAAGTAGTTATTCTTATTTCAAATGTACAACGCTTGTTTAGGACAATTAATTATAACTTTTTTCTATAACAGCGAGTTTTTTTATCGCTGTTTTTATTTACTTTTTATAGGCTTTAAATATAGAAAGGATACGCAAGAAAAGTATTTACAGACCACGTCTGTGAAATCGGCATAGCGTGTAATATCCGTTAACAAGTTTTTGTTTTTACTTTTTACGATATTTTAAGAGCTGTGTTAATTAGTCTGTTTTAATTAAGTACAATTCGTCGCAGGATAGTGACAGAAATGTAATTTGTAATTATAATTTGTAATTTGTGTACTACTAGCTTACGCCCGCGACTACGTCCGCGTGAAATTAAAAAAAAACAAAAGTGAGTACCCTATGTGTTCTTCCAGACTGCTCTCTACATCTATACCAAATTTCATCGAAATCCGTCGTTTAGGCTACAATCTCTAACAAACATCCATCCATCCATCCATCCATCTAAACTTTCGCATTTATAATATTAAGTATATTAGTATATTAGTATGATGTACGAGTAACACTTCGTTCACTTAGATAATTTTGTATTTAGTAAAGAATAGCTTCCGACTACCTCAAACAAAGATCAGCAGCCTGTGTTCCAGACTGTATTCTACAGCTATGCCAATTTTCATCGAGATCCGTTCAGCAGTTTAGGCTACATACTC
>NW_013525281.1:6984071-7033517 GCF_000836215.1 Papilio polytes
GGTTCCAACTAGCTCAAACAAAGATCAGTAGCCAGACTGTATTCTACAGCTATGCCAATTTTAATCGAGATCCGTTCAGCAGTTTAGGCTACATACTCTAACAAACATCCATCTAAACTTTCGCAGTTATAATATAAGTAAGAGCAAAGAGAAGAAGAGGGCATTTCACTAAGCGTACTTAGAAATTCAGTCTAAAAATCTACCAAGAATAGCGCAGAGGTTACTTCGCTATTTTGGCAAATTCTGGTATATGCTAGTTAGCCACCCTATACTAAAAAAATCACAGTATGAGCAAATGATACGTTCAACATTGTTAACTACCACAGTCTTTTCTTTCATTGTCATCTTTTTTAAAACAGTCTAGTATTTTGTTATAAATTCTTTCCTAAGTTGTATTTCATTTGTAATTCGCGTTTGATTGTGCACCACGAGTGCTCCCCGCGGCACGTACGCGACTTCCTTGTAATTGCTGGCATCATTACCCGGCCGCTCGAGCCCTCGCGATGTCACTCGGAACTTTTGGAGAGCGTAATGCACGCTCCGGGGTTAGGGGATGATCTTACCACGTGTTTTGTATTTCAATATGTGCAGCTTTAGAATTATATTCTAAGCCAAAGTTACAGTTATTTAAAGAAATATGTTTTATAATATTTGTTACTACTGTTACTGATTTTGTAGAATTTTGTGATGGACATTTTCTTACTTCTTTGACTTTCACGCGTAACTTTCGATTATTTTAGGTTAATGTATCATCAAGTCTTTTTCTTACAGTACGTCGGTGGCTCAGGGGTTCAAGCACTTTACTTGTAATCTACAGGTCTTGGGTTCGAATCCCGACGTGTACCAATGTGATTTTCGAATTTCATGTACATATTAATTTACCCGACATTATAAAGTGGATGAAAATATCGTGATGAGACCAACGCATATGATCGAAGAAATTTAAAGATATGTGTGAAGTCAACTAACCCGCAGTGGCCAGCGCGGTTGACTATGGCCTAGATACCCCTAACTTAGGGTATTCTCCGAGCCCATCAGTGGAGACGTGTGATGATGTTTGGTTCTTCGGTTAACATATTTTGCTAAATTTGTATATCATTCTGCTAATATGTGTAAATTTCCACGCAACTGAATGTATGTAACACAAAGATAATCGTGTGACGAAATCCCGTCCAACATCAGATCACGCAAACGTTAACTTCATTCGCAGAAAGTTAGCTGTATTATTTTCCTGTTAAGATTATCTGAAAAACTCTCGGGAAATCCGAACTCTGAGTCACGACTACGTGTCCCGGCTAAATAACACGTTCACGGCAACAATCGTAATTATACAACATACGTCATAATTACTCTATCGGAAGATTTCACTACACCGTACTATTATATGTAAATGAAAAAAAATATATACAATCAAAGTATGCTGGTTGCTTCCAGTAACTTATAGCAATACAAAACACGAGGAAAACTATCTACGAAGAGGGAAAAGATCTTATCCTACACATAAAAAAACGGACTGTATTTAATATCTTAAAGATAATTCGTAGAATTTTTCTGTATGTCCACAGATCTGCTTATGTTCCGGGTAACGTCTGGGATGATTATGACGGGACTTTTACTGGAAGATTTCTGAAGTACGCGGAAATGTAAAGTGCTATTTCTTTTAATGTTGCGTTAATGAAGGCATTATTGAGGGATGTGCTAGAAATACTGTTTCATTTCATGAGTAAAGATAAGTTGGCAATCAGTTCCTGCTCAGTCACTGGCCAGTGACCACGAGCTAATTTAAAAACAAACATCAAAAACATTACTCAAAGTCGACTTCCGAAGAAGCCGAAAATTGTTTATTCATCAAATAAACCTCCGTTATCGAACTATATCACATAACCACGCATCCCAGCGCATCCCGTGCGACGCATTTACGACCAATAAAACAAAACAATTTCTTAAAACATCAAAAGAGCCGACGTATAGTTAAGTTTGCCGACCCCTTTAAGGTTTCCGCCTCGAGTTTCTTGCGGAATTTTTATGTTACCGAAAAAAATTTAATACACGCGGCTGTCGCTGTGGACTATTTGTTATTTATTGTGATAGAATGCCTAAGACTAGTTTCCGAACATACGATGCAACAAGACATCTTCTAACATCACATATAAAATATATATCACTGTGGCCACAGTTATCCAGTCAATATTCAAAAATCCTGTTACAACATATAAAAGTAATTTCGTTCCAAATCAAAATTTTGCATCCAGAAGATTGACGTCATGATCAGCGAGCGTTTACGATCGTTTCGGGACAAATTGTCGGGTTTGAGTTGTTGTTTTTTAACGTCATCATAATCTTTTAATTACAGCCGCTCGCGGTTCCCATTCGAGGGCATTATATCACGCGCCGTGCTAATTCGTCGCGGCGCTGGCACGAATATAAAAAAATTAATTGCCCGCCTCGCTCGTCGGAAACCCTAAATAAAATTACAGCCAACAAAGAGATTTGACGACTTATTTTTCGAAATTATTATCCTCGCTGTTTTGAATTATCGTCGCAAATATTACACCTGAGCCGTGTTCGCTGTAAAGAACATGTCTCCTCCCCTGCTCATTCTGGTGAGGGTAACATATCAATAACATTGGAGCCGGGCGTCTAAATTAAGATTAATAGATGCAAAGAAATTTTTAAACAATTTACATACAAAAGCATACAATTTACATTTAATTTTGTAAATTGTGAGAAACTTAATCCAACCAAAAACCATTAAAAAATGCATATATATCTGCGATGAAAAATGAAATGTAAATTCTACTTGATATTAATGAAAAAGCAACCAGCGACTTTAGGATTTTAGATCTTTGACGTCCTCTTCACACAGACATCGATAGTCAATCTTTACGTTCAATACTGCTTCGGACAATTATCTTTTTTCTGTTTCAATTCTTATTCGTAAGACTGATCTTCACTGTCTATTAAAAGCTACGAATATCTGCCGTATCAAAACCCTTTAGATGTACCGTATTTTCTAAGGATCTAAGCATTGATAAAAGTCAATTAGACGCGAAGCTATACGACCGTTTAACGGAGTTTTTAATTAGCACTTAACTGTTAATCATTGTAAAGCTATACAATGATTCGAGGAACGCGATGAGAAGAAAATATGACGCCGCATTAGCACACGTGTAGACTATCCGACTTCTAAATATAGAGGCACGTTCACTAATTGGTTGCGATTCGAGGAATTTGTTCAACAGTCGCTCCAGACAAGGCTGTGCACATTATAAAAGTCGTAAAAATAATTGATACCATTCTGTGCATTCGGAAACTGGTCGAAAGCGCCACGTTCACGGTTTTATACCGAAACAATATTCTCTCAATTGTTTTTTTGTTTTAAATTTAATTAACAAATACGTTACGTGTCGTCAAGTATTTGTACAATTATTTTTATTGCGGTTGTTTATATGACTCGATGCAGATTGTTTTGGTTACTTCAAAATGTCAGGTATTGATTTATTATTCAATACATCAATAGAGCTGACAATTAAAAAGATACCTCTCATTATTGCATTGTTATAAATGCGAATATTTAAATTTATGTTGTTTGCTACGTATGTCCATAATGGCTTAACGTATCTCTGCATGAATTATATGTAGACCATAATGTAGAACACATTAGCAGTGGCTTATTTATTTAATCAGTGGATTCAATTTATAAATTTGCTCAAATGAAACTTAATTGAAATTGTTCTAGCATATAAAACTCCACGTGGATTTTTCCATATAGCTAACGTCGACACGTCTAGTAGGGCTGACGTGTCGCGAGCACACTGGGCCATTAAGATCATTAATCTGTTTGCAATTACAAACATAATTGTCACTCGTCCCACAATCCGTAATCTCAGGGCAGTGTGCCAAACGAATCTTCTGGTACCACATCATCACTTTGTTTCTTGCATCCACTGCTTGGTGCAAACATAGGAAAGTATTATTTGTTTAAAAGCAAACGAGTAGCAAGAGTAAGGACGCTATGGCTCTAAGGATGTGTCCACATTTTGTCTACGAGATGCCGTTTGCAGTATACGAGCTGTGCAATTGGTGTCCATTGCCAGATGTGTACACACCATTAAATGTCTAAAGCGTGGAAACTTGTTTGTTGAAATCGTTGTTTACTGATTAAGAATGATGTGTGGCGTAGTTTTATAATGTTTCAAATCTCTCAATATCGGGTTTTTTCATACGTAAGCAAAACGTAAAAATAAATTGTTGTGCAGGATCGTCGAGCGAAAACAAATCTCAAAATAAAGAGGTCATTTAAGATTGGGCAGCTGTCATGGCGCTCCCATCAGAGTACAAATAGCGTTCTACTGACGAAAGCATGACACTTATTATGTGTTCAGCTCAAATTTTACAATCCTCATGTCAAATATCTCTTCAGACGCGCTCCAAATGTCGTATATTTTTGCGTTGTTTTCTGTAATTGTTTTTGGATGTTTCTTTCATCGGTGCATTTTATTTACTTTCTTTCGATGGTATGAGTTTTTTTATAATCGCAGAGACGTGTCCAAAATAAGCACTAATATAGAGATTTATCTCCTTAAGACCGCTACACACGCTCAGCTTAGATTTATCTGATCGATCCGAATGTTCAAAAAATCTGAGGGTGTGTAGCTGGCTATACTTTCATTTCTTGTACAATATATGATTTACTTAGTGTATGGTGTCCAAAAGCATCTATAAAATTCTGGGGTTATTGTGACTACAAATCAAATGGAAACATTTTCTCGAACACAAGGCGCGAGTGAAAATTAAAAATGTCACGACGTATATTGCAGTTTTGTTGCTGGCGCGGAAACTAAACAGTGCAAAAAGGAATTAAATTTACGACATTCCCACACGTGGGCAGCGTCCCGAATGTCCTGCAGGAACACGACTGTCACTTTAGCCCTAAAATGGTTACATTTTATCGTTCACTTGCGAACAGACGTTTGTACACTTCTGGCCAATAAAACGACTCATTACTTTTATTGTTACATACGGATGACTTTAAACTTTACTATAAAACGAAGTTTGTTTTAAATATATTCATCAGATGTTGTTTTTTGTTGTCGAAGATTAACTTCGGATACGAAGCACTTTTTATTACCTAACGGTGAATACATTTGTCAATTAACCCTGTCCGACTCAGTAATAAAAGTTTGAATGAAAAAGTTTACTATGAAAACCAATACAAGCGCGAACTTTTTCCTACGGAGCCAACTAATTTATGAACGAGTTCTGTATTTACGGTCAACTCTGGGGAGCGGACAAAAAAGTGCACATACGGGCTAAAAGCAAATCACTCGCCAAAGGGCTTTCCTAGAACGGGGAACATAAAAAGCGAATTCCACGGCCGTAGCCCGAGCGGCGAGTGCTGCGTATTTACAAAAATAAAAGGTCCACGGCCAAACTGCACCGAATTAAAAGCGAAACTTTTGTGCTATCAAAATTAACGGTACAGTTGTCAAAGGAGTAATTTCAACAAACAAAATGAGCCGGTGTAATGCCGGCCGGCTGGGAATCGCATTAGAATAGGGCTGCACTCAAACTTCAACCATTAAGGTGAAAAATCAGAACACTAATTTATGGGCAGTAAAATAAGCAAAAAAAATAAACTTGTAACATTGAATCTTGTAACTTGAACTTGTAACATATCTGACGTCAAATTTAAAAATATAAACAATAATTATAGTTAACGCCATTATTTTGTCTTGCAGTACCAAACCTAGGATTAAACCTGCGTATATGCACCCGTTTCTGTAGCCATTATGACCAGAACTTACATACTTTACTAAATATATAACATGATAAGACAGCCACACAAATAAACTATGAACTAGTAAAATTAAAAAGAATGTTCCAGTATATTTGGCAACCCTATCTTGTAATCGTAGCAGATTCGAATCTGTGCTGTGAGCCGTCGAAATTAAATTCCTGCGAATGCAGTTCGATGCGGCTGAAAATAACTTAGTAAACAAATTCGGCAGCGCACTGCAAGCGGACTACCCGCCCACAGCTATTTCAAGTGGCCTGTTTTGTGTTGGACACCGATATTCATAACCAGTTGCCGTGGTAACGTAGTGGAGCGATCTAATTGGTTTAAGCAAAATCTTCGCATACCACTCTCGACACTCATAACTCATTTATAATTAATAATAACATCTCAAATGTAAGTCTGAATCATTGCATGGTATGTCTATCACTATACATACTTAGATCTTAAAAACTACGCAACGGATTTCTATATATTTTTTTTAATAGAGTTATTCTAGAGTAAGATCTACATGTATTTTACAAGCATAATGCAAAAATACTAATTATTTTGGAGTCATCTAATATGACGTAAACACATTTTTGTGTCAACATTTGATCTGTGCGAAGCCAGGGCTTGTCGCTAGTTTAAGTTACAGTAAGTTCACAATAATTAATTATGTACGGCTTACTCACGTATACTTTTCTTTTTCCGGCGAAGCCTCGCCCTGAAGAAGGACCCCCGCTGGGTCTGAAACTGGTCGGTGCCGTCACCGGAAAAAGAAAAGTATACGTAAGTAAGCCGTAAATAATTAATTATAAAATGTCTTACGAAAGTTTAAATAATTTAAGTTCACAATAGTTATATTTAAGTATACAAACAGTTTAGTGGTTTTATTTTAGTATCCGTTATAATTTATAATACCCACGTAACAATTGAAGGTTTTAGAATTCCTACTTCACTTGAAATTCTGAGATCCCACTGCATACCATTTGCAGTAAAAATGGAATATAAACCGCATCCTTGCAAGTCTAGACTCAGGGTTTACGTTAACGTTTAGCCCACATATAAATTCACGTACATCGGCAACTGTTTACTCTCGTTGCACCAAGCTTTGTTATCGTCCCGCGATTATTTATTACGGACTCAAATCTCATTTTCAGCTGTAATTTATCGCTGCTATGGATTATTCTGGGTTCCTATTGGGGTTGATGGTCTATTCATGCTTTAGTACTTTGATATAAGTTTGAATATGGACATTCGATGTCTGTCAGTAATCGCACGAGTGCTTTTGAAGATTGAGTGGTAAAAATAACTTCTGTTAATATAAATTGTATGACTAGTGAGGTCAAGTAATTGTCGCTACATACAAGTATAGCACAGTAAATAGGTAATAAGCTGGTTATTGTCACACGTCGCAGTATACAATATGAGAGGAATAAACACAGCAATTGCAATCAATTTATTAACGGTTCAGCGACCTCTAACACCTATTGCGCCGGCGCGCGCGCAGATTAACTCAAATTATCTAATAATGTGGCCAACGAGCAGACGACTGCCGGCTGCGCACTACTACGCACTTACAACTACACTCAATCCCGACCCTACGTTACTACGAACTAACTAGGGATGTGACACAAACTATCGATATATCTAAAAAAGTATGGATAATTACGTAACTTACATTTATAAAAGGTTATGATAAAATCATATGAATTTTTAAATCATTTACTGTAACTTAACGGTAAAAATAAGTCAATAAATATTACATCTTAGTCCAGCATTTTGTAACAATCTTCATTTTATTGTTCACTTATAGCATGTCAATGATTTTAAGATATTTTAAAGAATTTTATCAATATATTTATTAACATTAAATCTTACCAATGTTCAAAATGAGTTCTTCAAGTTTAAATTTTCAGATTGATAGTTATTCGATAAAATATTTTATCGATAATTTTCCTACTCTATTTTCACAACCCTAATGTACTGTTATAATTAGATAAATAGGTTAAATAAGGAGAAATTGGCGGAGTCGTAATTGTTTATTGGCACCGACCTTGCTTACTACAACTGACTTTCCTCATTACGTTATACTGGTTATTATGTGTAACAGACACAGTACTTTAAGACACCATATCTGATCTATTATGTCGAGGTTTGAGCGAGTCAAAACAGTTGTCTGTTGGATAACAAGTCACTCATTTCTATTCATAATTTGAATTACTAGTCGTACCCGACTAGTTCTGTGAACGGTACACTGATGGAAACAATAATACCCGCTTATCAAAGCCGGTGCAACGCACTTCTGAATGGTCGAAAAAACTGTGCCATTTTCAATACCGTTGGTCACACATTTGAATGTAAATGCATAATTATTTAGCATCCTGCGTTACAGAGGTAACGGTGGCTATTGTGCTTGATGGACAAATGATTGCAGATTTTTTTTACTACCTCGTTATACATTTTTTATGATGGTCGGACAATGGTTTGCGTTAAACACCAGGTTTCCGAGAATCTGCATTGAGGTTCATGGATTTACGGGTTACTTTGTGAAGTACAGTTTACTGTGAGCTAAAATTAAAAACAACGAAGGTTAGGGTTACGGTACAAAAAGGTTATACAGAGAAAAGACTTTAATATTACTTTAAAGCTTACAAGACTTTTCATGAATTACTTGTGAACCTATTTTGTTGTAGGTTTCTTACAACTTCAGTATTTACTGTTAACATATAAGTTACTCTTATGATGTTCATTGTAGACTAAATAAAAAACGTTGTTAAGGAGAATTTTGACCATAGATAGTCCAATTCGGAAAATGCAATCTTTTTCCTATTCGAAGGCATCACGATTCATCACCATTCGTTTTCGCCTGTCTATTTTTTACACGAATCGATTTCAACCGAAGTGCCAGTTATTACCGAAAAGAAACATTACCTAGAAGTGTTGCAAAGATTGCCCGTATACTTAGAAAGTACAGTCGCCAACATTTGATAAAATCATAAAATGTACAGTCGCGCACACATATAACCCATTATGATAAATTCAAAACTGACAACTCAAAGCATTTAAATGTGTTACGGTTCATACTATCTCTACTTTAGCAAACTCTATCCAGTTTTCAATACATTCATGTATATTAATACATTTAGAACAAGACCGTGTTTCAGCATAACTAACTTAAGGCATGCTCGCATTTGTACATCAAAATAATTTAAGGCGGCCGCCTGTGCGACGTTTTGAAACCTCATTAACAGCTGCCGCAGTAATTCCGTGTGTACGCAGCGCGGCATAGACCGACACAGAGCGACACAGGGCGACACAGTGCCGACACAGATTCGATTTCGCAAACGTCTGTTTGACTGGGAGAGTAATAGTCCAATATAATTACAAGGCGGCATTGACTAATGTGTGTGTACTACACTGTGTACTCGGGACTTGCAGTGTGACACGACTATAGTTGTGTGTTGATTATGAAAATGAGGAAGGCACAGATTAATTGTTAGTATAATTACTATAAACCTATACAGAATTCAAAATTGTATTGTACGTTTCGATCAATTTCACGTACTGAAAAAGTTATAATTGCGTATTTGAAGTTAATCTGATTTATCCGGTTTGGAGCGGTTCCAACTGGAGTATGTAAGCTTATCTTGCACTGTGCACCTTTCACACTGTACTGTTTGTTGCCTGATTAATGAAATTATAACATTTTGAAATAAAAACCAATTAATTACTCCAAGTTGTAACCGTGAAAGAGAAGTGCAAGGCAATCACAGCGTGACGTATTAATTAAAGGAGAAGAATTCCAACTATTACCCGCTACGCTGAGCTGAGCGGCTACGAGATCGGGGGGAGGGGATGTGAGAGAGATTAATATGACCCAATGCGAATACGAATTCCTTTGCGACGCGTTTTAAGCTTGTTATACTACCTAATGCTATACTATGAGCTATAAATGTTGTAAAATAAAGACCCACCATTGCAGAAATACGACTTAGGGTCCTTCAAGAAGCGAGCCTACAATTTCCTCAAAGGCCGGCAACGCTTCTGTAGTTCCTCTGGTGTTGCGGATGTCCATGAGTGTCGTTGACCACCTTTCTGTTCCCGCCGCTAATTTGCCACCTTTTCATATAAAAAAAATGTTGTTTTTTAGCATCTTATAAAATAAATAATGGGAAAACTGAATGTGGACAAAACTTACTTCGATTACCTCATAGACCGACGCTCTTAGGACCCCAAAACCTTATCGTGTTTATACACGGCGCTTGAGATGACGCCTCAGGCAATATTACGGTTCTGAATAAAATTAAATACTTGGTAATTTATTCCTTATGCCACATCTGCATTAAGAATATAGCATAGTATATCTTCGCATTCAGTGTGCGGACATCACTTCATCCGGTCGGGTGCACGATGCGTGTGACAGTTGAGAGTTTGCCAAAAACGTTAGCGAGAGAACAAGTTGACGCCGCATTAGCACAGCGCTGGATTCCAGTGGACCGAATGGCCAGCACAGCGCTACAGCGACACAGCTTGTAGCTGACATAAACTCAGCTACGCGCGATCGTGTTTTGTTCAACTCGTCGATAAAGTTGCACTTTATTTCAGCATATGTTGGTTGCAGTTGCGTTTTTCCTATTTCGTAATGTGAATTTCAAAACGCCTATTGATATAATTCTGTTCATTGGAAAATATTCTTGGTGATTCTGAAGATTAAATTTTTAACTCTTGGACTCCTAAAATGCCCGTCTTACTAATATTATAAATGCGAAATTTTAGATGGATGTTTGTTAGTGTTTGTAGCCAGAACTGCTGAACGAATCGCGATGAAGCTTGGCATAGATGTAGAGGATAGTCTGGGAAGAGAAATAGACTGATTTTTATTTTTTTTTAAACCACACACGGATGGAGTCGCGTGCGAAAACTAGTTATTAACAACTTGTTACAAATAAGAAGAAGTAGTAAAATGCACATTTGTATTTACAATTTATTCTTCAATTTCAATAGATATATACAAAATGCATGTCAATATGTTTTTTGTCGTCGCACAAGTTTTTGCCGCGTTAATAATGTCCGATACCTCGCAACCCTGAAGGGTCAGCCACCCTGTCTGTTTGTCTGTGCGCTTGTCCCGAGGTCGTTTCACTTGCAACAATTTACGTCGCAAGCGATAATAACATAAAATCTCATTTTTTTATCATCCACTCGTCTGAACGATTTCCTGCGCGTGCGATCGATGACTGTGCATATACATACATAGATAAGTGTCGTATGTTTGTTTGTTTTGTCCTTGATATTGTAAAATTTTATCTATATACTTGTAGTTGTTTATTGCTTCGTCAATATTTTTATAGCATTTATGTTGTTATGCATTTGTTTGTAATCTATACACAAAGTTATTTTTTTGCCATTATTGTTAAGTTTTAAGTACAGTTATCTTATGTTTATTTTAATTATAACGGTCTATGTTTATTTGTGTACCTAATTGAGGAATAAATATTTCACCTATCTAATGTTCAAAGTAAGTCACCTAAAATGGACTAATTACAATATGCACACAAAATAGTCAGTGTGCGTTGCGCGCGCCGGTGTGAGATCAAAGCGAGTGCAGCGAGTTAAATTGGGAACGTAATGTAAACGCGCGCGATGCCAAGGCTGCCCAATGGTTGGCATTTTGACGGCACCAAACATGATTTCGACAAGTGTTCCTGGAGAGGAATCAAATTGGTACGTTTTAGTGCGATAATGGACAATCATCCTACATGGTACAAAGAAAAAAAGTTAATCTCTTCGCTGACTGTCTTCGTTTTAATTACGACGAAATTGACAGGAAAAATTACGCTACTTAAAGTAACTTAGTGGTGATTAAAATTAAAGATTCTCTTCCTAATCCCCACCCTTTTCGTGCCTTGTCTTCTCCTTTCTGTGCGTCCCCTTCTCTGTTAATCAAACCACTCGCCTGCAAATTGAGGAAGCAGTCACTTCGCTATTTTGACGAAATACGGAAGCTGTTTCCTCGTTTGTCACCTTATCTTACGAACATTATAAATGCAAAAAATTAGATGAATGGATGTTTGTTAGAGTTTCTAGCCTAAACGGCTAAACGGATTACGTTCAAATTTGGCATAGACGTAGGGGATAGTCTGAAAGAAAATATAAGCAATTCTCTTTTGTTTTTTTTTTAAATTCCGGACGAAGTTACTACTATAAAGTTAATCAAAGCAATTGATATCGTTAAAGTCGTATGTTTGTCTAGTAACCTGTACTGTACTTATTAGAAACAAGTGAATTTAATTTTAACTTAGAGTCCAAGATTCATTAAACAGCTGTCTGTCAAGTGAGGTGTAACACTTAACAAAAGTACACTAACTTAGTTACGAAATGCGTGCGCAATTCACAGTCGAGTTATTCGCAATGAGTGCATTACAAAGAAATGCTTTCTGTCGCGTTTATTCAATTAACATAAAACATGTTGGTGCTCGTCGCAGGCAGTCGTCGGAACGCCCTTCCGGATTCTTGCACCGCTCATAATACTTGCGGAATTCCAGCCCGTATGACATTGAACATTCATTGCCAATGCGCCAGCACTAATAGTTTCACACGAGGGAGTGTGAGGCAGTGTCATAATGCAGTACCCATCCCTCTTTAAACGCATACCCGAACACAATACAACCTGAAGGTTTATCTATACTTCTGTACTGATAGTATAAAGAGGAAGGAATAGTATTTTTGTGTGTATTGAAATAATTCAAAACTACTAGGCCTATTTAAATAATAGTTTTACCATTAGAAAGGTATTTTATCTGCAACATAGGCTTATTTTTTAAATTTACGACGACGAAGTCGCGGGCTACAACTAGTCACTAATGTCCTTGATAATGGTTTACCTTACTCCCGTTAAGCGTCTATACAAAATTACTTTCGAATGACAACATCGTTAAAATATATGTGGAACTGTTAAACACTTTTGTTTGTTTACCATTTATTTCTAAGTCCTAGGTGTAAATATTGACGATTCAACATCGATCTAGGTAAGTAATCTCTAGCTCTAAGTCATTTTGACAGAAAATGTGAATTTCAACAATAGCAGTTCTACCCTCGTGTGAAACTAACATAGTGTAAGCACGCTTTACTGTCTGTACGTACACTTTTTCGATCCATGTAACTGATTGCGTAAATGCCTTAATT
Source organism: Papilio polytes (assembly GCF_000836215.1). Lineage (NCBI taxonomy): Eukaryota > Metazoa > Arthropoda > Insecta > Lepidoptera > Papilionidae > Papilio > Papilio polytes. The sequence continues at coordinate 6,997,039 of NW_013525281.1, forward strand.
TACATAATTTGCGTTTTCCCTTTTATATGAAGTAATAGATAAGCCTTTTGTTCAAATAATACTAACAATAATATATCAAAACATGCTAACCGAGTCTACAATGAAAATTTAATATTGGTGTCATCTAAAGCTACCCTATTTTCTTAACAAAGTTAGAAAATAGTCACTTAGTAGATAACTATTAACTACTAACATTTTTCAACCATTCCTTAAAAACATATTTCTTTCTTTTTCAGTTGGATTGTCTATACAAGCACTCATGTACTGGAAGAAATAGAGCTATGTAATAACATAATTTTATTAAAATAAATGTTATTCTGATGGCAGAAAATTTGATTTTTAAAATATTTTATGACGCAGACGTCACCGGGCGGCAACTTAAGTGCGATAGGTAAATGGACAATTGTGTTTGTCGCACACAAATTATGCACATATATTTACATATGACGTCGCAGTCACATAAACCTAAGAGTGCATTTTTTCAGTCTATGCATTATTTATGGTAGTAGAGAATATCCATTATTTCAGAAATTTTAAAAAAATCAGAGCAAAATCAAATCAAAGGTAACATAATAATGAATAAATATAATGAAATAATTAAGATAAAAGCGATTAATACTTATATGAGAACTAGCTTTCACCCGCGACTCCGTCCGCGTAGATTTAAAATAAAGCCAATTGGCTCCTCGCCTTTATTTTACATAGGCTTATGTATTCTTCCAGACAAACCTCTACGTCTATGCCAAATTTCATCGACATCCGTTTAGGCCGATTATTCCCAACCGTCACCCCGCTCTGTCCCCTCGTGGAGACAGATGAGAATAAAAGTTTCATTCGTCCCACCTTTTGCGACGACGGGACGGTGGGAACTTCTTTTATTTCATAACGGTTCCATCTGTCATCTTATTGGTGATAGTGGGACTAAAAGGTGAGACGGATGAAACTTTTTATTCTCACGTGGAGACAGAGCATGGTTGGGAATAATCCGTTCAGGCTACAAGCTCTAACCAACATCCATCCATATAAACTTTCGCATTTATAATATTAGTAAGATTGCAACAAAAAAAGCATTTACAATAATTAGTTCATATCTTAATATACTATTTAAAACGTAAGTTTTAATAAATCTTTTAGTCTTCAACAATTTTCACGTTTCAAGGTAATAATGCGAAATTAATTCGCGATAAGCAAGGCTTCGATGGTAACGAACTGCATGACCGTGCGTGACCCGGCGGGACAATGAACGCCTAGCTCAGCCTCGCAGCGCCCTCTCCCAGCTTGCAGGTACAACCTCATCTCAGTCAAGAACATTATGGACTAAATTATCCCAGATTTAAAAGCACTGCATTACCAAGAACAGATGGTGATCTAAAGTTGTAGGACGGGTTTACACTGTTCTATTTGGCCCTGGAACCTTCTGTCATCATCAGCTTCTGTAGGTATTGAGGAAGGCCTATATCCAACAGTGGGCAGATAACGGCTGATGATGAAATCGTTACCTAACATACTTATTGGTTCCGCAACTTGTCACCTAAGACTAAACGACCTTCGTAAAGGATGGAGCATGTGTTTTTGAAGACTCTGTCATTACTTTTCTTTGTCATCTTTTTTTATATGAAAATATTAGTAGATTTTAGTAAATTTACTAACGTTTCTTTTACCTTATGCTAGGATGTTCATGTATTATTAGAGTAGTAGAAATATATGTCCCTAACAGCGGCTTATTCTGAACACCAATGATATAAAGAAACTTATAGACTAACTAGCTTTCGCCCACGGTTCCGTCTGCGTGGAAATAGAAAACACAATATTTAGTAGCCTATGTGTACTTCCAGCTTATCCTCTATATCTATACCAAATTTCATTTCAAGTTCAGCCGTCTAGGCTGTAAACTCATATATACACTTTCGCATTTTATAATTTTAGTACGATGATTTAAAACAAAACCTTTGCTGGATTAAATAGCATAAAAACAGTATTAGAATAGCGAATAGAAGTTTCGTGTTTGTCAACTGTCAATGCCATGAGGAAATAGCTCGGCGTGCCAATAAGGGTATTTGCGAGGAAGTGTCGACAAAGCGGCGGTAGTAAGGTGTGTCAGATAGTGCGAGCGGAAACTGCACGTAATGACATTGTAGCTCTGATGTTTGTTTTATCAATGTTTTTTTAACTAGAACGAATTATAGAATAGTCTCTTGAGTGTTTTAGATTCAGACAGTTGAATAGGTTTTATACACGCGTGTAGTACAAAATTTTTTCTCTATTTTTCATATTAACTATACTTTTATATTTATATCTATGTAAGTATGTACTAAGCAAGCGTGGTCAAGCGCTAGCTTAACAAATAATAAAAAAAAAAAATACTAATTTGAAGAAGAAAGATTTGTATTTTTGTATGTATTGAAATAACTCAAAAACTACTAAACCGAATTCAAAAATTTTTGCACCAATAAAAAGCTATAACTTCACTGAGTAATAATACTATATTCAAGTTAGATTTTTTTTCTATTATTATAAATACACGCGAGTGAAGACACAAGCAACAGCTAGTTTAAAACATTTTACTTGACTACTAGCTGTTCCCGTGCGACTTCGTCCGCATCAAATTATGAAAATTTTATTTTATTGTTTACCTGTGTGAAATTATCAATAGCAAATGTCAAAATGTCGATTACAAACCTTGGCAATCTTGCTTCCTTGATGTTGGCAGCAACTTATGGTCCCTTTCCCACATTAGGGTTTTTATCCAAAATATTTATCCCCTAAGTTTAATGGCGTGAAAATATATAGCCTAAAGCGTGTCGCAAGTGTAGGGTTATTTATTAAATAAGAATTATTCAAAAATATGCTGTAATTGCTGACATCTTAGGCAACAAAGAAGTGTGTGTTTACGCTTTATTATAATAGTATAGACAAATAACCGTAAGTGGCTGCAGTATTAATACTGCAATATCAATAATGTTTAATTTCCCAGTGTTATCATACAAAAGGCTATCAGCTATTAAGGCTGTATTTGCATCAGATCGTGCAGCCAGCAGCGAGCCTTAAAGAAAACAATGGGAAGATAAATAGAGTGGCAATTGTGCGTTCAAGTAAAGCTTCAAGCTTTAAGCTTTCCTGTTATCTTTGGTCAAGCTTTCTAGAATCATGATAAACAAAAATAGAATAAGATATTGTTAGAGTTATAAATAATATTCAAACAGTAGAGTTAAAGATTTTTTTTTCTTTGAATCTATAAACGTTACTTTAATAATTTGTACTTAAGTAAATGTAAACGTACAAGTAATTAAGCAATTATTAGCAAAACTAAAATGTCTTCCGAAGACCGAAGTCCGGAATTAGTTGGATACGTGAAAGGAATGGAGGTCCGTTCATCAATTAGTCGAGCCTGAATAGGCCTATAATCGGCCGATAGAAGACAGACGATAAATAAATAAGCGCCGTCCACATGCCTCGAGCGGAGGCTTCTCATTAAGCGCTCTACTTAAATGCCCACCCAAGTCACAAGAAACAGCGGGTATTAATAAATAAGATTTTGTACCACAGTTGAACAATGTTTCAGAAGTTACAACCAAAGATTACTATCTACTGACGGGTATATACCTAAACACAAGTATCATGGCAGTGATTTTTATAGCTCAAATTTAATGTCCTTCTTTGCATATGTATTAAATAATAATGTTTCATTTAATTCAGTTATGAAGTATATATAGATAGTCTAGACTTTGTGAGTAAAAGAAATTGTTAAAAGTCCATATAACCAAAAATTCATAGTACGGAATCGTTGGATCTTATCACTTGTACCAAACCAGGGGACCACATTACGTAGTTACGCTCATCAAAAATACTAGTCTGTAATAGAAACAAACTCGACAGTGGTCATTACATATTGAGGGACAAAGTCCGTATGTGAGTAGTAACTCGTAAAAAGAGAACAGTAGAAAAAATCTATTCAAACAGTCAAGCGACTTATTTTCATCTAAAATGTTCACTGGTATGTGTTCATGTTTAGTGCTAATTATATTTAGTAGCTTGTAATAAAAAGAATGTCTAGTTATCAGCGACCACCACTATATTTTGTTGTCAAAGAAACATTATAATCATGCTTTACTTCTGGGTACGTTTCAACAAGACAGTGATTTTCAATAACAAATTATTTTTAACAATTCATTATTATAAACGTACAAACTTTTTAAACACATGTCCATCTGTACGGAATTTAAAAAAAAAACGATAACAAGCATCCAACATATTTTTTCAGACTATAGTGTACATCTGTGCCACACTTCGAGATTCGTTGAGCCGTTTCGGAGACAACTAACAAACATCCATCCATCTAAACTACAACTCATTGAAATAACAAAATAATGAAATTAAATCTTGAATATGTACATAGATTAAATGACAATTTTTAACAGCATTTTCCTTGTTGTAAACATTGAAATATTCCGGAGCGTTTTATCTACATTTCAACCTGTCAATTAAAATTATAAGATGACAGATTTCAGGTGCATTACCTGGAACACATCTAGACAAATTGAAAATGATAAAAATCCTGATTTAAGTGCCTATCGCCGGCCATATCTCAACTATTACGTGGAAATAGAAAAAGATTTCTTCTCTTTTGGCAGTGAAAATTTTGGCATCGTCGGTCGCACCGATGCCAAGGCGGCGTCACCTCTATAATTTTTATACTATCCCGTACAGTATGTACATAACTCCGACTACATACGAAATCGATTCGGCGCACTCCGCTTGCACTCATCATTTATAACTGAGCCGGAGACACGTGGCCCAAAAACCAATTCCCAATTCTGAAACGTGTAAAAACGTTGTGCGTGTTTTGGACACATTTCCATAATATTACCGCTGAGAATTTCTCATTTTAAACTATAAAACAAATTGTTACTTTGATAAGCTGAAAATTGACTTTATTTCTACAAGTTATATGTACATCTATACTATTATAATAAAGCGTAAACACACACTTCTTTGTTGCCTAAGATGTCAGCAATCACAGCAGATTTTTGAATAATTCTCTTTTTAATAAAAAGCCCTACACTTTCGTCACGCTTTAGGCTATATATTTTCACGCCATTAAACTTAAGGGGTAAACATTTTGGATAAAAACCCTAATGTGGGAAAGTGACCATAAGTTGCTGCCAACATCAAGGAAGCAAGATTGCCAAGTTTTGTCATGTCGTGTCAATTTGACATTTGCAATTGACAATTTGACACATGTAAGCAATAAAATAATTTTATGCTGATGAAATCGCACGGGAACAGCTAGTGTATAGATATATACGAAAGCCGATCAATGTAGATTAAGTAAAAAAATGGATTACGCATTTTGCAAGGAAATCATTTAGGAGATTTGTGCCCGTTTTTACCGCATATCTACTCCTTATATATTTCCTTCTGAGAATATATGACTGTTGAACATTAAGCTATTAAGAACCAGGATATTCTACACTTAATAAGGAAATTTCTACATACATAGCTCGTATCTCCACGTCACCTAATCCTGGATGTAATTATTCGTTGACAACGGTAAATATAATGAGAGGCTGGGAGCGATTAGCGCGCCGCAGACCAGGATCTTAACATTTCTGACCTTACAATTTATGAATAATCTCAAACATTGCTTCTAATTACACTAATAAATCACCAGTAATTGAACTTGAGTACAAAATGGCTTCTTTATCGCGGAATAATGTTTTAATCTACTATATTATGCCCAAAATACTTCGAGGTAATTGTTTTTTCATCGTATTTTAGCACTGATTTTTGTCGCCACGTCATAATAATCAAACATTTATCGAGCCTTGGCTGCTTTTTAGTAAAAAAAAAAACAAAAAATGTGTCATCATCATCATCATCAGCTCACTATACATCCCCACCGAGGGGCTCGGAGCCTACCCTAATACGGGGTGACTAGGCCATAGTCAACCACGCTGGCCAAGTTCGTGTTGGTTGACTTCACACATATCTTTGAATTTCTTCGCCGATATGTGCAGGTTGCATCACGATGTTTTCCTTCACCGTAAGAACGTCGGGTAAATTATGTACATATGAAAAATCGAAAAATCGAAAATCACATTGGTACATGGCGGGATTCAAACCCAAGACCTGTAGATTACAAGTCAAGTGTTGAAACCACTGAGCCACCGACGCTCAAAAATGTGTAATGCGTCTGTAATGTGTAAATGGTCACGATCTTCCTTCGGGACCATAAGGAGAGGTATACAACAATTTTCAAATCCAACATAATTACAGACGACAAAACTATTTACGAATACGAGGCAAAGAATAAATGAATTATTCTGCAACTAGAATTCTTGCAAAGCAATTAAAACGGTAATGTTAGAATACTTTTCAGATATGCCAACATTCCGTCTGCATTCTGAGGCTAGGAGCTTCGCAAAACAAATACGTCATCGAGAACACACGAAAGCGGAGTCAAGAACCGTTTAAAAATTTAGATTTAAATTTGTGGCTGGCGCAGCGCGCCGCTTTAAAATATACGTCTTGCAGTGCTCGCCTACAGCGCGGGAAACGGCACACTTGCTGCCCTGTCCATTGCAATTATCCATGAAAATAGGCCGGTAACAACTACTACCGTTCTGCTATACGAAAAACAACCTAATAACGTCGTGTTAGAGACGATAGTTGTTGCATTTTATAGTTAAACATCGAGTAGGGGCAAAGAAACCCGTGTTTCGCTTGAGTTTATTTCAGTTGCCATGCAAAAGCCTCCCTGAATAACTTATATACGGAGTTGAGCGATTGTATAACTCTATGATTATCTATTGTCGCTTTATAACATTTTATTGAGGTTGGTTATGAGAATTCCTACACTGTGTATTCATAAGGAGGAAATTATCGTTGTATGAAATCTTACTAATATTATAAACGCGAAAGTTTAGATGGATGGATGGATGTTTGTTAGAGTTTGTAGCCTAAACGGCTGAATGAATTTCGATGTAATTTGGTATTGACAAAGAGCATAGTCTGGAAGAACACATAGACTACTCACTTTTGTTTTTCTTAATTCCTCGCGGACGGAGTCGCGGGCGACAGCTAGTTATGACATAATATTATTAAAGGTTACAATAGATTATACATGGAAAATTGTTGTTAATAAATAAGTTTTTTCGCGATCTTCGTTATAGTAACTTTCGGATTAACTTATCACGAAGAGCTAACTAGTTTTACAGCACTTCTGAAAATGAAAAGTTGGTTCGCGTCGCGGGAATACTAGCTACGTCTTTGAAAATGTGTTTTTTACTACAATTTTAGTATTCTTATATTATAGAGAAGTGGTGACTAAATAACAATAAATTTACTGGCAATACCATTATTTTGTTTTACGATAATTTAATTGTCTGTCGCTCAAGTTTAATAGTTTCTTTAAAATTACTTTGATAAATCTTTATTACACAAATGTAGACAACACTTTTTGTATATGTATAAATTGTTACTAAATTATTTTTGCACAACTGAGTATTTGTAATTCCCTTCAAGTTTTAATATTTAAATTGTATGAGAATGTTTCCTAAAGTCGTCTTAGCTGTAACCATACTATATTGTATTATGTATAAATGGAAATAAAAATGTGTAATAAATAGTATTTAGCGCAAGAAAAACGAATAGCAAAGAACTACGGTTATTGCGAATGTAAAAATATCTGTATTCACCTTTCTCAGGCAAGCCTTTTAATCTCAATTATGTATTACAATGATATATTTAGAAGGGCGGCGAACAAGCGTTCCTCGTGCTCTTTTTTAGTATCATAATGAGGATTTACGAGCCCGCGAGGGATGTTTGGGAGAAATGCCACGTTTTGTTAAGATCCAGCCAATGATTTTCCGCACGGGGTCGCCACTGGCGCGCAGGGAATTGCTGCTGTTCATTACATTTACTGTTCCACCTATATTCGTTTCAATATTAATTTGAAAATAATATGGAATTTACATTCTTAATTACCAAGAGCGTCGGTAGCTAAGTGGTTAAGCTCTTTTATATTCAAATGAGTTCAATTCTTCCACATCCAGGGAGGTCGCCCACACTCTTGTCATTGGTGATGTCCAGAAGTGGGTAGTTAAAACTTAATGATTAGTTTATAGAAACTACATTGATTTTTATGCCATTAAGAGGAAAGATTTTTGATTGATTGTATTAGTACGGTTCTGAAATCACTAAACCGATTTTAAAAATACAATATTACTGAGTAACATAGGATATATTTTACATCAAACAGAAGGTTATAGATACGACAGAAAGTATACGAGACTGTATTCTTTGCCATTATGACAAGGTGAGGATCGTTAGTGTGTTACATTTTTGAAAATTATAGCATGAAGATATTTTTATATTTGTTTACCTAAATGGCGTGAATCTATTTATATTCGACCTATACGAATCCTCATTAATTTCATCTAAAATCCTTTTACCTTAACACGATTTACCTGACCTAATTCGGAGCGACATTGACATCCCGGTCCAAATGTTGTACCTTGTGGGACACCTGACAGTTTCACCTACATTATACAGATTAATTCACATTTCGCTCGTACGGACGCAAACTATTGCGAAGTGACCTTGAGCGGGATTATAATGAAAATCGCAAGTAAACACATATATTATGCATTCTGGTGTACTGTTAGCAAATATTCTGTGATCACTAACGTCCGAGACGTCACAGCGGACCACGTACGTGCATTATTTAGCCATTAGAGTCAATCAGGTACGAGGAAGATGTATGTGCGACGTATATAATTTATGCTTGATATTACCAGAATGTTCTTTCATGAATTCTAATGCGTCTTGAAATGCCTCACTGACATATATTAGCGATAAAGGTGACACGTATTAAAAGAAAATCTCGTAAACAAATCAGTTAAATTTATCAAAACAATGTATCAGAAACGAAGGCAACAACCACATTAATAACAACGAAAGATTTTAATTTATAAAACATTGCATCAAAATGACATGATACAAATATAATCGTTACGGTCGCAAGTCACGGCGTCGACAAATTCACGAGATATCGCATGAGCGGCCATGTGCAGTACACCCGGTCAATAGCATCTGTACAAATGCTGCAATTAACAAAAACGTCAAAACAATCGACGGTAAAACATACCCCGAATACAAACCCGTACATACTAGGAGTTAATAAACGCTAACTTTGGTAAGGCACTTTTTAATAACGACATGTCTCATACATGTTTGGTATTGAATAAAAGGTTAACAATTAATTCGATTGTTTTCATCAATCTCAAAGAAACCATAGACATTGGACTTACTTCCACGACGTACTAAGGATCACAACGGTCTGTACAAAAAAAACACACAGAGGAATTGAGTACCTCCTTCTTTTGGGAAGTCGGTCAAAAACAAGGCAAGTTCCTTAAACGCGCGTTACTAAAGCGTGCTTTCGCCTAGTCTGTTCCCGCTGTATACTCAGAAATGTATCGTCAACGCGTTGGCATAACGCCTGACGTTTGAATGAGTACTTTTATTTGGGATGAGGACGTCATATTTCGTGAGCTTCGAGACCGGTTGCCAGGTGGGTTGACGACATCGCGTTCACAGATAAGAAATCGTTGCGAATAAACGGGTTCATTTCGAATGGATTTTAAGGAAGCGGAAGATTGAATTGTTTTTTGCAGAGAATACTGCTCTGTGTAATAAATTGTGTGGTGAATGGAATTTAATCAAAAGGAACTTCAAGCGTTTCTGTGTTAAATCTAAATTAAAAAAGATATATGTAAATATGTAAACCCTGTAAACTATCGCCCAACTGTTTAGATTAGTGCGCACACTACTCGATTTTTATTTGTCCAACGAAACAGTTAAAAGGGCTGCGAACAATCGACAATCACACAAGTGCGATAGTTTACTCAAAGGTGTGCGCCCGCTCCTTGTGTTAAATATTTCTCATATAATATACTATGTAGAAGGAAGCACGACCAATATAAACCGGTTCTAGATTATAGTTACAAATGTACTTTTATAATATCTGTAAATCTAGCTTTGACCTATCCAGCATTCTAGAAGCATCCGACACGAGCGTTGAATATGTTAACTGGGTGCTCTGTCGGTAAATATGGTTCGCCGACATATTGGCTTGCAAGCGTATCGATATATTTTACATTTGAATTTCAAAGTTCAAAGCAAAGCTTAGTTTTTATGCATCGCTCTAACCGAGCTTACGGTGGTCGGTCGGCCGACGTGACTGGACTGACTGACGCATGGAACGAGCAGCGAGCATAGAATAGCCTTACATGTTCAGACTTGATAGAACGTGTATCAATAATGTTTATCAAGGCCCTTTTACGAAAGATTCAAGCAAAATAGTAACTATTAAACATGCAAAATACACGAAGGTTGTAATTAAGAATTCAGTATTTATTGAAATGAAAAAAAAAAATGTTCTGATGACAGCATAGTATTTTTTGATAACGAAAGTGTGGTCCGTAATAGTTTCTATGCTTGGATCATTGATTTTAAATTATTGTCTAGAGCAATCTAAAAGTTTCTGTTTGTATTTAGACGTAGTAAATTATGAAAACATTACACTACTTCATAACCACATTTAACTAGCAATAGACGCATTAGCATAGTAAACGGAACCCACTTCACTAGTTCCCACGGTTTAGCATAACCTAGTATGACAGCTAATAATGTCACTTAGTCTCGTAATTTACAGTAATATTCTATCACTAATTAGTCATGAATAAATTCTGCATATCTATACTATTATAATAAAGCGTAAACACACATTTCTTTGTTGACTAAGATGTCAGCAATTACAGCATATTTTTGAATAATTCTTTTTTTTAATAAAAAGCTCTACACTTACTTCACGCTTTGGGCTATACATTTTCACGCCATTAAACTATATAAAAGGTAAATATTTTGGATAAAAACCCTAATGTGGGAAACAGATCATAAGTTGCTGCCAACATCAAGGAAGCAAGATAGCCATAGTAAGGTAATTGATATTTTGACATTTGCAATTGAGAATTTTATAAATGTAAACAAAAAAAAACGTTTGAATAATTACTCCAGGCGGATGACTCCACAAGAACAAAGAACAGCTAGTAATTAAATAAGGTAACATTGGTCAGAAGTAGAGGATCAGTCATACATTTGATTCATTGGATTACTTGAATTTATAAGTTTTTTACCATTTTTATCCGTTTATCGTAGTCTATAATCTATGCCCAGCGGAGCTATATCCAGTACAAAGTGTGCGGACTCGTCTTCGAAAGGCGGAGGCGAACAAAAATAATATTGTTTCTTTAGCAAATATTTGCTCTCGCCTTATTTCGTGTGTTCCTTTTCGATACGTAAACAATACTGTTTGGTAAATTTGATTTAGATTTGATATTGATTATTGCATACAAATACGAGTTGTTTTAAGTACCTAGTTTTCAGATACGGAAGACTAGCTTTCACCCAAGACTCTGTCTGCGTGGAATATAACAAAACAAAAGTAAATAGCCTATGTCTTCTTCGAGATTATCCTCTACATCTATGCCAAATTACATCGAGATCCGTTCAGCAATTTAGGTGACAAACTCTAACAAACTTTCACATTTGTAATGTTAGTATGACATGAACGTTTTAAGTAATTTCACAAGCGTTTGTTGTGACTAATATGGAAGCAAAATTCAGTGTAGCTTCTAAATCAAGTGTAGCACAGTTTAGTAAATTTATAAATTATCGTTAAATTGTGATAATATATGCAATTGACGTTAATACGATAGTGCTTGTATAATGCAAGGTGTCAAATGAAAATTTAATATATCTGATGTTAGTATCGGAACAGATACCATTCAATGGTAATTCGTACAACCCGATATCCAATATCTGATACAAATTTTACTTCATTGATTATTTTATTAGGAACTAGCTGTTGCTCGCGACTTCGCCCGCGTAAAATTAAAAAAATATAGCCTATGTTACTCGCAGATAAATTACCTTTCCAACGGTGAAAGAATTTTTAAAATCGGCCTAGTAGTTTTTGTGTTATTTCAATACATGCAAAAATACAAATGTTTCCTCTTTATAACATTAGTATAGATTATAACAGAAAGTAAAGAGAAACATTTACAATCAGCATATAAAAGAAATAGTGTAATAGATGTAATTTGCTTGATTTACAGAAAAATTTCTAAAACTTTCATTTAATGTAGTTACATTTCGTATAATTATTTAATGAAAAGTTCTAAGAAAATTAAAATTAGGCTTCCGGTACCACACTCATTAGACTGTACACGGAATTGCTTCCACTTCACGTCTTCTGTGTGGTCGTGCGAGCCGACCCACACGCGCAAAGATGTTAAAGCGTGCACTACCACAGTTAGAACTCTCTTGTAATTGTTAATAAACTAGTATTTTTAACAAAGAATACTACGAATTCTGAAAAGAATAAAAACTTTTGCAATGAAATTCAACCTCAGTTATTATCTAAAACGTCCGCTCTAAACAATAATTCAATAATTATTTGATTAGTATTACATTATGGGGCCATTACAGACGAGTGGTGTACACAATTCTCAAATCAGGCAAACGAGATGCGGCGGCCATTGCCGCTGATTACTGTCATTATACTTGATTTAAATAATCCCTCAGACGAATAGATGATTTGTATTGAAGTACAGTCACGCACATTGCATATAGTAATATTATAAATTCAAAAGGTTACGTAGATGGCCAAATGTAACTAATTCAAAGTTAACCTGAATGAACATTGGAACAGATAAAGAAAACATTCTAGAATAGTACAAAGAGATATGTACTTTTAATTCGACGCAAACGATGTCGCAGGAAAGCTACTAAATAATATCTATATTTCTAACGAAATACCAAACCTAATCTTGTTTATAGCAGTGATATTATTTTAAATAAATAAATTACAATGTCGGCAAAACTAAAGGAACAGTCCATTTAAACAATAAACTATCACAAGGATGTTTATAATAAACATTGCATTCCTATCTATTTAATTTGTTTTTATTTGAACAATAAATTATTTTTGGTTAACACTTTTCTGTCTGACTGTACCAGTTGTGTAAGATCAATTTTCTAGTAATAACGGGATAGGCCTTCTGTTTCGTTTGAATTAAAGTAGAAACTGTACCGAGACATGGGACAATATTAACTTTATTGCATTATGCTAATTGACTTCGTGTACAATTCGAACGAACGGATAAAAACATTTTGATACTATATAAAATCTTAAACAAAAAATACATTGTAATTTTAAATTGTTTCAACACTATTAAAGTATCAAGACTATGTCGTACTATAGTTTAACAAACGCATTTTAACTCTTGATTTCCAAAACTATTTACCGACTAGTTGCCCGCGATTTCGTCCACGCAATATTAAGATTAAAACGTAACCTATAATGTGCCCGTCTATGTCAGCGTCCCTTCAGTGTGAGTCCGGTCGAAATTTGCCCAGCCGTCTCGATTACCCGGAACGGCTTGCGGACAGACAGATAGACAAAAAAAAATTAAATGCGATTTCGTCCAGCAACGCAAATACATCATCTTCCCGAAATCTGATATAGATATACGATTATTATCGAGTAATAAAAACAATGTATAACAAACGTGCTGTCGTAAGGATTTGAACCTTGACCGAGTGCTGGGGTCGACGACCTTCGCCACACGCGTAACGCACGCGCGGCCGACGCGCACGTCTGAACACACGTGCGTACGGACACGCTAACTGAAATCAGTTTTTAGGAAACCAATTAATATATCAATTGTTATGACGATCATTTACTGAGATATTAAGGTCCTAAATATAATAAAATTGTAGCTGTTTCAAATACATTTTTAAGTAAACTTTCGACAACCATATCTTATCGTGACCCGGCGCGAATTTTTGATAAATCATGGTCATTGAAATATTATTATGTACTAGCTGTTCCCGTGCGACTTTATTCGCATGAAATAATGAAAATTGTTTTATTGATTACATTTGTCAAATTCAATTGCAAATGTCAAATGACAAATGACAAACATGACATGATGACAAAGCATGGTAATTTTGCTTCCTTGATGTTGGCAGCAACTTATGGTCTCTTTCCCGCATTAGGGTTTTTATCCAAAATATTTACCCCCTAAGTTTATTGGCGTGTAAATATATAGTCTAAAGCGTGAGGTAAGTGTAGGGCTTTTCATTCAAAAAAGAATTATTCAATAACATGTTGTAATTGCTGACATCTTAGGCAACAAAGAAGTTTATGTTTACGCTTTATTATAATAGTATAGATGTATATGATCTTGCTATATGATCTAGAATCTAGAACAATGTTACTGATATTAAAAATGCGAAAGTTTAGATGGATGGATGTTTATTTTGTAACCTTAACGGCTGATCGGAGTTTTTTTTTTACTTCGCATTGACAGAGTCATCTGCGAATAAATAAATATTGAAGGACTTTTACCGTACGCAATGTTATAATACATATTTATAGTAAAACCGAATTAAATCATTAGTTTATCTAAACAATATCAAATTATACTTTTGGGGTAATATGTGTAGAGTTGTGTGACAAAAATCGTAATAAAAAAGACTCAATAAGACACTTTAAGAATAGTTTCTGAATAGTTGTTTTGTTTAACAGATAAATAATATTATTGCACAATAATGTGCAAATACAAGTTAAATAAAATAAGATAAATATTATTAATGTTATCAGTTGGCAGCGGGCAATAAACACTACCGCCTGAACCATTTTCCGTCATCCTGCAAATAGTCCGGCGCGAAGTTGGCCGCGGACCAAAACGTCAAGAATTCATCGACTAATGGCTGACATCCGGCGGGACACGCTCATCGGAATAGATAAATGCGTTGACAGAATTTTTTTTCACAATATTAGTTTCACAGAATTACGATAGACTTTAGGGAAACATGCATTTAATAAATAATTTATTACATATAATTTTGGGTTTATCAGTGCGGCGAATGCGTTTGATTATTGATAGCACATTATTATTAATAATGTCTTATCAATATCGACCTGATAATATTTAATAAGGTCAAAGGTGAATAAAACTTCGTTCATTTGTTTTTTATTATTTACACACTAGCTTTTGTCCGCCACCGCGCCCCCAAAATCTATACTATATTATAAAGAGGGAAAAAATATTTTTGTATGTATAGAAATAACTCAAAAATTACTGGACTGATTTTAAAAATTCTTCCACCGTTAGAAAGGTAATTTATCTGTGAGTAACATAGGCTTCATTTTTTAATTATACAAGGGCGGAGTCGAGAGCAACAGCTAGTAAAATATAAAGAAATAAACAGGCCTTAAACTATTCTTTACTGTAAATAATCTTTTTATCTTCCATGCAGATCCTTATGTCCATTTTGGAGTTACCCGCAAACAAACATCCATCCAAACAAAATTCCACATTTCTAATATTATAAGTTAGTTAACTGAAAACACGATTCGTTTAAAACCAATAAAATTAATTAATTCTCTTCGGTTTATTACCATAGTAATAATAATTACGTAAGTTAAGGTTTAATAAGTAGTCAAAATAACTTGTACTGTAATAAATTTCGGTCTTTCTTAACTTTAACGGAAATTACGGATCAATAAACCGTCATATATTTTTTAGACTTAAGATTTTGTAACATAAATTCATCCAATTAGTTAAATAATACTTCACTAATTTAATTAACGTTTGAAACGTTATTAATTAACTGTAATTAGTATGTGACCTCTGATAACCTGACAAGTACCGACTTCCTTCGATATTACGTTCAGTTAATATAAGTTTGTACCTTTGACTAAACTGTCGAACAGTTGTTGTGCGATTGTCGATTGTTTGCAGCCTTCAACTGTTTAGTTGCACAACTAAATCGAGTAGTGTACACCTCTATATAAGCTCATAGTAATCAAAGCGAAATTAAACTTAGTGTGGTAGTGCCCGCTTTAACATCTTAGCTCTGCAGGGCCGGCACGCCCCCAGTAATACCACGACCACACAGAAGACAGGCGTGAAATGGAAGCAATTCCGTGTTTTGTCTGATGAGTGGTGCCGGAGGCCTAATTTAAGTGACTTTCTCCTTACCACCCTTTTCTTATAAAGAGAAGTTGGGAAGGGGAAGTGGATTTGACGGTGGAGGAGATGCATAGGAAGGGGAAATATCCTCTTTATGCGTCTCCTCCTCCGTCGTATAAGGGTAGGCAACGCATCTGCAATTGCAGATGTCTATGGGCAGCGGTCGCTTCGCCATTTTGGTGGATTCTAGTGGCCGCCTGTTCGTTTGCCATCTAATGTTATAAAAAAAACTGTTTTGGGATAGTTTAAAGAAAATAGTTAGATACTTTAGTTTAAGACGTATTTTAATTCTGACGGCCACTGTTCGATATTACAGACGTCAACGTGGTTATGTATATCACAAATGTATTCGGTAAAGGTAATTTCACTACCTTACGCACGCGATTTCCGCGTGAAATTAAGAGAACAAAAGCAAGTAGTCTGTTCCAGACTTTACGTGTACGCCAATTTACATCAAGATTCGTTAAGTAATTTAGGCTACAAAACCTAACAAACATCCATTCAGACATCCAAAGTTTCACATTTATGTTCGTATGATTGAACATTTCAGAATACCAGCTATATTTATAACAGTTTACTATAAACTTACCGTGTTCCGCTACAATGAGAAATCTAAAGATAAAATTCATACAACTTGCTCGAGGAAAAACAAACAATTTAGTCTGTTTTCATTCAAGAAAATGTTTCACCTTCATTGATTCTAACTATTAATTCATTGAAAAGATAGATTTCGTAGTAATTTCTAAGTGTTTTAAAGCAATCTATTTACATACTAGTTTTGCCCGACTTCGTACGTGCGGAATTGAAATAAACTTGGTAAGTAGTCTGTGTAGTTTACTGGACTAGGTTCTACGTTTGTGACTTTGAACGAGTATACATACATAAGGGTACACCGGTAGAAGTAGAATTAGAAAGAGATGAATTGCGTGAAAGGTGACATGATCAAAAAGGGAGTGATGACTGAGATGAGGTATGTTAGAGTTATTTGGAGGACAAAAACCTGTTGTGCCAACCCTACGGGAGTAGGATAGGGAGGATTATGATGATATCCCTCTTGGAGACACATGGTAAACAAACATTTTTTATCTTTGAATTCTCTACCGTAGAACAATGTTCTAAGACTGATGTGAATTCAACGTCATTTTTCAACTAACCTCTAAAACAGTCTTTGATATTTTTTTCTTTAATGGTCTCCCTAACTCTAAAGCTAAAATACTTTGGTGCCCTCCAGATAGTAAAGGGGGCCATAAATATAATAACCTTGTTTAAGAAGTTTAATCCAACATAGATCTATGACCAAAAATAGTTTTTCAAGTACATATGCATCTGAGATGCAACACCGTCTAACGACTGCTCTGAACACTTATCTTCCATTCGTATATTATTTATTAATGTAACCATCAGCATCTCACTCAATCTTCAAGTGCAATAATCGAGCCAATTCTTTAAATAAAGTTATAACTATTCAAACGAAATAAACGAACATTTCCGTTACATAAAAAGGCAAGGGCATTGCTTTTGACCCCTCGGACGTCCTCTCAGTAATATAAACATACTGGAGATTTTATCGATGGAAGCTGTTAAAACGAAAATAGCTTTTATTATTGGAATCTCGGGCCAAGCGATAATCAATTGGCTACAGACAAGTTCCTTATTCTCTCCAATGCAAATATTTTGGATCCTTGATAATTATCGGAAGATTATATCAAAACGCGGAAGTATTTGAAATAACCTTGTATTTCTTTAATAGACCTGAAAGTAAATTTAAATAAATATTCATCAAAACCTTATCAAGTTTCATCCTAAAATAGGTATCAATTTGTAAAAGAATTGCTGTAAACAGCAAACTCAATTTATAAGATCTGACATTTGACGTTTGTTCGAAAAAAAAAATATGAAATGATGACCAATATCCGATAGATGTCGCTTTAAGATTTGTATCTAAAATAATAGAAGATTATATGAAAGGAATGTTTAGGTAAATACGTGAATTTGAACACATCTCTTGAACCTTTGAGATGTAAATTGAATTCGGTATAATTCTATTTTTGTAAGCGATGAAGCTAAGCGTGACGTCACGTTCGTGAAGCGTTTTATGATTTGTCGCCTTTGATTTCTGGAAACGAGTTTTACGAAATCCTTTTGCTCGTTCCGCGAAATTGTTTTGGATTTATTTTCAATGTCTGCAATACTATAGGCCAAGAGCCGATAATCTAATAAAAATGTACACTTATTTATACGATTGTTGGATGGATCAAATAAAAAATAAACCGAATTATGAAGTATGAAGAAAAGTGTGCTTTTTCATGTAAAGTATTTGTGAAATTACTGAATAATAAGTATTAAAGCATATCTTTCGTACTTCTCGTTTCACTGATCTCTTCTAGTTTGCGCGGATCGCGTCGGACGCAAATATTTACAGGGACGCCACAGCTGAGGTCAATTTTACGAAACTCAGAAACAAAAACAGCATAAACACAAATTTATTTCAATCGAAAACAGAACTTATTGAATCGTGCTACGGATCAAATTGCTAAAACACTTTTGAGTCGTAAAATTGTGATGTGAAATGCATTCACAGTTGAAAAGACAATTTAATGTATTCCGTTAAAGTTCATTTTGGATTACGGCGTACATAATCTTTATAGATTTCAAAAAGACATATAAATCGGAATAGATAAAAATTGTTATCAACTTTATTCCGTACGAGATAGAGTTTAAATTTGAATATGTGTGTATTCAAGTGCAGTGCACTTTGCCTGTGGTTCAGTGATGCCTCAGAACTGGCAGACTGATTTATGGTTATAATAAATATATGGGTGTTTAATGTACTAGATTACATATAGGTAGGAGAGGATGTGCATTTGTATGTCGGTTCGTCCATAGCATCGACCGGTGATGAACTGTATGCGATAAACGTCTTAACGCCGGCCGATGACTCATTTGTACATTTTATTGCTTACATTAAAGCGATATTAATGTAGATATTTGTACATTCTTACATCTACGATCTATAACATACGGATTTTAGTTTACTTTTCATACTTAAGAATAAATTACTTCGACTTAACATACAATACCTAATCAGAAAATTCGCTACAACTGAGGATTGACTTTACATATCTTTTAATTTCAGCGCCTATATGTCTAATGTGTAAATCTAAAATTGCAAATGCACATGGCGGCATTCGAACCTAGGACCTACAGATTACAAATCTCAACCTCTGAGCAACGTTATTTCCAAACCAATACGACTTAGGGTCCTTCTTGATGCGAGCCTATCATTTCCTCAAAGGCCGGCAACGCATCTGTAGTTCCTCTGGTGTTGCGGATGTCCATCGGCGTCGTTGACCACCTCGGTGATCTCACCGCTCGTTTGCCCTCTATTTATAATTTAAAAAAAAAAACGTTTTCAACCAATCTAAAACATACAATATTTTATCAAGTACATTGTAATTAGTTCACAAAGATCGTGTTTAATATCTAGGCCAAGATGTTCTGGGCCATACATAGCGTGAGCAGGAATTAACACAGGCGAGTGGAACGCATCTGCACACGCAGCACAGTCAAGGTGATTTTGAAATCGCACGCGGGCGCAGTGTAAACCATTGCTAAATAAAATAAACAGCACTTGTTTACGAGCGGATATGTGTGAATTTGTTGCGTGTAATGGCGCAGTGGTAACTCTCACGATACATTTTAGTCTTAAACTAGACTATGTTTTATTAATGTGACAGTTTTTATTTCTAATGCGACCTAGTTTTCTCGCGACCCCTTCCCCATGGAATTAAAAGAATCAAAAGTAAGTAGCCTATGTGTTCTTCCAGACTATGCTCTACATCTTGGTTAAATTTTATTACGATCGGTTCATCAGTTTAGGCTACAAACTCTCAGCCATCCATGTAAACTTTCGCATTTGTAACATTACTAAGAAGTGAGCTAAATTCAATTTCGCTATTTATTTTTTCTAGGATCTAGTTATATAAAAATAGCCTTCAGCGATATCTGGAATAACACGGTTGCATCAAATCATACTAATATGCGAAAATTTAGATGGATGGATGGATGTTTGTTAGAGTTTGTAGCCTAAACGGCTGAACAGATTTCGATGAAATTTGGCGTAGACGTAGAGGATAGTCTGGAAGAACACAAAGGCTACTCAGTTTTATTTTTTTTAATTTCACTCGGATGGAGTCGCGGGCAAAAGCTAGCAACTAAAAAAGTTAGGTTTAAGATGTTTGTGTCCTTCGTCAAATTTAAAGGGTAATATTTAATTCGAACCCTATAATCTTCATATAAATCTAAAAATATCACAGATCAAAACAGCTTGCAGAATAACACGGCAAAATAAAATTGACTCGGATTGAATACTGGTTGCAGGCGACCGGTCGGCCGTTGACCCCTGACCTTCAACCGTTAGGTATACCTCTAGTATAACAGAAGGTATATCGTATAGCAGTATCGGGGTAGGCAGAGATAATTTTAATTTGTCGTCTTGACACCATTCTCAGTTCGCCTATGTCCATACATTCTACATACATTATTGTTTTTTTTTTATAACATAAGGTGGCAAACGAGCAAGCGGCCACCTGAATTTGCCAAAATGGCGAAGCGACCGCTGCCCATAGACATCCGCAATTGCAGATGCGTTGCCTACCCTTATCCGACAGAGGAGGAGATGCACATAAAGAGGATATTTCCTCTTCCTATGCATCTCCTCTACCGTCAAATCCGCTTCACGTTCCCATCCTCTCCTTACAAGATAAGGGTGGTAAAGAGAAAAGGACTTAAATTAGGCCTCCGGCACCACACTCATCAGACGAAATACGGAATTGCTTCCATTTCACGCCTGTTTTCTGTGTGGTCATGGTATTACACCGGGCGTGCCGGCCCATTCGTGCTAAGATGTTAAAGCGGGCACTACCACTGTCATAAGGTTAAGGCGCCAATAGCCTAATGGTCTGGTACGGACTACCGATCTTGGGGTCGACGGTTTGAATCCCGCCATTCGACTATTGTGGACCACATCCTAACACAAGCATCGAGCTTAGTTGAAATGGTTAGAGGAAACATTAGTAAATAAACAAAAATCGATTATCTTGAGTATGTCACTACAATTGACAAGGATTATCAAACAGGGTCGGCAGAGGCAGTCACTATGCTTTGTTTAGCTTATTGATTCAAGGCCGAGAAGTAAATGTTAACAGTAAAAATTTAAATGCGGATATATAAATATAGTTTTACGTAGTAACAAAAAGGTGTAAAAGTTAGTAGAACACCGATCAATCATCGAGTAAAGACATTGGCAAATAAATAACGTGTTTTCCTAATTACCTTTCTGCCATGCCAGATTTATTTAAAAAAAAAACTTCGCTACAACGATCGATAGCATTAAAATGCAGGCATAAATGAATTTGTTCGATGTAATTTTCAATTTGATAATAAAATTATTACTGGTACATGAATTTAATATTATAACTGGCTCCAAAATGGCTTACATATTGTTTTTGGTCGTATGGTACAAAGTAAGAGCAAAGCGGAAAACTAATTTAATTTATATTATTCTGTCCTTTTGGATCTTCCAAAGATACCTTCGTAAAATGTCTCCTGGGATAGACAGGGTTATGAAGGATTTGACCCACTGAAACACCCTTGAGAACATAGTATCAGTTCAAAATGATTAGATCTTATCCTATATATTAAAAAAAATATTTTTTAAAAATTCGGTAAGGTAACCAACAGATCCTCGTACTACAGGTAAATAATGCAAATAGAATTTTAACTATAACACAGATTATCTAGAAACAGAGAGGTAAAACGTCAGTGTTAGTGAAACGGTACGGAATATTAAAATCGCTATCGCTTGTGACTTATGAACTTGCATCACGCTCAACAGGATTATTTTGCATCGGAGCGATGTAACTAGGTTTACGAGGCGAACCCATTAATGATTCAATATCCATATACAGTTGGGTTTTACAATTCGTTCCGCGTGTTGGATACGAATTTAAGCCGCTATGGTTCACGGGCCAATCAAATGTTTGAATTTTGGGTGTGTTAGACATGCGCGAATCATTTTCTATGACTGTATTGCGTTTTAATTATTGACGCAGTTTATTAACAAAGCTGAGATTGATATTTTGATGTTTTCTAGTCATGACAGAACAAAACGGTAATGAAAATAGTATGTGGGTTTTTCAAATAACATCATTTTCTTTGCAACTCTAGTCGACATATATTTTCGTTCCACGTAAACGGAGTTCAACATAAATCAGTCACTAGGTTAAGGTTAAATGTTTAAACACTAGTATTATTTCGAAGTATTTTGGTACAATACCGTAATACCCAGATTAGAGGTAATGCGAAAGTAATTTTGTACCGCAGCCATACATCAAAGAGCAACTTTCAAAAGAGATCATCAGAAACAATTTGTCATATGATTTTAGCTGTTTCACATTAAAGCGCACCGCTGAAATGTTGATCATTTTTTCGCAGAAAATAATGTTAAGTGTGCGGCCATTACATCGCTATTTTACAAGCGATAGCGATAATGTATTCCTTAATTATCAAATACCTTACTAAAAAATAATAAAACAAGTACAATAAACTACAATCAATATTTCAAATCTATTATACATTTAGCTTAATCTTTTTTTTTCTTTAATTATATTTAATAAACCTAAATTATTATACGATAAATGTTAGTACACTTTCTTTATATTCCTGCTCAATCCTAACTTGAAGATTGCGAAAATTCTACATTACATTCAAAGACATTGCACGAATAGATATCTACTTTTAAACGTAAAATACAACCGCTGTTCTCATGGCCACAGCTTAGTAGTCGCCAAGCGGCACTGACCTTGCGTATTGCCAAGGTCAAGGTGACTACACGGTGGTCTAATAGGGATTATTACGCCTTCCCAAGGTCACATCGGCACAATGCCAACTACCACCCAGCCCCAGCCATCAACAACCTTACTTCTCCTATCAAACGTGACCTTGTTAATGTAGACGTTGAAAAAATTAGATAAATCGTACGACATAATGTCGACAATTTAAAAGTCTGCGATCGCGTCCTGAATCTAATGTCCGTAATTAAAACTGACTTGAAATGTAGGTGAAACATTTTCGATTGAAAAATCCGGTGATGCTTTTTGTAAGAGCCATTTTTAACTATCACGGTCGAGTTTGTATATAAATCGACTTTTACATATTAATAATATTAAAATAAATATATTCAATACCGGTAAATATGACAATATAGTGAAGGTGACGAACGAGCAATCGGCCATTGGAATTCGCCAAGATAGCGAAGCGACTACTGCCCATAAATATTTGCGTTGCCTACCTTTAACCAACAGAGGTCGCATGGAAAGAATATTTCCCCTAACTATGTGTCCCATTCCCCACCAAACATACTTCTTCCTTTATACAAAAATGGTAAAAAGAGGAATAACATACAAGCAAAAACTTGTCATACATAATTAATATTCACAAACAAGTTAAGATAACCTAAATCAAATATTAAATGTCAATTAAAATGTTATAACAACAAAAAAATTTGCTTCGCTCTACAAACTAGCCGAATCACCTCTAATTTGTCCGGAAATATCTCTTGAATGAGAAATAACGAGAAGGTCATTTTTTGCGTAACTAATTCTAGTAAATTTAACAAAAACGATAGAAAATTAAAACCAACGTAGTTTGAGTTATTTATCGTCATGTTGTTAGTATAGTCGTGTTCAGATATCTTCATGGCTTTTAACGTTGAATTACATCGTATACAGAATGCAATTTTATGCAGGGGCGTTACTACGCGCTGATAACCTTGAGCCGTTAAAATATTTCAATAGAACTATACTAAAGTTGTCTGCAACATTATGTGACTTTTAGTTATTTTTAAATAAAAGTGACGAAATGCTTATAAAAGTAAAGAATAAATACAATTTCAGTTTGATTTTTTTTTTAGGGTATGCGGTTATAAGGTCAAAGATAAGTGGGTGAATTGATATTTTTAATAATCTGGCAAAATAGTATTCCAAAATGTAAACCACTGATCTTTATAAAAAGACAGGCTTAAAACTGTGATATTTTGTATCGATTTGTTAATGATATCTGTTGGTCGCGGTAAAGATTTTTCCATGTAATCTTTACTAATATTATAAAGAGAAAAGATTTGGGTTTTTGTATGTTCGATACACTAATAAACTACTTGGCGAATTACAAAAATTCTTACACCTGAGAAAGGTAATTTATCTGTGAATAACAAAGGTTTTTTTTTCTATTTTACTTGAGCGAAGTCTGGAGCAACAGCTGTTAGTAAAATCAAAAAACACATTCAAGTCGGAACGAAGTGAAGCGGTCATTCCCAAACAACCTATCTATTAAAACATATCAATGCTTCTGGAGCAGTGACGTAAAGCATGTCAACGTTAAAATAATTCCACGTTAAAAAGAGACATGTTCATTGCCAATGCCGATGTCAGTGTCGTATCGCTGTCACTTTCACACGAAATACTTCTAAAGAC
Source organism: Papilio polytes (assembly GCF_000836215.1). Lineage (NCBI taxonomy): Eukaryota > Metazoa > Arthropoda > Insecta > Lepidoptera > Papilionidae > Papilio > Papilio polytes. The sequence continues at coordinate 7,021,676 of NW_013525281.1, forward strand.
GTTTACGTGAATTTATTATCAAGAGCGACTAATTTTAGTGAGTATTAAAAATAATTTTATGCTTTCTACATTGACTTTATCATTATCGACTTTATTTTAATGGTAAAAGATTTGTTTAAGTTTCTTATTTAAACGTTAATTTTGTAATCATATTTTTAATGTATTATTGAAATAATTAACTACATTATTTCCAAAAGCTATTATTTGAGTTAACATTTTATTGTCAAGAAAATTATTGCTTCAGGAATTAGCAATATTTCACTAAAAAAAGATGGAGGTTTCTCTTTATTCGTAATTTTTTTTTAATTAAAGTGTTTATAACTTCTTATCGATAATAAAGATATTTTTAAGACATAGCATTTGTTTTATTGCACCCTTTATTATTATAAGTATATATAAGTTAACTTTTATACTTAACAAATGAATATTTATGAGTTAACCGCACACATGTAAGGTTTGTAATAACTGGCAGATAAATCTCAAAGCGAGCTTCGCATCTGTTCGCAATTTATTTTATTTACAAAACGTATCAACGAACAAACGGAGATATAACGTAAAAACGTAACGACCGCGTACTCATTACTGTTTGTGGCAAATTATAACGTTCCAAATTAAATCCTATTTCGATATACTTACGGACTAATACTGAACCTAATTGGAGTCTAAGAGCGCACATCTTTGACTAAATCGCACAACTGTTGTCATCATCATCATCATCTCCCCTGCCTTATCCTACTCCCGTAGTGTCGGCGCACCGGGTATTCGTCCTCCAAATAACTCTATCATCCGTCATCTCAGTCATCACTCCCTTTTTGATCATGTCACCTTTCACGCAATCCATTTCTAGGTCTACCGGTGTAACTCCACATTCATAACTAACGTCCTTCTTGTTACATGCGAGTCATCCCTTATAACATGCCCATACCACTCTAACCTTTTACTCCTTATTTTCTCAACTACGAAACGTGCGATTGTCAATTGTTTCGCAGCTAATTCAACTGTTTAGTTGCACAACTAAAAAGCGAGTGTTCACCTCAGTATAAGCTCATAGGAAGCAAGACTAAACGGTTGTGCGATAGTTTAGTTTTGCGTGCACTCAAAGTTTAGCTCTATCATTTTAGTAGATACATAGTTCAACGTTTCCATATTTAGCCGTTAGAATGTCTTTTTAAACAATTATAAATTGTTCTTTCATTTGGTTGCATATTTCGTCCTTTAATAACCCTATAATACGGTTTTCTAACCGTATTATATACTTCGTAGTAAGAATTAAAACAAGTACAGGGAAACTTTTCTTCATAAATTTGCCTAGAGCCTAGACCTAGTATTATCCAGTTATTAACTCGAGGGCGAATAGAAAAATGAACGTTCGATTAATGACTACATCGTAGATAAATTCATGCTGAATTAAAAATAATATCCTAGACAAATTACCCGCCACAGGGTAGCTAGCGAGCTGGTCTATCATTACGCCGCTATCGGTCACTGGGGTAGGCGATCACAATTACTGGCCGCGAGCAACCTGCGAGCAATGCACTTTTATCCCACAGAATCATTATCAATACGTATTAAGAGCGGGCGCACACATTTTACTAAACTATCACACCACAGTTGTGCGATTGTCGATTGTTTCTTATAATTACAGGTTTTATCTTCTACGTTCTAATTTAAGCATTTCGATTGACTAACTAAAGCAGGGTTTCTGAAGTTTCCAATTATTTTTACATTACGCTAGAGTTCGGAAACGTATTTTATGAAGTTTTGGAAACCGGTCATAAGTGCGATACTTACCAACACAGAACTAATAAAAACTAACTTATTTAAACTATATATTTTAATTTTAGTTCGGTAGATCTAAATTAGAGAACTTACGTATTAAAATGACAATTTTACTACAACCACTTTATTAAAGTGGTCGGTTTGTGTGCCTGTAAATCTCGCCCGGCTATGGACGGATGTGCTAATGACTTTTTCAGAATATATTAGTCGATAAAATATAATTAATACGACCGTGATAAATTAGTGAACACGCCACCTGTTACGTTGTTTTTATAGAAAATAGGATCCAAATAAAATCACAAGATAATCTGTTTCAAAGTTAAAACGGAAATTACGCAAAAATATTTAATATCGTTTTTATATGACATTACAATCGTTTTATGGAACGTATTTATGGCATGTAACGTATTTAGTAACGTTTGTTTTATGTTATTTGCTCTATGAGTGATCCTTCACTATAAATTTAAATATTCTCGAAGTAGTTAATCACTGTTGCAGTAAACCGCTAAATGTATTAATGACCTAAACAAATAAACAGTGATCGAGTTCTGAGAGACAAACCGGCCAAGGGTATACTAGGAACTTTTAACTTTTAACTATTAACTTTATTGCGGAGTCGCTACTGTTTTCTGTCGTATTTTGTCTCTCAGAGACAATTTAAATCAAGATATTTTGAGTAGTACTTAATGTGTACTTGCCCTAAGTCACGTTTGTTGTAGATGACAATTAATAAATGGATCTGTGTATTCCAGGAAGTGTCTGCGAGACCGGGGAGAGCGCGCGGGGCGAGCGAGCAGTCGGGACCTTGGAGTCAGCCGGGTGAAGGTTAGGCAGAGCTCGGCCGACGAACCAACCTCTTAAATAAATACATGCGACTCTCGCTGCACTGGATGTGACTAGAGCGCACTTACAAGATGCAAGCGACTTCGGCAATGTTATGATTAAAATGTTTGTTGAGAATATTCTTATCTTATATTACTTAAATGTTTAAAAATTGTAATAACGTTCAATTAAAAAATAGATTTTCAACACTTGGTATTCCCGTACATTCTGAAAACATGGTGTGTTTAAAGCTGTTAATTTTTGTAAAGAAATAAAATAGTCTGTATAAAGCAAGGCTATTACTACTACAAAGTTCTGAACAATAAAGAAATAAATATTGTTGATTCTAATTTTAATACAGTGGGCGTTACTCCAGTCATCTGTGACGTCCACGCTATGACTTCAATCGATGCTATCATTTATGTGTCAATAATATGTCATTACCTTGGTTCATGGCGTAGCAGAGTATAATAAGACTACATTGTATTGATACTTTGAGGTACAACAAATAATAATAGAGTATATTGTAAATATTAAACTCCGTATATTTGCTCCTTGGCTCAAAAATTGTTAAAACTATTGTTAAAAAAAAAACTACGACAGAGTTCAACAACAGATTCAGCAAATCAAATTACAAATTTATAAATGTCTCTTCCAGGTGAACGATTATCAGTGTAACACAAAATGGCGTCTCTCTCGCACCGTTTACGATCTAATTATGACGATGCACCGACGTGACGAATGTTTACTACCATTTACACAGAATCCGCTCTCGGTGTAAAATTAAAATTATAGCGCAGTTTGTTTACTTGATTTTACGTTTCGTTAATGTCCGCCGTAACTCCGCTTTAATGCTTAAACTACTAAATTAACCGGAGACTGTTTAGCTGAGTTACGGCCACTTGTATATTATGCGCGGAACAAAGAGGCGGGCCAACTATGTAAGTACAAGTTCATAATCCGCTCAGATTTACAACTTGGAATAGATTTTGTATTAATAACGACATAGTAGATTATTACGCATTGATTAATCGTACCACATGTGACAAAAAGGAATAAAACAGATTAGTAGATGTGCGCTTTTATTACTAGTGCCCGCATGTGTATTGTGGATTTCTTGTACAGCCATGCCATAGCTCACAAGTCGTGAGGCCGTATGCGTTGGATTATAGTGTTCACTTTTTCTTATTGCCCTTATACTAGTCAATCAAGTTCAGAGCGATTTTCACTAGTCGTTAGCCCGCATGCGGGGACTCCACGCAAGCTATATAACGACTAAGTTATCGACCAAAGTAAGTGCGTCCTTATAATTTCCTTCGTAGATTACATTTTGTCTCCGTCGACAGTTTATGTTTGTATAAATTCAATGGTGTTTGATATCGAGGTCTTGTAAGCAAGAGATATTGAAGGTTGAGGCTCAGCTGCACAAAACATTTCCGCCATCGACTGGAGGTCGTAAAGTTTGAACAGTTTTCTTGCGACGAGCAATAAGTTGATTCAGTTTTATTTGTATTTATATTTATGGGATGTAACAAGGTAATTTAAAAACGGATAAGATAATGCTTTTCTTTTTATTCAATCTATGTTTTATTGAGATAAGATTAAAATCTTTCGCGTTTATAGTGTTGCTTGTTCATCCTAGAACGTCAGTTGTTTTAAGATAACAAACACATTTTTAGACCATTTTTGTCATAAAGCCTTCAAATTTTTGCAACAACATTCAGCATATCCGTTACACACGCGGACGTTACGATCAAGATGTGTCACACAGCGACATTTAAACATAAATTTCCTAGCATCAGCCATGAATTAGTTCCTGTAACCTTCCTAATAGAGTTAAATATATGCTGATTAAACAGTAATGCTAGTTTCACACCAGGGCAGGACAGTAAGACAGTCCAGAATACTGCAGTACTACCATTTGAATACAACTTTGAGATAGAACATTAGTATTTTTACAGTGCGTTATTTAGTTCACTGTGTCCTCGTGTGAAACTCTAACGTAGCAAGCCTCTTGTTTTCTAAATTAATACATATATTATTATGCTCACAAGCTTCTTTACGAGTATTCATTCAATAGATTCGCTGTATTGAATAGCTTATTGAACTAATGAGCTCTTCCCAGCATCGTTACGAGGAAAAGTATGAAAAAAACGTTTTTTTCCTTAGTTTCATGGTTATATGTGTCAGGTGGAAGCGAGCTATTACATCTAACGATAAAATGGGAACATCTGAACTGTATCTGAGTGTGTGGCTACAAAGGAAGAGGAAGACCGGATAAAGTATGGATGGATTATGTGAAAGCAGATATGTTTAAGAAGGGAGTGGATTGACGGATAGAAATGTATGGAAGAACAGCACATACTGAGCCGACCCTCCGTAAGAGATAGGGGCAAGTTTTGATTTTGTCACCAGAATTTATTTAAGTTACCATAAGATCTAATGACAGAGAATGTTTGTTCACTAATCAATATGCTTAATCCTTTAGTATGCAATAAAATATCCTAAAATAACTGTCATCCAAACTTGTCACGTATATATAAAGTGTGTAACTATTTCCGCTACATTTCGGCAGGTCAATGTACCAGGAAAGAGCAAAACTAACAGTTGTTTGGTCAGATCCATAGAGCAACTGGCGCGCTATAAAACGTAACGCGCGTATATTATACATCTATTATTGTCTATGTTCAGTCAATTACGACCCAATTATGTGGCCATTGTCTAAACTCGATTATTACAGCGTACATAATTATAAAGGCATCTACACACTGTCGTGACAACAATCATATCTGCTACTCTCGCTTTTGTTATCTACCTTATATGTCAATTAACATCTACATTATGGTTTCACATGTTTTTACTTATTTTAATGTACTACCAGTATTCAACATATGTAAGCACAAAATTTATAAAAAATTATAGTATATATAATCAATGACCTAGCTTTGTTATTCCTGGAACTACATAATCTGCGTTACGTCAACGTGACAAAATAATCTTGATGTTTCAGTTCTTTATCTGTTCTTAATGTCTCATATTAATGTCAATGCTACGGTGTGTAAGGCCTCTTAAGCCATGTAAACCGTCGCTGACCACAACCTCGTATTGTTTAACGTGCTTCAATTGTATTTTATGTGAAGACAATTCAATTGCGGTGCTGAGAGCTGCTCCGGAATTTGTTTAGTCGTGTCGAGATGAGCCTTCTGCTGAAATTGCTTAGTCGATAACTGTATATGGGAAAACCATTGTACAAATACATTACTATCATCGAAGAACATGGAAAGTGTACCTAGGTGGGTCTAATATTTGTCCCTTTCTTTCCCACCATTTTCTTATACATAAACGATGGGAAGGGAAAGGGAAATATCCTCTGTATGTACGTTTCCTTTTCCGTTGACAATGGGTAGACAACACATCTGAAATTGCGGATGTATATGGGCAGCGACCGCTTTGCTTTCTGGGCTAATTTGGGTACCGCTCGTTTGTCACCTTATAGTAAAAAACCTTAGAGGGAAAGGTAAAATGATACAAGTAAAAGACAGTATGTATCGAAATTTATAATTTTTAACCATATGAAAATTCAATTGTAAAAATAACACTGTATTTAATTGTGCTACCTCCATTTGATTGTTATTATTTGCTGTCTTGGTATTCTTTTATAAAGATATACACAATTAGTCATAGTTAGTCATTTCGTCCCTTCCGCTTTTCAGTGTATTCCACCGTCCTTTTAAATGTCAGCTTCGTCATATATCCTAACTCTATAGAATGTAGAAAATGAACAGTAAATTATTTTTAAATTAAATAACGCATTTTATTAAAGTCATCATCATCACCAGCTCACTATACGTCCCCACTGAGGGGTTCGGAGCCTACCCTATGTTAGGGTGACTAGGCCATAGTCAACCACAATGGCCCACTGCGGGTTGGTTGACTTCACACATATCTTTGAATTTCTTCTCCGACATATGCAGGTTGCATCACGATGTTTTCCTTCACTGTAAGAACGTCGGGTAAATTATGTACATATGAATATTCGAAAAATCGAAAATCACATTGGTACATGGTGGGATTCGAACCCAAGACCTGTAGATTACAAGTCAAGTGCTTAAACCCACTGAGCCACCGACGCTCGACGACCTTATTAAAATACTACCAGTTTATTAATTTCCTTTAAATGATTGAAGCAAGGGTCGTATGCTGTTGTAAATAAAAATACCTTAACGGTTTTTCTATGATAAAACATACATTTACTTATTATTTTTATCATACAATATATCTTATAAATTCATTGATATATTAAAATTAAAAGACCTATATAAACACGTATAAAACAAGTTAATCTCAAACGAGTAGTTTCAATTCCATTACAATATTCTTTCGCGTTACATTCTCCTTTAATATGCCAAGGACTTAGTGATCTACCTCGCGGTACTTAATAATACGGTAAGTACACTCTACAACTAACTACGTAATATTTCACACGAGGACAATACTGTAGTAGGACAGTAGAGTGCAGTAGCGCTGGTGTTTACGCACAATTACTGTCGAAATCTAAAGCCTCTAGACAAAATTATATTCGATAACATATTTAATTTAGTAAGATCGTTGAAATGTGTCAAAACATATAAAAATATATACATAAAAAGCATATGAAATATCTTAAAGTACTGCCAGTATTTAGAATATTTGTTTTTTTTTTATACTAGTAGTACTGCACCGTCCTACTGTCTTACTGTTCTGTCCACGTGTGAAAGCATAACCGCAACATTGAATCGACTTAGTGATTATTGCCCGCAGCAAATGGCTCAACATTACACCTCGCTATTGTTTATAATATACATTAACTATTCTATAATATGGATATGAAAACGAACGTTGATGTTACTAATGGTCTTCCTTGTAATTTATCTACGTGAGAATCGAATGCACGGCCATTGCTACCTCCTGTATACGAGTAAAGGGTAGTAAGTAGTAAGAAAATAGAGATAGTGTTTAAGTTATAAAATTAGACTTAATAATAGTTTTCGTATTTAAAGTCACTTTTTGTACTTATTTTAATAGGCTTTGCAAACTGTTAATTTTTTCCGTTCTTTATGATTAAATATTTTTTTATTTTATTGGATCTAGTCCATCATTTTATGTCGTTTTTTGTGCAAATAGTGTTTAGTATAAAAACAATTATTACAAATGCGTAATTGTGCTTGTTTTTTACGATCGTTGTTATACGTTTATATAAAGATAGCCACAGAAGGAGCGATCAAGATTTTTTCTCGTACAAGGTAATAACATTACAATAAATCGATCATAATTACTTTATCGTTGTAAAAGTGTCCTTATTTGTAATGCTATATGGTCGATGATTGCGTTATAACATACTTGCATTTGAAATACATAACGTAATGAATGTATTGTTTTTGTTTGTTGCTCATGTAATTACTGTTGTCAATGATTCCACTTGGAAACAGGAGTTACGAGATAAGACAATATAACGGTTTTATAAGGAAAACCGAGATTGACATATCAAATAGCATAGCATATAGCAATAGAAAGAGATGGATGGATTGCGTGTAAAGTGACACGATCAAGAAGGGATGACTGAGATGACGGATGATAGAGTTATGGAAAAATAGGAGTAGGATAAGGTAGGGGAGATGATGATGATTGTTTGTAGAAGTTTCTGGAAAAACTTAGACATAGAAATACGCTTCAATAGAAAACCTATTCTTACCCATAGAATAGCTCGAAGCCTTCATTAAATTATTATAATATCTAGGCCCAAGTCAACAACGCTGGCCCATTGCGGGATTTCGCAACTATCCATGAATTTCTTCGTAGATAGCAGATAAGCAATGTTAATTTGTTTAAATCCATGATTGGATGGGAAGGAAAAGTGGATTTGACGGTGGAGGAAACGTATAAGAAGGAGAAGTGTCCTCTTTATGTGCGTCACCTCCTCCGTCAATTAAGGGTAGGCAACGCATCTGGAATAGCGGATGTTTATGGACAGCGGTCGCATTTTGTTAGCTTCAGGTGGTCGCTTGCTCGTTTGCCACCTTATAGTATAAAAAAACTATCTTTAGAAATTAAAAAAAAGTAACATGTGTTCTTCCAGATTATGTTCTTCATCTGTGCTATATTTCATTGAGATCCGTTAAGTCATTTTAGAGATATTATAACAAACATCAATCGTAACTCTTGTATTTATAACATTAGTAAAATTAAAATCATTAGTATAGAGTAGTTAATGTTGAGTGCATTACAATTCAATGTTATCAGTACATCTTCCGTTTCCGCAATCAGCTGACGTGGTGCGTTATCTAATCGGACAAGGTCGCCCGCATTGACTATCAATTAGTCCATATGAATTTCTAAACGATGACGGGTTATTTGATATTTTTTTATAATTCACTGTGATGAAGGAACATTTTATGCCGAACATCTTTTCCATTACTCTTCTATGATCAGAAAACTGCTATCGTCCAGTGGACTCAAACTTAATTAGGTCTGCAGTCTAACTTGTATAGGCTACCTACGATTCATTCTCAAATTCTTGTCTAGATTACAACTTTACCAGGTTAACAATTCTGATTACTATCCAGTGGTAAGCTAACTTTTATTCACTTGAGTAGTTTAATTAAAATAAAATTCAATGATAACGCGTATGATTTCCGGTTTTTCAGGTGTTTCCCCGTACTTTTGACTAAGCAATTACAAGCAGTATTAACCAGCACGTGTTACGTCGAGTATGCAAAAGAAATGGTGTCAAGTTCGTCAACGCGACTTATTTTTACTGTTAATCTGGTCATTAACATTTTGCACAATATTGTTTAATTGATAACACATACAACATTAAAAAAAAAGATAATTGTTAATAGGTACCAAGGTTGCTGCTTCAGCAAAGGCAGCAGGTGCTACTAGGGCCCCCTCGAAGGTATTAAAAAAAATACATACAACATGAAAATACTTTAAATTATTGATGTAAATGTTTATTAAAATTAAACAAACGCGTATATGCATCTTAGAATCAAAATAGAGCATATAAAAACATTGAGAACGTTATGGACTCGTAATAGTCATCCTTTCTTCCTAAGAAGAGTCGGCAAGTACAATCGCGTAAAATGGCAGTTTTCCACTTATAAAAAAGTTGTCACGTTCCTTGCAACAAGATTGGTTATCGTTCTGTGTCGCCTCAAGTCGTATAAAACATTCAAACGACTGTATCTCTCAAGGAGGAATACTGCCAAATTCCTCGATTGTACATATGCATCTCTATCAGCCGTCATGTGTGAATTCACTCCCTTCATATGCATATTCTATTTCTCAAAATTCATATATAGTTTCTTCGATCCTCCTTTACTATATCAAGAATATTTTTAACCGTTCAGTATACGATGTCATAGTTTTTTAAATAAATCTATACTATTATAATAAAGCGTAAACACACACTTCTTTGTTGCCTAAGATGTCAGCAATTACTGCATATTTATGAATAATTATTTTTTTAATAAAAAGCCCTACACGTCACGCTTTAGGCTATATATTTTCAAGCCTTTAAACTTATGGTCTCTTTCCCACAACCCTAATGTGGGAAAGAGACCATAAGTTTCTGCCAACATCAAGGAAGCAAGATTGCCAAGTTTTGTTATGTCATGTCATTTTGACATTTGCAATTGACAATTTGACACATGTAAACAATAAAATAATTTTATGCTGACGAAATTGCAAGGGAACAGCTAGTATCTTATAAGTACAACTTTATTCAACTTGGCCTTGACACTCAATTTATAAGTGAATGCGTTTTCCTGTTCACGCAGCAATTATCATAATTTCACGTAATTGTGGCAATTAATTAATCCATTAAAATTTATTTACTTGTTTGTGATTCGATTTAAATCGTTCGTTACTTTCACCTTTTACATACGTAACTTTGAACTTCCTTTAATTCTTGAACTTCTATTTATTACACTTGCTTAAAACATAGAATTTTATAATATAAACACATCGCTTATAATATACAAATGTAACTTTTATAAAAAAAACGTAATTTAACGTAAAAAGGACTTCGATTTGCACTTAGCAGTTCGCAATAACTTCTCAATACGCCTACGGCTGATGCTTTTTAAAACTTTTTTTCGTCGCTTTTTAATAAAAGGCGGAACAGTTATCTCAACAAATTGAAGATCTCCAATTAAGAGATGACTTTATTAGTCTGAGTCCCGAAGTCGATTAACTGATTTACAAGGAAGATCTTCTCTGAGGGTTTTCTCTTTGTTTTTAAATTATTTCATTTCCAAACGTTCGTATTCGTGTCGTTTAATTTCGGATTACAATTAAAACAAAATTCTAAATTGCTGCGGTTTTCGAACCCTACCGGCTAACGGTACCTTGTGATGTGTGATTTTGTATCTTGTTTTTAATGTGATAAAGTTCAATATATGTTGGCAACTGATTTGATTGGTTTCTCGAGACTTTATATCCTTTTTATCGGTAATGGCGAAGTGAGTCAGTCACTTTAAGATCCGAAGATGAGATGTTACGATTTTTTTAATACAGGCACTTGATATTACCAAAAATGGGTACAATTACTGGTAACCACCTACACTGTTTACCGATTGTCCCTATAGATAATTTTATTATCATAATTTTGTCAGCAATACAGTGTTTGTTTCAAAAAATATCGTAATTAATTTTTTAAACATAATTATTGTTATTTTATAACTACCTGTTTATTAACGAAATAAAAACATAATCCAAGATGTGTCAGGTCTTCAGAAGTAGTAGAAAGTATCGATTTGACAAATTACATGCAAAAATCATGCGTAGGCGAATCTACGCAACATGTTCTAACAAGTTTTCAAAGATTATGAAAATTGAATATTTCACATAACGCAATACTTATCAATTTAAAGTAATTATTGTGTAATATGTAATTGAAATTTTTAAATTCGCAGGTAAACTTTATGTGAATTTAATAAAAAAAAACCTATACTATAAAGAGGAAAACTTTATATTTTTTTGTATGTATTGAAATAACTCAAAAACTTCTGGACCGATTTTAAAAATTCTTTCACCGTTGGAAAGGTAATTTATCCGTGAGTAACATAGGCTACATTATTTGTTAATTTTTTACTTCACGCGGGCGAAGTTGCGAGCAAACAACTAGTGCCTAATATAGGCATTGCACAATTAATATCATATATTTCTACAGGACGAACGGTAAGGTCATTTAATGATGAAA